>NC_041389.1:108727457-108732112 GCF_002162155.2 Triticum dicoccoides | reverse complement strand
GAGGAGCCGGCGGCGGCGGCGGCCACGGGGCGTGGGAGGGCGGCACCGACGGCGGCCCAGGCCGGCGACGGCGGCGGCGAGGCACCGGGGCCGGAGGCGGGAGGCCGGGACGGCGTGGCGGCGCGACGCGGGTGCCTCGGGCCCAGATCGGCCCGGGGCGGGCCGCGGTCGGGCCCCGGCGGGCTTCGGCGGCGGCGGAGGGCGGCGTGCCACGTGGCGGCGGTGGATTGGATGCGGGGCGGGCGGACATGTCCGGCCGTCGGTGGGGAAATTGTCCGGCGGCGCGAGGGGAAGAAGACTAGGGTTTGGACTGCGAGAAAATTCGGGGAGGGTCACATATATATAGGTAGAGGGAGCTAGGAGAGTCCAAATGAGGTGCGGTTTTCTCCCACACGATCGTGATCGAACGACCGAGAGCATGGAGGGGAGTTTTCTGGGCTTTGGGCCACTTTGGAAGGGGTGTTGGGCTGCAAACAAAAGAGGCTTTTACGGTTCCCCGGTTAACCGTTGGAGTATCAAACGACCTCCAAATGGCACGAAACTTGACAGGCGGTCAAGGCCGCTTGGCAAACCTCGGGCCATTCCGAGAAAGTTTAACACCCACTCATGAAAGGAGACAAGAGGGGGACGCCGGAGGACATAGGAGTGCCGGATTGCAAAACGGACAACGGAGAAAATGCTCGGATGCATGAGACGAACCCGTATGCAAAATGAAATGCACATGATGACATGATAAAATGCAACACGCAAGCAAATGACATGGCAACAACGACGAATAACTGGCAGGCACCTGGCGCATCAAATCCGGGGCGTTACACTAGATTAAGTAGGAAGAAAAATGCATCAATGGCGGCGACTGCCATCCTAGGATTACCCGCGACCAAGGGACTTGGATTTATTGGGGATGGATGAAGAATTTGTACCTGGTTCTTCCTGAGAAAACCCTATGCAACAATCACTGAGAGGGGGTTTTCTCTGAACAAGTAGGAGGGATAAGGGGATTCAGGCCCAGTGAAATATTGCTGCTTCATCCATCCAGCTTACTGCTAAAGCTAGAAAGGTGGGGGGTTTTGTGATTTGACGGCTCGTTGGGCATTACTGCGACGCTATGACCAGGGTGAGTCTACCATGCATTTGTGCACTCTAATTTGGTGCATGGTACATGGACCCCGTTGCCGGATGCCCCACATACTAGCGAAAGGAAGTAGAAAGGCAGGAGTAACTAGTTACACATAAATATATTTTTGACAGAGAGATACTCCCTCTATAAAGAAATATAAAAATCTTTTGTATCACAACTTTATACATAAAAAATCAAGGGGAATATATATAACATATATAATTATAAAAACAGAGTTGGTGATGATGGTGTGCCTGCCATCCTGCAATATAGGCCGTCCGATTTATATCTGACGGATAGGAAGGAAACTATTGCAATTTTGCAAAAAGGTACCCACACACCTCTCCACATTTGCAAATAAGGCCTTCCCTTGTTCATCCTTTTCTCTCACAAGATAATTAATCATACAAATGCATCTTGATGTTACATGCAACGCACGAACATCTTGCTAGTATAACATAATATGGGGGTTCAGCTCAGAATATAATACTCAGACAGGCTCAAAGTTCTAGACTTTGGGCCACAGTCCAGTGGGCCTGCATGTTTGGGGGACCATGTGTTCTACCTCGGCGCTTTTCATATTGCAAGAGATCGACACTGCGCTAGTTTTAGATTCTATCGCAAGGCGAATACACAAAATTGAATAAAGCATGGAAGCTGTTAGAAGGAAATCGAACGATAGTTCCTAACCAGTAATCAGAGTTGCAATTTGTGACACCCCCGATTCGATCGTACACTAATCATACACGCAAATGTGTACGATCAAGATCAGGGACTCATGGGAAGATATCACAACACAACTTTAGACACAAATCAAAATAATACAAGCTTCATATTACAAGCCAGGGGCCTTGAGGGCTCGAATACATAGCTCGATACACAAGAGTCAGCGGAAGCAACAATATCTGAGTACAGACATAAGTTAAACAAGGATGCCTTAAGAGGGCTGGCACAAAAGCAACAATGATCGAAGAGGCAAGGCCTCCTGCCTGGGACCTCCTAACTACTCCTGTTCACTGGCGGTCTCCACATAGTAGTAGGCTCGGCAGTGGCATCTGGCTCCTGGGCTCCACCAACTGGTTGCAACAACCGAAAAGAAGAAAGAAGGGTGAAAAAGGGGTAGCAAGCAACTGTGAGTACTCATCGAAAATACTCGCAAGCATTAGATCTATACTAAGTATGCATTCGTATCAAACGGAAGGGTTGTATCTATGGACTGAACTGCAGAATGCCAGAATAGAGGGGAAGGCCTAGCCTATCGAAGACTAGCATCTTCAAGCAGCTCCGAGCATCTTGCAGCATGTAGAAGAGTAAAGAATAGCAGTTTATAATTAACAAGCATGTTGTAACATTAAGTCCCGGAGATCCTTCATCGACTCCCTGCGAGAAAGCAATCTCGGAGCCAACATATCCATCACAAGTATCAAGTATCTAGTTCTAGTTATATAAGATCAGGATACAAGTCTGAACGTTTGTTACTGTGGACATGACTATTAATAGATAATCTCCCCTGTAGGGGTGCACCGCATTACCCAACACGCTTGATCACTCTGGCCGGACACACTTTCCTGGGTCATGCCCGGCATCGGAATATCAACACGTCACAGCCCTACCTAGGGTCAGCAGAGAGGTCCCTGCCGGTCTATATCCTAAGCACTCCAGGGTCTTGGGCCCATCGCCCGTTGCACTCTGGGTCATTGTGTGCAGGGTTGATACCAGCATCACCTTGGATGGCTAGAATGATCCGACCGTGCCACAATGCTGAACTGGACGTTTGACAAAGCTTCGGCTGATACTGCGACATCAAGGCCCATATCTATTCTCGCGTGGTGGTTAGTGCATAAAGGCCAGAGGCCAACTCAGAACAAATACCCAAACTGTTAGTGAATTATTAACAGAAGTCGGCTATCGGGACAAGTCCGGAGCTACCACCCCTCTCGGGTGATACCACTAAACAGCTAGCCGCCACCGTAACAACTCCCGGGTGGTCACTACTAAGCCTAGTAGTAGCATGGGTATTTGGTGTATCAGTAGCGTGGGGTCCCGCGCTATTGATACGATGCTACAACTAACATGTATCACAATATCAGTAGCACATGTTGCCCCACGCTACTGCTACACATGGCTAGCAACAACGATCCTTAGTTCAACACGCTACTGCTAATAGCTGCAGCACTGTTAACTAGGGCGTGCTACTAGTAAGAGTGTGTTGCTGCTAACTTTATTCCCCTCACTACTGTTAGTTTTATTAGTTTTTTTTCTGCATATTTGTTTTGTATTTGAATAGGCTTTATACAATAATCTTTAGCATATCATACACATACAAATGTAATCATAGCATCAAATCATGTCATCATCATAATCAACATCCAACACAAAGTGGTCTCTCATCATCATCTCAAAAATAGCGATACAAGTCTCGATTACTAAAAAGTGGACAAATAGAGCACCTAAAATTTGCTGGAACGAAAATGAATCAACATTCAGGCAAAACATAGGCCACTCGGCTTCATTCCCTGGAAACAACAAAGGCCACTTGGGCACAATCGAACCACTTCAATGTTGCATATAACAGGACCAGTTAAGAATATGTACATGAGAAACTACAACAGTATATAAACATGAGCAAACACAATTGAGGAATTTGCATATATCATGACCACTTCAAATTTGCATCTCCTAGTGTTTGACACTTCAAGAAAATCTACACAAATCTCATGCTCTCTCAAACTCAATTCAAAAACCAAATATAGATTATATTTAGTTAACTACTGAACTAAATTTTTACTCTAAACTAAACCCTATTGCCCTAATTAACATCTAGTTAAACAAACTCAATTCAAAAACTAAACCCTACTGAAATAATTAACATCTCTACATTATCTACCACTTAACATCTATTATTACCCTAACTAAAAAACAACTACTATTAACCCTATTGCCTAGTTAACTAGTACCACCACTACTACTAATTAACATCTACTACTACTACAAAACATTATCTATGAACCCTACTACTAATTAACATCTACTACTACTTCTAATTAACATGGTAGGAAGAAAATGCAGAGAGAGAGAGGAGGCACTACAAAAAAAGACACATCCGTGACATTTTGGGCCGAACGATTTTTTTTCCTATCATGCTTATGACACTTCTATGACGGTAATTGTGACAAAACCCGGTATCATCATAGTTGTGGTGGGATCCTACTTCTATGACAAAAAATCATGACAGAAATGGGCTTTTCATCCTGGGCGGGCCGGAGACGCAGCTGCATGACATTCTTTGGGCCGTCCATGACGGAAAAAACCGTGGTAGAAGCAAGGGCGAGGAAAATATCGAGGAGTTCCCGGTTATGATGGGTGGTCAGGGCTGAGCGATGCACAGAGGTTTGAGTGTTTCTCGAACCCGAGCGATTGCACTAGCTACGTTGCTGAACCCTGATCGATCCCTTGCTGTTAACTAAACCCGAGTGATTCCTTCGCTACTGCTGCTAGCTGAAGCCGATCGATGCTGCCTCTTGATGAACAGTGA
>NC_041389.1:108643835-108727220 GCF_002162155.2 Triticum dicoccoides | reverse complement strand
GAACAGTTCCCGGTGGGGGGTGGATGAATAGGACCCCGTGGTAGTAGAGGCCGTTGCCGCTGGATGAACAGGACCCCGATCGAGCCGGTTGGGGTGGATGAACAGGCCCTTGTGGAGGGATGGATGAACAGGACCCCTGTGGAGGGCTGGTTGAACAATAGCCGGCGGAGGGCTAGATGAACAGTAGCCCATGGAGGGTTGGTTGAACAGGACCCCGTGGAGAGGGCTGGTTGAACAGTAGCCGATGGAGGAGTGGTGGAGGCTGGATGAACAGGAGCCCGTGGATGAACAGTGGCTGGTAGAGGCAGGAGGGAAGACGCCGTGGATGAACAGTCGCAGGTGGAGGCTGGAGGAGGTCGACGGTGGATGAATAGTAGCCCATGGAGGCAGTCAACGATGGAGATGAACAATATCCCGTGGAGTCCCGTTTTGCGGTACGCCATACCCCTCCCGATGAACAGGACCCCCGTTTCGACCGTAGAGCTCCAACACAAGTTTGTTTCCTCCATTTTGCGGTACGCCGCACCCCTCCCGATCAACAGGACCCCCTTTCGACCGTAGGAGGTCCAAGAGAAGTCTGTTTCCTCCGTTTTGCGGTATGCCAGACCCGTCCCAATGAACAGAATCACGTTTCAATCGTGGCCGGTCGAACACAAGGCCGTTTCCTCTGTTCTGCGGTACGCCACGCCTCGTTTTGATCGGCTGTTCCGTCCAAGCCAGTTGGCTCCTGATGAACATGACGACGCAGTTTCTCCGTTTCGACCCAGCCATGTACACGAGTCCTAGCCATACGTATGCGCGAGTAGGCATTTGAGACCCTGCCCATATGTACGTATGTGGCCGTATTTACTTTTTTGCACCCTGGCCGTACGTACGTGTACATGCTACGTCCGCGCCTCTACTATGACAGGTGCCCTTCCTTACTCGGCCACAGTTCATCGCTGCAGCCTGCAGACAGACCGATCGACCAGTACGTACGTACACGTTTGCGACTGGAATGACAACGCTACGCACGCTTCGACCAGGTGGGTCCTGACTGTCAGGCACTTCCTTGCGTGCGAAGAAGTAGCTGGTAGGTCCCAGCAGTCAGGGGGGAATGTTTTTTTCATGAAATACGGTGGCCCATCCGGTGGGTCCCTGCTGTCAGGGGGAGGAATCATTATTTTTCACGTAATAAGGAGGCACTTCCTTGCGTGCGAAGATGTAGATGGTGGGTCCAGCAGTCAGGGGGGAAACGTTTTTTTCGTGAAATATGGTGGCCCGTTCGGTGGGTCACTGCTGTTAGGTGGAGGAATCATTATTTTCCACGTAATAAGGAGGCACTTCCTTGCTACGGCCGTGGACCCAGTGTCAGCCTCTCCACGTACAGTACTCTTCCGATGGAAGTTGTTCTTGACCACGTCGACCACGCCGCGCCGAGAGCACCAGGGCGGTGGACGACGGCGAGGCCTAGGAAGGGGACTATGCGGAGCCAGGGAAGACGCGGCAGTGGATGCCCATGCGGAGAGGAGTACGAGGGTTCACTGGTTCGGCTATGGTGTGAGGCTCCCGTCGCCGCAGAATAACAGGGCATGTTTAGCCATCGGTGGGAGTAGTAGGGAGCGGTGAGGCCTCCGCGGCATCACAATTGGCCACGGGAGGCAGGAGCACGCGGCACGACCGACGCTGGTTTGGCGGCTGGAGCAAGAAGACCAGAGGTTGAAGAAGCACTATGGCCGTTTGATGGACATCGTACAGTCACTGGAGTTAGAATCATTCATATTGACTAAGTTGACAAAGCCCTCTGTCCCCATCAACTTAGTAGGCCCACAAGTCAGCCTCCCACTATGGTGGGTCCCAGCTAGCAGGGGGAGTATTCATTTTTTTGTGCGTAATAAGGAGGCACTTCCTTGCGTGCAAAGATATAGCTGGTCGGTCCGACCTGTCAGTGGGGGGAACATTTTTTTTCATGAAATACAGAGGCCCTTCCGGTGGGTCCCAGCTATCAGGTGGAGGAATCATTATTTTGCGCGTAATAAGGAGGCATTTCCTTGCGTGCGGCCGTGGACCCAGCTGTCAGCCTCTCCACGTACAGTCCGCTTCCGATGGATGTCGTTTGTTAACCATGTTGACCATGCCGCGCCGAGAGCACCAGGGAGGGAATGACATAGAGCCAGGGAAGACTCGGTAGTTGTTTCCCACACGGAGGGGAGTACAAGGATTTACTGGTTCGTCTGCCGTCGCCGGAGAATAACAGCAGGTGTGGGTGAGTAGAGGGGTTGCTAGGCTAGCGATGGGAGTATGGTGGGGCAGTGAGGCCTGCGCGGGAGCACAGCCGGCCATGGGAGGAGGAGCAGGCAGTCCCATCGGTGCTTGTTTGAATGGCTAGAGCAGGAAGAGCAGAGATTGAAGAAGCACGACGGACATTGGCTGGACATCCAACAGTCACTGCTCTCGTGTGTTGACTAAGTTGAAACGGTGTTGCGTGTGCCTCAACCTTTTTTTAGGAAAGCATACGCGTCAACCTGTAGTAGGCGCACAAGTCAGCCTCAAATCTGTGGAAGATAGCATACAACCCATCTGCCATTATTTCTAATAATTTAGAACCCATTTGCTAATTCTTAAGAAATTTTTTGGAGCCCATCTTCTTTTTGTTAGCATTACACCCCATATTGTGGCCATGGTTAAAAATTATACGAAATTTTGCATATTTCGGTGCGGTCTACCTTTTTAATCCTGAAATATCAAGTCACATTCAAACTAGTTTGAAAAATAATTTATATAAATATAAAATCCAAATAATTGTCCACGCATAAAAATCAATGAAATTTAAAATCTTGTAATGAAAAAACATTGAAACTAATTCCCGGTTTGATGTGTTTTAAAAATGTACTACACATTTCTCATTACTGATAGCCCATTTTCTAGGCAAACCGAATGAAACCCTCCTCGTCTTGAAAGATTTGCAGCCCAGCATGGCTGATAAGGCAAGTAGGCCTCGTTTGGGTATTTCTTTTAAAAAAATAGAACTGGGCTAGCCATTTTTAGCAAGAAAAAAACACAACTGAGCTCATGATGTGGTAAACATAAATAAAACCCTGGCTAGATGGGCCACAACCCCCGCACAGCCCCGTTGTTACCCTGATCCGTCGCTAAAACTAGTATAAATAACAACTGCTTGTTCCTAAAAAAATGTAAATAACAACTGCGCGACCTGCTAGGTCCCTAGTGTCAGCCGCTCGTTATGTAATTCTCTCGTTTATTGACTATGTTGACAATGGCGTGAGCCCCAGATGTCCAACTATTAGGAGGAACCTTTTTTTGGGCTTGTAATAACGAGGCACTTCCTTGCATACTGCCATGACGCTAGTGGGTCCCTACTGTCATCCTCCCCACGTATAGTCATCTCCTTGTTCCTCTCGGTTGTTGACGATGTTGACAACGCAAGAGGGTGGTGCACCGCGCACGGCGAGCGAGGCGGAGGACGACGGCGAGGCCTCGGACGGAACGAACAGGAGCCGTGGAAGATGCGCCGGTCCAGTCACAGGCGGAGGGGAGTACGAGGGTTTACTTGTTCGGATGCAGGTGCGTGTTGGGGCTGGCGTCGCCGGAGAATAATAGGACATGTGGGGGAATAGAGGGAGGGACTGGCCAACATTGGAGGGTATGGTAGGGCGGCCGAGGCATAGCCAGCTATGGGAGGCGGGAGCAGGCAGAGCCGATGGGGTGGTTTGGTTTGGGCGGCTGGAGGAACAAGACAAGAGATAGAAGATACACGGCAAATGTTGTATGTCAATCCCACGGCTGGTAGGCAGAATCGCTTTTTGACTAACTAGTAAGTCGACACCACCTTGGATAGGCTATTTCCTTGTTGGTCCCAAATGTCAGAATCCAAATCTGTCACGGTCATGCAGCCTTTCCTATGAAAATTTACAGCCCATTAGGTGTGCTAGTTCAAAATAAGTTTGTGGGTGCTGGTGGGGGCTAATCACTTGGCTTCTGTAATGCACAGTGAGCTCAAGCAACCGGCGAGAGTGCTGTTATTTCCCTTGGTTGGGATTTGTTACAATATTTCACTCTAAATTAAACAAATGGCAAGCCATTTGCCTTGTTTCAAAGAAAATATGACAGTCACAACCGAGTTGAAAAGGGCAAGAACATCTAACTCCAGCTTACAAACTGTACAAAAGCACGAGGGTTAATTGTTCATCAGGTTTAGAGAAAACCCAGGTTGAAAAGGGCAACAATATCTAACTCCAGCACTGTTTTCGGCAGTCACTGTCAAATGGATCGGTCAGGTCCATAGAATGAACATCCTGGGTCGTAAAATTTACTGGATTTATGACCACAATATGTTGTAAATAGAAGGCCGGCATGTTCAGAAGCTCTTTTGTCAACCTACAACTCCTTTTTTGCTCTTCGACATACCCATCCGTCAAAACCATGCTGCTGATAAACTTAAGCCTGATGGACAATAGTAACCTCGCATTCAGCAAGAAGAATGTGACAAATCTAGTGTTTGCATGGTTGGCTACATATCATTCTAGCGTTATTGTCTTAAATCAAATGTCATGACAAGTGAGAAAATCCCGGTACTTACGAATCCACCAATTGGTTATAACTTTCTTACCCCGACCTGTTGCCTAAATAGACATGAAGATTGAAAATAGTTAAGGTCTAAAAAAAGAGTGTCGAAAGAGCAACAGTTGGACGGTTAATTCTAGTACACTATATGTGGGCTTCTAATGTGCGTAAAATTATCACCTTTATATACAACTTCTCCAGACATGGAAAGCATTGCAGCAAGCTGAAAGTGCAACTATCCCTAGGTGGTTTTGGTAATTCATAACAACATATAACTCATTGAGATAATGCTATTCCAAGACAAATATTTCAGGAAAGCTTAATGAATGGCATCACATGGATGATGAAAGTGGATCCCTCAAAATATCAAGGACAAAGGATTGGCTCAAGCACAAAAGCTCAAGACTCTTCATTTTACATTTTAGTGATCCAAGATCACATTGAGTCTATAGGAAAAGCCAATACTATCAAGGAGGGATGAGGTGTTGCTTAATGAGCCTCTTGCTTCAAGTGCTTAGTGCTATGCTCCAAAAACCCTCAACTACTTTCTCACATCCACATATGACCTAAACCCAAAGTCAAAATCGGTCCCACCGATTCTTTCTATCCGGCGCCACCGAGTTCAAATGTCATAGCCACAGCCACAAACCCTAGGCAAATTGGTCTCATCGATAGGGATCTTGGTTTCACCGAGATGGGATTGTAATCTCTCTGTTTCCCTTCGTAACGTTTTGGTCTAACCGAAGTGAGCGATCGGTCCCACCGAGATTGCAATGTAAACTCCCTGTTTCCCTTTCATAACATTTCGGTCTCACTGAAATGAGCGAATCGGTCCCACCGAGTTTACCTGACCAACTCTCTGGAAAGCAAATTACCAAAATAGGTCTCACCGAGTTTGTGTAATCGGTCTCACCGAGATTACGTTATGCCCTAACCCTAACCATATCGGTACTACCGAGTTGCATCTTGGTCCCACCGAAAATCCTAACGGTCACTAGGTTTACTAAATCGGTCTGACCGAGTCTGTTGAACCGGTCCCACCGAGTTTGGCAGATTGTGTGTAACGGTTAGATTTTGTGTGGAGGCTATATATACCCCTCCACCTCCTCTTCATTCGTGGAGAGAGCCATCAGACTAAACCTACACTTCCAACTTACCATTTCTGAGAGAGAACCACCTACTCATGTGTTGAGGCCAAGATATTCCATTCCTACCATATGAATCTTGATCTCTAGCCTTCCCCAAGTTGCTTTCCACTCAAATCTTCTTTCCACCAGATCCAAATCCTATGAGAGAGAGTTGAGTGTTGGGGAGACTATCATTTGAAGCACAAGAGCAAGGAGTTCATCATCAACGCACCATTTGTTACTTCTTGGAGAGTGGTGTCTCCTAGATTGGCTAGGTGTCACTTGGGAGCCTCCGACAAGATTGTGGAGTTGAACCAAGGAGTTTGTAAGGGCAAGGAGATCGCCTACTTTGTGAAGATCTACCGCTAGTGAGGCAAGTCCTTCGTGGGCGACGACCATGGTGGGATAGACAAGGTTGCTTCTTCGTGGACCCTTTGTGGGTGGAGCCCTCCGTGGACTCGCGCAACCATTACCCTTCGTGGGTTGAAGTCTCCATCAACGTGGATGTACGATAGCACCACCTATCGGAACCATGACAAAAACATCCGTGTCTCCAATTGCGTTTGAATCCTCCAAACCCTTCCCTTTATATTCTTGCAAGTTGCATGCTTTAATTTCCGCTGCTCATATACTCTTTGCATGCTTGCTTGAATTGTGTGAAGATTGCTTGACTTGTCCAAAGATAGCTAAAATTTGGCAAAGTCTAAAATTGGGAAAAGGTTAAGTTTTTAATTGGTCAAGTAGTCTAATCACCCCCCTCTAGACATACTTCAAGGTCCTACAAGTGGTATCAGAGCTTTGGTCTCCATTTGCTTTGATTTCCATAGCTTTTGGTGGTCATAGCCTTGGTTTCACAACCTAGGAGAGTATGGCGTCTAGCGAGGGAAATTATCACCATAGAGGTCCTTACTTTGATGGTACCAATTTTTCTAGCTGGAAGCATAAGATGAAAATGCATATTCTCGGACATAACCCCGCTGTTTGGGCTATTGTGTGTATTGGCTTGCAAGGTGAATTCTTTGATGGGAGAGAGCCGAACCGTGAAGCTAGCGCGGAAGAATTGAAGATGCTGCAATACAATGCTCAAGCTTGTGATATCCTCTTCAATGGCTTGTGCCCCGAAGAATTCAACAAAATCAGCCGTCTTGAGAATGCAAAGGAAATTTGGGATACTTTGATTGATATGCATGAAGGTACCGACTCCGTCAAGGAATCCAAGTTGGATGTGCTCCAAAGTCAGCTTGATAAGTTCAAAATGAAGGATGGTGAAGGTGTCGCTGAATTGTACTCTAGGCTTGCTCTTATCACAAATGAGATTGCCGGCTTAGGGAGTGAAGAGATGACCGACAGATTCATCATCAAGAAGATCCTAAGAGCATTGGATGGAAAGTATGATACCGTGTGCACATTGATCCAAATGATGCCAAACTACAAAGATCTCAAGCCAACAGAAGTCATTGGAAGAATTGTTGCTCATGAGATGTCACTCAAGGATAAGGAAGAACTTCACAACAAGTCAAGTGGTGCTTATAAAGCCTCATGTGAAGCCCCCACATCATCAAGTGAGAAATAAACCTTCAATGAAGAATTGAGCTTAATGGTGAAGAACTTCAACAACTTCTACAAGAGTAGAAGCAAAGAAAGAAGCTCTAAGTCAAGGTCCTACGATGACAAAAGATCTTCTAGTCGAGAGCGCAATTGCTACAATTGTGGGAGACCCGGACAGTATTCCAATGAGTGTACGGCACCCTACAAAAGAAGAGAAGATTCTCCAAAAAGAAGAAGCAAAAGAGAAGAATCACCACCAAGAGATAGGAGGAGTAGAGATGATCGTTATGAACGAAGACCCTCACGGAGAAGCAAGGATTCGGAAAGGAAGGACAAGTCATCAAGGAGCTACACAAAATGAAGACATCAAGCTCATGTTGGTGAATGGGTATCCGGCTCCGACTCCGACAATCACTCCGAGAGAAGCTATCACTCCGACTCCGAATATACTCAAGATGAAGGTGTTGCCGGTCTAGCACTTGTGTCAACCAACTCCTATGACATATTTGACTCACCAAATGAAGGAATTGGAAGATGCTTCAGGGCCAAAGGTCCTAAGGTAACACATCCCGAGTATGTTGATTTCAATAGTGATGAAGATGACTTGCTAGGTGATGATGATTTACTTGTTGACAACTCTAGTGATGAATACTATGATGAAACGTCAATTAATCATGCTAATCAAGATAAAACAAATAACAATGATAAGGAGAAGATTGAGCTTCTAACTAAAGAACTAAACACTCTTAAGTTAGCTCATGAAACTATCTTCGAAGATCATCGAGAACTTTTAAGGGCTCATGAGAAGTTACGCTTTGAAAAGCTCAATCTTGAGCAAGAGCATGAGTTCTTAAAGGCAATCAATGATGATCTCCGTAAGAAAAGTTCTTCTTACATTGCCAAGTGTTTACTCTTATCCACTTACATGCCTCAAGTCAAGTCTAGTAACAAGTACAAGAAAGATTCTTCCTCTAGTAGTAACAATAATAATGCCAAATCCAATGTTGTTGCTTCTAGTAGTTCTCTTGATTCCACTAATGATTCTCTTAGCCAAGTTATACTTGGGCAAGAAAATAGCTTATTGAAGGGAATTATGGAGAAAGGTGCATACAAGATCCTTGCCGGGAGTAAGCAATTCGAGGAAATTGTACGCAAGCAAGGAAGGCACCGGAAGAATCAAGGTGTTGGTTTTGAACGAAAGTTCAATGCCAATGGAATTGAGTGGGAATAAGATCAATACCCCAAGACGAAGTTTGTTCCTCAACAAGAGAAGTATGATCCTACTTCCTTCAAGGGAACACAAGCACAAGATGATCTTCCACCACAAGACCACAAGAACAAAGGCAAGGACAAGCTTCAATAGTAGATTGATGCATTTGAAGAAGCACCTAAGGCCTTGGTCAAGTGGGTTCCCAAGACTACGTCAAGTTCTACTTCATCAAGTACAACTACAACTCCAAGGATTCCCATCAAGATGATGTGGATCCCATAGAAGAAGAACTAGAGAGTTCTTGAGGGTGACTCTGCCAACATTCTTCACTCATATCATTATGGCAAGGACAAGTGCAATCAACTCCCATATCTTGCACTAGTTCAAGGAGTCACAAACCCTCATGTTTATAAGGCAAGGGAAAAGGTAAGCAAATGATTTCATGGACATCATCTTGTGTGTGCATCACTCTATGTCTATGGATATTCTTGTTTGTTCCTTGTGGGACTAACCCCTGTAGGTATGTTGAAAGTGCAACTCACTCCAAAGGATTGCTCCAAATGATCTACATCAACATTGAGCATCCACATCTTCAACACCTACATGAAGTCATCATCGACAAAACCCAAGGTTAGTTCATCCCTCTAAGGGGGGATCTCACATCTAGGTGGAGCTTAACTCTAAGAATTGAGTCAAAGCAACTCTAATGGTGTGAACACATCAATGCATTATGTAAAAGTGCTAACCCCACTTGAGCTTAAATGATGAGTATGACCTATGATCAAATGTTCTCATTTGACTCCTAAGTCAATATACTCATATATAGATGACCTAGTCATCGCCAATTGTTTGATAGATGCTAGAATTGGTTGTGCATGCTTTGCCACATATTTCATTTGCCATTTTATTGTGTGAGCATGTTGGTTGCATATTTTACTCATTCGAGGACATCCACTTGTTGCTTTGATTGTTTGGGTTCTTTTTCTTTGGCCAAGTGGATGGACAAGAATGCCTAAGAACCTTCTCTAGCTATCTATGCTTTTCTCGTCTCAAACTCTATTCATGCTACATCACAAAATTTGATCAAGTCAGATTCGAACCACTCTGTGTGAGGAGCACTCAGAGTCCCCGATTCGTCATAGACTTAAACTTCCAAAACTTCTTTGTGATTCTCGGTCTGACCGATTCCTCCATTTCGGTCCTACTGAGATCACTAAGTCGATCTAGGTTTTCAATCTCGGTGCAACTGATTTGAACTTTTCGGTCACACCGAGTTGCTGTAACTGTATACAATTATGCATCTCGGTGCCATCGAGTTGTTCCACTCGGTCACACCGACAGGGTCGGGCTATATATACTCACGGGCAAAAATTTGGAAATTTCTCCAAACCCCTTCGCCCGCGCATAGCTCGCTCTGCCTAATAGGTCTCCGGATCGTCTCCTTGTCGCCAGCCGCCTCCTGTCGCTGGTCTCCGCCGCCGTCAACAGAATTCACCTCGCCATTGCCGCCATAGCAAGTTCATCGCCAAGCTAGGGTATTGACTCGATCACAGTGCTATCCCCGTCCAATTCCTAGCACATTGTGTTCATTATGATTCTTGCCACGGTTGAAACACTCCTATCCAGTCAATACAATCCTTAGAATAGATGCGATTTGAAAAATTAGGGTTAGGTTTCCGCCGAAACCATCTCGGACCCACCGAGTTGGAAAACTCGGTCCCACCGATTTGGCTAACACCGTTGCACTAGTAACTCTCGGTCTGACCGAGAATTGCTAATCGGTGTGACCGATTTTAGAACTTTGTGAAACCCTAGCAGTCTCGGTGCCACCAAACTGTGACTCGGTCTGACCGAGTTCACTAGTTTAGGTTCCAAAACTGCTTAAGTATCACCGAGTTTGAAAATCAGTTGGTCCGAAATGCTTTCTGTGGAAAACTAAAACTAAGTTTTGGAATCATTTTTTGCAAAAATCTCTGCATTTTGTGATGCTCATCCACTCTACCTAATCTATAACTATTCACAGGGTCAGCAGTCAGAGTTTGCAGCATGTCAGACCAAAGTGATAGTCAGAACAAGTGAGAAGAGCACAATCACATGAGTGAGGGCACTAGTCCCTCTAGCACTTCAGATGATGGAAGCAGGAGCACCCCAAGCAATTTTCCTAAAGCTGCCACCAGGACAAGGAAGAAGAGAACCTCAGAATCTGAGGCTGAGGATTATATGGCAGAAGAAGATGAGGCTACTTCCAAGAAGGTAGTGCTCAAAAAGGAGTATAGCTCAGCAAAGAACACAAAGCCTGGACTCAATAGGAAGGTTCCTGCCAAGAGGACACCTATGCTGAAGGTCAGAGGATCAACTCAAGTACCTGAAAAGACTGATCCCAAAGAGGCACCTGCAAGAAGAGTTACAACTTCCAAACCCAAGAAGGTTCCCACTGGAGAAACTATGAAGTTTACTATTGAGTCAGAAGATGAAGCTGCTGGTCAAGATAAGAAGAAGAAGAGAGACAGAAGCACTACTGCCAAGGTTCTTGGCAACCCCTCTATGAGGAGAGACTCTGAGGAGGAGGAAGAAGAGGTTGCTGCACCAGCACCGAAGGCACAAAAGCTGATGGGTGATGCTATAAAGTCAGGGGCTGCAACATCAAAGCCCAAGGAAGCACCCAAAGCTGCCCCCAAGCCTAAGATTGCACCAAAGAGGAATACCAGGAGTATTCCAGCTGCTGAGAAGAACAAGGCCCCAGTGCCAGAAGTTGCTGATGAGGAAGATGATGAAGGACAAGTCCTGAGGAAGCTAAAGCCCAAGATTCCAGTCCACAATGATGCTCATCCTGTGGCTGAGAACATGAAGTTAAGAAAGGATGCAGGACTCAGACTTTGGAGGCTGTTAGATCCATATGCTACCATGAGAAGGACTGCTATTGATTACAGGTTCCACACTAAGGAACAACAGGATTTCTATGAGACAGTGCTGTTGGACAAGAAGCCTATAGTGTGTGATATGAGGTGGGTTGACTGGACCTACATGAAGGAAAATGAAGAACACTATCTTGGAGTGCAAGACAGTTTCATTGCTTGTGGAGTTGCAGACTTTGTTGGGTAGAAGCTCACAAAGTGGAATGATGAGCTCATTATGCAATTCTACTCCACATCACATTTCTATCCAGATGGCAGGATAGTTTGGATGTCAGAAGGTACAAGGTACCAGTCAACCATTGAGGAATGGGCCAATCTGATCAATGCCCCAAAGGAGAGTGAAGATGACTTGGATGTCTATGCCAAGAAGAAGATGGATCATAATACCATGGCTCATATGTACAAGGAAATCCCAGATGCTGCAGTTGAGACACATAAGTTTGGGTCAGTTCATTTTCTTCTGTCAGGGCTGCCAACGATCAACTAGATCCTAAGGCATACTTTATTGCCCAAGTCAGGTGACCACAACATGATTAGAGGGCATGCCATAAACTTGCTACATTTGTTTGATGTGCCACAAAAATTCAAGGTCATGAGCCTCATTGTTGAGACCATTAAGAGGACAACATCAGACCAGAAGAGAAGTTGTGGGTATGCCCCACAGATTCAGGAGTTGATTAACTCAAAGATGGGCACATGCACATACTTGCTGGACAAGGAACATTTTGCTATCTATACAGACTTTGAGGACAATCAAGTTGTGATGAATGAGAATGAACCATCATCAGTGCAAGCTCGAGAGAAGAAGGAGAAAGCAAAGAAAGAGAAGGCTGCCAAGATGCCAACTCAAGAGGAGGCATCTGAGTACTTTTTGAAGAACAAGCAAGAGCAGCTTGGTTACTTGATAGCATCAACACTAAGGATTGAGAAGGGGTTGGCCCCCCTAACTCAAAACCAGGAGAGCCTGGAAAGAATCATGGAACAAAAATTCTATGATCTAGATGTCAAAGTAACTGAGATTCAGTCAGTTGTGGAGCAGCTACAGGATGACATGCAGGAGAGGAAGGGCAAGACAACCACTGATGCATTTGCCAGAGTGCCTAGAGCTCAGAGATCAGTTGCAGTGCCTGTGACAGACACCAGAGCCACATCATCTGCACCAGCTACATCTCCTACAGCTCCAGTGCAACCAACTCCAGCACCAACTCCTCTAGCTCCATCCACATCAACTGAAGCCTTCGTCCAAGGAGCCATCTCTACACCACCACCTGAAGATCAAGCCTGAGAGTCGATCTAGCACTATGCATTTTCTATGAACTTTTTGGTAACTTGTTGCCAAAGGGGGAGAAAAATGTATAGATCATAGGCTTCGAGAGAGAGAGAGTGTTGCTTTTTGTTCTCTCTTGCTTTGGTGGTTAAACTTTGTTTGCTTTTGATTTCTTGAGATACTATGCTATTATCTGTGAGACATTGATGATCATGTGTTTTATCATAAGCTACACTTATGCTTGTTAGATGATATTATCTTACCTATCCTTATATGATCATTCACTTTGCTTGGTGATGAGTGCATGTATTCAATCTTTATTATTTTGAGCGCTCCACCAAGATGTATGTGACATGGAAGAGTAACCCATGAGCCTAATTCCTTGTGCATTTGCAGTCCAAAGGAAATCTTAAACTATGCACAAATTTAGGGGGAGCTCTTGCTTACCACATACTTCTCAAAGCAACGATGTTTTTCAATCTTATTATCATTTGTCGAAGCTTTGATCTATATGTTGTCATCAATTACCAAAAAGGGGGAGATTGAAAGTGCAACTATCCCTAGGTGGTTTTGGTAATTCATAACAACATATAGATCATTGAGCTAATGCTATTCCAAGACAAATATTTCAGGAAAGCTCAATGAATGGCAGGGCATGGATGATGAAAGTGGATGCCTCAAAATATCAAGGACAAAGGATTGGCTCAAGCTCAAAAGCTCAAGACTCTTCATTTTACATTTTAGTGATCCAAGATCACACTGAGTCTATAGGAAAAGCCAATACTATCAAGGAGGGATGAGGTGTTGCTTAATGAGCCTCTTGCTTCATGTGCTTAGTGATATGCTCCAAAAACCCTTAACTACTTTCTCACGTCCACATATGACCTAAACCCAAAGGCAAAATCGGCCCCACCAATTCTTTCTATCCGGCGCCACCGAGTTCAAATGTCATAGCCACTGCCACAAACCCTAGGCAAATCGGTCTCACCGATAGGGATCTCGGTCTCACCGAGATGGGATTGTAATCTCTCTGTTTCCCTTCGTAATGTTTCGGTCTAACCGAAGTGAGCGATCGGTCCCACCGAGATTGCAATGTAAACTCCCTGTTTCCCTTTCGTAACATTTCGGTCTCACCGAAATGAGGGAATCGGTCCCACCGAGTTTACCTGACCAACTCTCTGGAAAGCTTATTACCAAAATCGGTCTCACCGAGTTTGTGTAATCGGTCTCACCGAGATTAGTTATGCCCTAACCCTAACCATATCGGTCCTACCGAGTTGCATGTCGGTCCCACCGAAAATCCTAACGGTCACTAGGTTTACTAGATCGGTCTGACCGAGTCTGTTGAATCGGTCCCACCGAGTTTGGTAGATTGTGTGTAACGGTTAGATTTTGTGTGGAGGCTATATATACCCCTCCACCTCCTCTTCATTCGTGGAGAGAGCCATCAGAACAAACCTACACTTCCAACTTACCATTTCTGAGAGAGAACCACCTACTCATGTGTTGAGGCCAAGATATTCCATTCCTACCATATGAATCTTGATCTCTAGCCTTCCCCAAGTTGCTTTCCACTCAAATCTTCTTTCCACCAGATCCAAATCCTATGAGAGGGAGTTGAGTGTTGGGGAGATTATCATTTGAAGAACAAGAGCAAGGAGTTCATCATCAACGCACCATTTGTTACTTCTTGGAGAGTGGTGTCTCCTAGATTGGCTAGGTGTCACTTGGGAGCCTCCGACAAGATTGTGGAGTTGAACCAAGGAGTTTGTAAGGGCAAGGAGATCGCCTACTTCATGAAGATCTACCACTAGTGAGGCAAGTCCTTCATGGGCGACGGCCATGGTGGGATAGATAAGGTTGCTTCTTCGTGGACCCTTCGTGGGTGGAGCCCTCCGTGGACTCGCGCAACCGTTACCCTTCGTGGGTTGAAGTCTCCATCAACATGGATGTACGATAGCACCACCTATCAGAACCACGACAAGAACATCCGTGTCTCCAATTGCGTTTGAATCCTCCAAACCCTTCCCTTTACATTCTTGCAAGTTGCATGCTTTAATTTCCACTGCTCATATACTCTTTGCATGCTTGCTTGAATTGTGTGAAGATTGCTTGACTTGTCCAAAGATAGCTAAAATCTGCCAAAGTCTAAAATTAGGAAAAGGTTAAGTTTTTAATTGGTCAAGTAGTCTAATCACCCCCCCTCTAGACATACTTCAAGGTCCTACACAAGCCAATAATCTTGTTCAGATCAAAACTATTCATTTGGATATATAAGATCCTGACAGAATCCAGCACCATTGATAGGCTATCCATGGAGAAACTCTTCATTGAGCATAGAACATAATATTAGTACAAAATGTGTACTCCAAGATGATATATAACTTATGCACAGAAATTTAAAATGCAGCTTATGGTTACAAGTGTAGATGATAATATAAAGTACCTGAAGAACCGTGGAGCCAAACACCATCTTGAAATGAGCACAGAAATCATGTATTACACCCAAGGTCTCCAGTTTAGGCGCAGAGAGGACGATTATTTGCGATAGTGAATAACTAGAATCAAGGATCAACCTTTGAAGTGAAGGGGCATCTTGGATGACGAGCTGCCTCCCGTTAAAAGAAATTCCAATTCTTACAAGGTTAGGCGACTTTATTTGGAGACAACCGATTCTAACTTTGAAAACAAGCACCAAGCACTCCAGTGTAGGGCAACTGGAGTGGATGATGTTGTGCAATGAGGCCTCCGATATACAAACCCGCACAACGGAAGTTTCTTGAGAAATGGGAGTCGAAGGTTTAGTACCAAATTGTCTGGTAGGTAGCACAACACAAAGGTGGCGGTGTGGAGAGACGAGGAAAACCATGAGATGGACATCGGTGCTAAGGGCACAAGTACATGGTGTTCGGTATCTGGTAGGTGATTTCCACGGGAATAGTAGAACTCAAGCAGCTGTAGTTCTGTGAATTCAGGGGATTTCAACTAGGCGTCCACCGTGCAGGGCATGATATGCTTGCTCAGGTAGCATGACGGGATGCAGAGGCTTTGAACGGAGCCCTCGTGGGAGGAGATGATGGCTCTGGGGATTTCAAAATCATTGAGGAGAGATAGCTGATGACAATCGAGATTAAGGGGCACGGCGCGCCATAGAGGGCGCCACCGAATTGAGAGGACTTGGGTGCAATAGCAATCCTTGGTGGGGAGAGGCGAGATGATCTCCCCAAGGATGGCGTCCGGGAAATCTATGATGTGGTCCACCCGAGATTCTACGGGTTCCTTGGGTCCAGTGGTGGTAGGATCATCGCTTCTCCCCGCACTGCTGGGTGCAGGATCTACAACAGGCATCGCCGCTAGCAAGAGCCTCATCTTCTTGGCACTAGGGTCAGCCGACTCCATTTTCCTTGAGGGTGTTGCATCGCGCTCACAGATTTGAGCAGAGTAACAAATGACGAGCCTAGTTGTAGTGCAAGTGAAGAAGAAGGGGAGCTGGGGGTTTTCTGTAGTAGTGAGGAAGAAGGGGAGCTAGGGTTTTCTGTAGGAGTGAGGTGAGAAATTTGGGGGTATGAGTGGAGCGAGCTGACATGAGGTGGGTGGGAGTGAGGACGAAGAAGAGCACCTAGGGGTTTTTGGGGGGCGGTGTGCTGGGTGTGGGTAGCGCCTCTCATTAAGTAAATATATGGGCTTTTGAATTGATTTTATTATTTACTAGGGTGGATGGGCTGTTTTGTCTTGGGCCCAGAGAAACAATTACTACTAGTACTGTGGAGACACTCTACAGCTACCCAGAAAAACAATTACTACTAGTACAGTGAATACACTACCGCTTCTGGCTCCTTCTAGGTCATCGAAATGTCTCCCTCTACTGAATGTTGTTTTACTTTTGTTCACCGACATGCTGGCCATGCAGTGCGCGGGCCCAAATGCCATCCACCAAATTAGAAGGCAGTATGCAGGCGGAGAGTCACCCCGGCTGTAGCGCGGCAGTAATGAGCCATTGTATCACAAAACCCCACCTCCCCACAGTCTAAGTTTGACGGACAAAGCAACCATCATTTCACTCTTCGCTGAATTCCCTTCTCCCTCATCGTCTTCAAGAAAGCCAACACTCGCATATGCCACTGTTCTTCTCTCCCTACGAAGGGAAGGTAAGCGGATCCGTGATGTTGGTATATTTTCGTTCAGAGAAAAAAAAGAACTTTTGCAAAGCAGTAACTGATCCTCACTCTCTTTTTTGTTTCATTGTCGTTGCAATTGTGTTTTCCTTTCAGGGGTCTCCTAGTATTTGTCAATTTCATGATGGGCCAAGGAGAACCAGGCAAAGATCTGCCGATATTGGAGCAGATGCGGGAGGCTGATCCCCACGAGACAGAGAGCTCCAAGAAGATGGAGGCAGCCATCGAGCCGACCCCAGATATGCTCACAGCCACTACTGAGATGGTCAATGCCCCGTTTGAGGTTATAGCCCCCGTGGCCCTGCAGGAGCAGTTTCCCCCTTCGAGGATGTGTCCCCCCGCTGAGCTACCCAAGGTGATTTTCTTATTTGCCGTTCTCGATTGTGGTTTTTCATCTAAGTATGTGGTGATGAATAATGCAAAATTCTATTAGGTTCGGTGCCATGCTATACATAGTGGTTTAAATAACTTGTGTTTCTTATACTGGAAAGTAATTCAGAATTTGTTTCTGCTTCAATTAGAGGCCTGATGCAATCAAGGATTGTGCGGTTGTACATGTCACTCGCTATGAGGCGGATGACCTGAATATACGCACTGGAAAAATAGAGTTCTTAGGCTGTTGGATTCTCGAAGCCATTTGCGCTTATACCGATGTCGAGTTGTATTCCAGCCTCACTATTGTCAGGCGTGTTGTCCAGGGTGTATTGAAGCACCAGAAGTTCAAAGCCACTCCTTCATTTGTGAGGCATACTGTTCTTGTCAAGCTTACGTAGGAAGATGACGTGGCATGCCTCCACAAACAAGTTTATGAGTGGCAAGGCCACAAGGTTATCCTCAGGGAGGTGCACAGGATTGAGATGCTGTCGGGCATCCTCAATGATGTTCATGGCAAGGTCCGTCTTATGTCCATCCCAAATTAGATTGAGGCATGAAATAGTTGCCCCAGCTAGTGTTTAATAGTAGTTTGGATTGTGTCTAATTATCCGAACCTTGCCTATTATCGAGCCCTCTGGGGCTAGTACTATGTTTTAATCCGTCTATGGGAACTGCCACTACTTTTGTGTGCCCGTGAATCATGTGAGAACCATCCTAATTGTTGCCGAAACAGATGCGTCCTCACTAGTTTTTTCGTGAATATGGCATGGTAATACATAAGTTGTCACGGTTTATCATATGAGCAGTGTGTGTTTGATGAAATAGAGTACTCATTCAAGAACTGTGCGCCGGCGTATACATAAGTACTTGTAACACTGTTGGTGCTACCCCACTTGTAAGAAGTTGTGCAAAACACGACACATTGGCTCAGCTCGCTTCAACACTAGGCTATCGACCAGCTAACAATCAATAATCTGCTATCTGACATATAAGGAACTACGTATCTTGTTATAGTGGTTAATGCAGTTAACTAAGGCCACAATGTAAATTCCAAACATTCACACGCTAGTCCAGTGTTCATGTGGAACACTCACATTTAACTCGGCTTCATAAAAAACATGAAAAGCATAAGTTAAGCAATTTTATACATCCCAATGATTCATAGAACATAACAAACATATACTAGTTCATAGAAAAAGACAAAGTTGTGAGAAGGTTTACAAATCAGGAAAAATCAAGCAAGGCTTCTCTAAGCAAAGGGCCTCCCGACAGGCTTAAATTTCCTGGAGTTTACTCTGGTTTTTTCTTGTTGCCACCATCTAGGGTTAGGTTCTCTCATTCCAGATTAACCAATTATAGTTGTGTTCTCAGCTGGATTGCTGAACTGAACCATGTAGTGCACTGACCATCTGAAATTCTTGTGCATTCCACTAAATTTAAGCACCGCTATTTGCAGAAATAAGCAGACCACAATGCCTATTGTCTGTGCACCTATCCCAAAAACCTCCGTGCAGCCGTGCTAGCTAGTCCTCGGTCCATGGATGAACTGGTAGAAAGTGCATTCCGGACTAGGATGCAGTTGTTTTCGCTCGTCCCTGCACTTCAATTAGGAAGTAAAATGTACGAATCAACTTCTTTTAGATTAAGTTGGTCATTCTACCTAGTTACTACCAATGTAGGAATACCTGGAAGACGGGTGGTTAGAGGACGACAACTAGGAATATCCATCTCATTTTGTGCAGTTGTACTAAAACTGAGGTGTGTACTTCTGATTGCGCAGATAGAAACGATATGGAGACAGACATCCCTGTTTGCGCAAATACGAAATACGGTTATTTAAGCAATGATAGTTATTTGTAGTGACGTATGATTAGCATCAACATCTGTTGTGTTATAATTGGCACTACATTGACAGTATGAAAGTGCCCTTAAGTAAGTAGCATCACATCACATCAACACTGCCACTAGATTAACATGCAGAACAATAGCATTAGTATTACTGTCATGAGAGTAGCACATGGTTAGTAAATGTGCAATCAAATTTGTGCAGTCCACTTGGATGAAGCAATGTTAGCAGTCTGAGATTTAAGTGTAACTGCAAAAACACAATTCATGGGAAATAAAGCAAGATGGAAGCACTTCATAAAATGGTGGTGGCATTGCTTCAATTTATCGATGACACTAGACCATTACTTATAGTGACATTAGGTGACATTGCTGAATGCTTCATGTGATTTTACATTAACGGTAGCGATATGGGCATAGGGACAATAGGGGCACAAAGTGGTGAGGCATATGTGGTTGCCGAGAGCGGCAAACACTCAGGCGACATGTCTGCATTTGTCCCATTTTTTATCTCCTCGGCGACATTTTCCTATGTGAGCATAGGAAATCTAGACCAGCTCGTTCACATTTGCGTTGTCCCCCAACACCCCTCACTTTCTTTGCCTTTTTTGACCAAGAGACAGGTCCACTTTCCCCACCCTTCGCCATCCACCATGCTTTCTTCGCCTTTTCAACCAAGAGACCGGTTGGGTAGCCAGTATCTACTACTTTCCCCCGTTTCCTCTTAGAACCAAGTCCTAGATTCATGCTACAGCTTTCCCACTTTCTTCCCTGTTTGAACCAACTCTTAGATTCGACTGTATGAACTAGCTTTAACTCAATAATAGTAAAAGTCTAGGTGGCTTTGGAACAACCGACGGAAGTAGAAAAAGATCCACACGTAGCCACGTGGGGAGCTGGGGCAGTAGAGCAAGGCAGGTTTCGAAGGAATATATACCTGAGGGTTGTCAGCATGTGGCAAAGACGGCGTCGGGAGGTCGCATCTTGGCCACAATACCGCAGGGAGGAAGAAGGGGTCGGAGGCCCTCCCGAGCCGGTGCTCTTTCGGAGAGAAAGACACGACCGTCGATCGAGACGCACGGGCAGCCGTTGGTCTCCTCCCTCGCTACCGACGACAGCGTGAACGATGCACCTATACCCCTACCCCGGTCGAGGTGGTCTGACTAGATTTGTGACTAGCCGTGAGCAGAGAGAGAGAGAGTGTGGCCACCTGTGTCTTGCTTAGATCTTGAGAGCATGAGAGAGTGAAAGAGAGGAACCCTAGTAAAGCGCGCGCTAAGGCTCCTGCTTATATATATAGTGGAGTCATTTTGTTGTACCATCTTCAAAAAAATGTGCTCCTACGTGTACTCGCGAGTGGGTGTGAGAGAACTAGTGCGTGCGTGCACCGCTTCTCTTCGTGAGAGTACAATATAGTATGCCCAAAGAACGTTCGCCACAAGAGTAATAGTATAAGTGTGTGACGTGTGAGTTAAAATAAAAGGTGTGCACCGTCTTTTGTCTTTTAGAAGTTCTGAGGGTAGGGTGTGAAGATCATATATGTGTGTGACGTCTACCTGCAGATAGACGGTGGGTGCAAGAGGAATCGGGAGAGTCGTGACTCGTGAGGGTGCGTGTGTGCGTGAGAGAGAGAGGGGGCACGTATCAGTGCAAAATTTGAGTAGAGTAGAAAATTTCATGTGGCCGCGGGTATATCAAAATGCAGGGCCCTTGCATCATTGCCTTTTGGTTGAACCTACGTCCACAATTTTTGTACGTATATCTCCACTAGTCCCCGGACCCAAAATGCTGCCTCATTCCCGTAAAACCAAGCGGCCCACACATATTATGGCATCGACTCAAACTCAATCCCTCTCCTGTTTACTACGACATGGCCCCGCACACCGTAGTACTCCTACAAACCCTACCTCCGCACGCATTATTGGTTTTCTTCAAGAGGACGAGGGAGAAGCGGATTTGTTGTGGAGGTGCTTTAAAAAAAGGATTTGTAGTGGAGACCCCTACCCTAGGGTCCCCTAGGTAGCTACCGCACGCATCATTGGTTTTCTCTTTTCTTTATGCTCTTGCGCCCTAGAGTGAAATGATGGTTGCTACGTCCGTCCAGCTTAATGCGGGAAAAGGTGGGGCTTTGTGATTTGACCCCTCATCGCTCATTTACTACTACTGCGACACTACGACCGGGGTGCCTCCAAGTCCAACCGCTGCTCCGAATTGTAATTTGGTGCATCGCACATGGAACAAGATGGTGGATGAGCCACATGTCGTCCAAAGGGGTCCTATTAAGTGTGTCTCCATTTTGAGTGTGTTCTGACCCTGCTTGAGTTGCTACGCCAACACGACAGGAGCAGCCTACCACTTGGTTTTGCTCCTTGGTGAATCCTGACTATATTGATCTAAAAAGATACTGTACTACCCTCTCCGTCTCGGTTTATAGGGCGTGCATGTAGTTCTAGGTCATCCATTTGACTAACTAAATACGAGTTACTATGTCACAAAAAGTATATCATTGGATTCTTAAGCAGATGTAGATTCTAAACTTATACTGTTCATCACATATATAGCCAGTTAAATTCTCAACCTAGAACAACATGCATGCCCTGTAAACCTATACGGAGGAAGTAGTAAAAATGAGGTGATTTTACCGAGCGATGGGCGGGGGAGCATGGCCTTTCATGCGGTCCCATGTGTCATGATGTACCAAGGCGATGCGCGTCCCTCTTGAGAGCAAGTATAATAGTACACAGTCATCTCCTTTTCACCAATCAGCGTTTGTCCTTTTCCTTCTTCCACATGCAAGCATTAAGTACTAGTAGCTAATTTACAGCCCACCTATTATACTAGCAGGCTATTATGAAGACTTCAAGTGACATGGCACTGGCATATAGCCAGCAGCAGGCTTTCTTATTAACCATGCCCTGAGGCAGAACAATGCTAGAAGCAATACATGGTTTTCTTGAAGGAGATGGTGGCGAACGAAGTGTGAAATAATGGTTGTTTCGTCCGTCTGGGAAGGTGCGTCCCCCCTTCTGTTCTGCACTGTTATTTGGTGCATGACACGTTGACCCGGTCGCTATATGTCCCACATGTCAGCGGGAGGAAGTACAGAATTCATGAAAGCGAGCGTCGACGGAGGAGTACAAGGCATGGCTTGGTTTTTGCTGCTTCGTGCGATCCATCGATACAAACCCGGACTAAAAAAAGGCAAGGGCAGATCTTTTCCCACATGGCAGGCAGGGACGAGAAGCAAATGGA
This sequence comes from Triticum dicoccoides, assembly GCF_002162155.2. Classification (NCBI taxonomy): domain Eukaryota; kingdom Viridiplantae; phylum Streptophyta; class Magnoliopsida; order Poales; family Poaceae; genus Triticum; species Triticum dicoccoides. The sequence continues at coordinate 108,704,943 of NC_041389.1, read as the reverse complement.
GGGAGTAGTTAGATTCACCTCGTCCTGCGAGCCACTGCGCCTGTGGGCGGGGGAGACAGCGTACTAAGAAAGCTTCTCCTCGTTCTGCGAGTTAACGGGACACATCAAAAGTACTCCAGTGCATAGAGCCTTGCCTCGAAGGTAGGCCCCACATGGTTTGCCTTTTTTTAACATAACGCATCAAGTTGCAATTTTTTTGTTCACCCGTGGTAGACGATCCTCCATCAAGTGGACAACTAGTACACGTGTCAAATTACCACGTGGGCTGCCTTTTCGTAAAGAAATGAGCTCCACCGTGTACCAGCGCGGGTGTGGTTGGGAAAGAGACGGGAGTACATGCACCTCTTCTCTTCATGCACGTCCCCCACCTACGTGTGTGTGTGTGTGAGAGAGAGAGAGAGAGAGAGAGAGAGATACTACAAACCTAGACATAATGCGCCATCCATCCCCATGCCTCCGCACAGTCCGACCACCAGTCACCACCACGCTCCACTCCTCCTAACATTATCTCTCATCTTTCTCGAGATATCATTTTTTCGATGAAATTCTCGAGATACCATTTTTCCGATAAAATTCTCGAGATATCAATAGTTTTTAGACATGGAATTACTCCTGCACGGGTCAATTACAATGGGCGTTTTGCGAAAAAATGCATCTTGATGTTCCATGCAATGCACAGGCATCTTGCTAGTCCATGAAAACAACACATGGCAAAAATTCATGGCGAACGAGGGATTTGAATGTGCTGGGAGGGGTTGTTTGGATCTTGCCCGGGGTAGAGAAAATATTGGCGATCCTTTTGTACACCAGTGCCTTTGCCACCGATAAAGGAGGAATGGCTCGGGTGCTCATGCATCCTCCAGCGCGCACGTTGGAGACGAGCTTGCATGAGCTGTATTTTTTTGTCCCACCACGCCGCCCGAGCCGGCCGCAGACCGACCGGCGACGCATTACGCCAGCCAACCGTAGCCGCACACATTCTGACAGCAACTTAACCAACCGGACGAAATTCATGCAAACACGACGATATTTCATATGCACAATGAAGGAATTCATATAAAATACTGGATTTTCATACAAACATGACGGATTTCATTACATTCAAATCAACTAAGCGGTGCTAGTTCTCAATAGCACAGGTATAATAATACCTAGCCTAAATGGTCGCCTGCTGATCCATTTGTGTTCCTCATGTCCGGCAGCACGATCATCGGACTGCCGGGAGCCCCGGAGGTATATGCTTCAGCACAAAGGACGACTCGCTTCCCCACTGCCCAACTGATATCGTTGGCTGATGCCCAAGGTGGAGGTGGAAGGGGGCTTCTCCGCTTCCATGGAACCCATCCGGGGTTGACGAAGGTCCTCACAACAAAAGGATTCGACAAGACACCTGCTATGTACGCCGGCGTCGCCTCTGTGGTGGCCTTCACGGGACCCAAGCGGCGGCGGCCTCCCGTGTTCTACTTCTCATCGATGATGGCGGCGGATGATACGTCCATTTTGCATCATGCTTTTATATCAATATTTATTGCATTATGGGCTGTTATTACACATTATATCTCAATACTTATGGCTATTCTCTCTTATTTTACAAGGTTTACCATGAAGAAGGGGAATGCCGGCAGCTGGAATTCCGGCTGGAAAAGGAGAAAACATTGGAAACCTATTCTGCACTGCTCCAAAAATCCTGAAACTCCACGGAAGTTATTTTTGGAATTAATAAGAATTATTGAGTGAAGAAACTACCAGAGGGGGCCCACACCCAGGCCAGGAGGGTGGGGGGCGCGCCCACCCCTACTAGGCGCGCCCCTTGTCTCCTGGGCCCCCTGGTGGCCCTCCGGTGCCCATCTTCTACTAAATGAAGGCTTTTACCCTGGGAAAATTCAGAGGCAAGCTTACGGGATGAAACTCCGCCGCCACGAGGCGGAACCTTGGCGGAACCAATCTAGAGCTTCGACAGAGCTGTTCTACCGGGGAAACTTCCCTCCGGGAGGGGGAAATCATTACCATTGTCATCACCAACGATCCTCTCATCGGGAGGGGGTCAATCTCCATCAACATCTTCATCAGCACCATCTCCTCTCAAAACCCTAGTTCATCTCTTGTATCCAATCTTGTATCAAAACCACAAATTGGTACCTGTGGGTTGCTAGTACTGTTGATTACTCCTTGTAGTTGATGCTAATTGGTTTACTTGGTGGAAGATCATATGTTCAGATCCTTAATGCATATTATTACTCCTCTGATTATGAACATGAATATGCTTTGTGAGTAGTTACGTTTGTTCCTGAGGACATGGGTGAAGTCTTGCTACTAGTAGTCATGTGAATTTGGTATTCGTTCGATATTTTGATGAGATGTATGTTGTCTCTCCTCTAGTGGTGTTATGCGAATGTTGACTACATGACACTTCACCATTATTTGGGCCTAGAGGAAGGCATTGTGAAGTAATAAGTAGATGATGGGTTGCTAGAGTGACAGAAGCTTAAACCCTAGTTTATGCGTTGCTTCGTAAGGGGCTGATTTGGATTCATATGTTTAATGATGTGGTTAGGTTAACCTTAATACTTCTTTTGTAGTTGCGGATGCTTGCAATAGGGGTTAACCATAAGTGGGATGCTTGTCCAAGTAAGGGTAGTACCCAAGCACCGGTCCACCCACATATCAAATTATCAAAGTACCGAATGCGAATCTTATGAGCGTGATGAAAACTAGCTTGACGATAATTCCCATGTGTCCTCGGGAGCTCCTTTATCATTATAAGAAATTGTCCAGGCTTGTCCTTTGCTACAAAAAGGATTGGGCCACCTTGCTGCACTTTATTTACTTTCATTGCTTGTTACTCGTTACAATTTATCTTATCGCAAAACTATCTGTTACTTACAATTTCAGTGCTTGCAGAGAAAACCTTACTGAAAACCGCTTGTCATTTCCTTCCGCTCCTCGTTGGGTTCGACACTCTTACTTATCGAAAGGACTACGATAGATCCCCTATACTTGTGGGTCATCAAGACACTTTTCTGGCGCCGTTGCCGGGGAGTGAAGCGCCTTTGGTGAGTGGAACTTGGTAAGGAAACATTTATATAGTGTGCTGAAATTTTCTGTCACTTGTTACTATGGAAACTAATCCTTTGAGGGGCTTCTTCGGGGTATCTTCACCCCGACCAGAAGAGAAAAGAGTTGCTCCTCAACCTACTGAACCTACAGAAAATATTTACTTTGAGATTCCTTTGGGTATGATAGAGAAACTGGTAGCTAATCCCTTTGCAGGAGATGGAACATTGCATCCCGATTTACACCTTATCTTTGTGGATGAAGTTTGTGGATTATTTAAGCTTGCAGGTATTCCCGATGATGTTGTCAAAAGGAAGGTCTTCCCTTTATCTTTGAAGGAAGATGCATTGACATGGTATAGGCTATGTGATGATACGGGATCTTGGAATTATAAATGATTGACGTTGGAATTTCACCAGAAGTTCTATCCTATGCATCTTGTTCATCATGATCGTAATTACATATATAATTTCTGGCCTCGTGAAGGAGAAAGCATCGCTCAAGCTTGGGGGAGGCTTAAGTCAATGTTATATTCACGCCCCAATCATGAGCTCTCCAAAGAAATGATTATTCAAAATTTTTATGCTCGGCTTTCTCCCAATGATCGCAACATGCTCGATACTTCCTGTGCTGGTTCTTATATGCTGAAGACTATTGAATTCAAATGGGATTTATTGGAAAGAATTAAATGCAACTCTGAAGATTGGGGTTCCAACAATGGTAAGGAGTCAGGTATGACACCTAAGTTTGATTGTGTTAAATCTTTTATGGATACCGATGCTTTTCGTGGATTTAGCGCTAAATATGGACTTGACTCTGAGATAGTAGCTTCTTTCTGTGAATCTTTTGCTACTCACGTTGATCTCCCTAAGGAGAAGTGGTTTAAATATAATCCTCCCATTGAAGTAAAAGTAGTCGCACATATTGCAGTTGAAGAAAAGACTGTCACTTATAGTGATCCTATTGTTCCTACTACTTATGTTGAGAAACCTCCTTTTCCTGTTAGGATAAATGATCATGCTAAAAATTCGACAGTTGTTCGTAAGAGTAATACTAGGACTTATACACCTCCTGAGAAAATCAAAGTTGAACCTAGTATTGCTATGGTTAAAGATCTCTTGGATGATGATTTAGATGGGCATGCTATTTATTTCTGTGGTGAGACTGCTAATATTGTTAGACCAGATGATAAGATTCATAGACCTGTTATAGGCATGCCTATTATTTCTGTTAAACTAGGAGATCATTGTTATCATGGCTTATGTGATATGGGTGCTAGTGCTAGTACAATACCCTATGATTTATATAAAGAAATTATGCATGATATTGCACCTGCTGAAATGGAGTATATTGATGTTACCATTAAGCTTGCTAATAGGGACACCATTAAACCAGTTGGGATTGTTAGAGATGTTGAAGTCTTGTGTGGGAAGGTTAAATTTCTTGCTGATTTTCTCGTTCTTGGTTCCTGTCGGATTTCGGGTTCCGGCAGACCCTTGAGGTTCGAACACTGGGGTGCGCGCGGAGATTTCGCCTTCTACCTACCTGCTCCTGCCGAATCGCTAGGATCTAAACTACAAAAGAAACAACACAAGAGACACAGGGTTTATACTGGTTCAGGCCACCATTGTGGTGTAAAACCCTACTCCAGTGTGTGGTGTGGTGGATTACCTTTGGGCTGATGATGAACAATACAAGGAAGAACAGCCTCGCGAGGGTCTGTTCTTGGCTGGTGCGATGAACTGCTAGGAGGAGTTCATTCGCTCTCTCTCTCTCTCTCTCTCTCTCTCTCTCTCTCTCTCTCTCTCTCGATTCTAGATGTATGCCAGATACTCGATCCAGCTGCCTCTACCCTGGCGGTGGCTAGTCCTATTTATAGGCAAAGGCCCTGGGCCTCTTCCCAAATATTGAGCGGGAAGGGCGCCAACAATTGGCCATTTTGAAGGGGAACAACGGTTACACTTATCCTGACTAAAGTTGGTCCTCGCCTGTCAAAGGCTCTGGTAGTGACGCCTGCTTGGGATCCACAATGACTTCCTCCGTGCCGTTGGGCTGGTCTTGGTCTTGTTGCACCGAAATGGATGCCTTTGCTTGATGCTCTTGCCTACACTTGCTCCCTTTGCACTGGCGCCCGAGTGGCGCCCTTGGTCGTCATGGCTTGCGTCATGGGCACCTCGCGAGGTACCCCGCCTTGAACTCTCCGCCTCCTCGGGAGCCATCCTGATGAGGCCGTGCCTGCGGAAGCTCCTTGTCGTCCGCCCCGCGAGGCTTGGCCCCTCGCGAGGGTCTTGAGCTTGTGTTGATGAAGATGGGCCGCACTGGGCCCCCTTTGAGCCACGCCGCAGGCCGCAGGCAGGCAAGTCTGGGGACCCCCGTTCCCAGAACGCCGACAGTTTCCCACAAGATGACTTTGTCCCATTATTTTTGGTAGACCCTTCTTGAATACTGTTAATGCTAGGATTGATCGCGAAAAGGATACTGTTACTTTTGGCTTAGAGGATGTGTCTCATGAGTTTAATTTTGCTAAGTTTCGTAGACAACCTCGTGATAGAGAATCACCTAGTAAGGATGAGATTATTGGTCTTGCTTCTATTGCCGTGCCTCCTACTGATCCGTTAGAACAATATTTGCTAGACCATGAAAATGATATGTTTATGAAGGAAAGAAGGGAAATAGACGAAGTGTTCCTTCAACAGGAACCTATTCTGAAACACAACCTACCCATAGAAATTCTAGGGGATCCCCCTCCACCCAAGGGTGATCCCGTGTTTGAACTCAAACCATTACCTGATAATCTTAAGTATGCTTATCTTGATGAAAAGAAAATATATCTTGTTATTATTAGTGCTAACCTTTTAGAGCAAGAAGAAAAAAGATTATTGAAAACTCTGAAGAAGCACTATGCTGCTATCGGATATACTTTGGATGATCTCAAGGGCATTAGTCCCATGTTATGCCAACACAAAATTAATTTGGAGGACGATGCTAAACCAGTTAGAGATCCTCAACGATGATTGAATCCTAAGATGAAAGAAGTGGTAAGAAAGGAGATACTAAAGCTCCTTGAGGCAGGTATAATTTATCCCGTTGCTGATAGTGATTGGGTAAGCCCTGTCCATTGTGTTCCTAAAAAGGGAGGTATTACTGTCGTTCCTAATGATAAAGACGAATTGTTCCCACAAAGAATTGTTACAGGTTATAGGATGGTAACTGATTTCCATAAATTAAATAAAGCTACTAAGAAAGATCATTACCCTTTACCTTTTATCGATCAAATGCTAGAAAGACTATCCAAACACACACATTTTTGCTTTCTAGATGGTTATTCTGGTTTCTCTCAAATACCTGTATCAGCGAAGGATCAATTAAAAACTACTTTTACTTGCCCTTTCGGTACTTTTGCTTATAGACGTATGCCTTTTGGTTTATGCAATGCACCTGCTACCTTTCAAAGATGTATGATGGCTATATTTTCTGACTTTTGTGAAAAGATTTGTGAGGTATTCATGGATGATTTCTCCGTTTATGGTTCCTCTTTTGATGATTGCTTGAGCAACCTTGATCGAGTTTTGCAGAGATGCGAAGACACTAGTCTCGTCTTGAATTGGAAAAAATGCCACTTTATGGTTAATGAAGGCATTGTCTTGGGGCATAAGATTTCTGAGAGAGATATTGAAGTTCATAAAGCTAAAGTTGATGCTATTGAGAAGATGCCATGTCCCAAGCACATAAAAGGTATAAGAAGTTTCCTTGGTCATGCCGGTTTTTATAGGAGGTTCATTAAGGACTTCTCTAAAATCTCTAGGCCTCTGACTAATTTATTGCAAAAAGATATTCCTTTTGTCTTTGATGATGATTGTGTAGAAGCATTTGAAATACTTAAGAAAGCTTTGATCACTGCACCTATTGTTCAGCCACCTGATTGGAATTTACCCTTTGAAATTATGTGTGATGCTAGTGATTATGCTGTAGGTGCTGTTCTAGGGCAAAGAGTTGATAAGAAATTGAATGTTATCCAGTATGCTAGTAAAACTCTTGATACTGCCTAGAGAAATTATGCTACTACTGAAAAAGAATTCTTAGCAGTTGTGTTTGCATGTGATAAGTTTAGACCTTATATTGTTGATTCCAATGTTACTATTCACACTGATCATGCTGCTATTAAATATCTTATGGAAAAGAAAGATGCTAAGCCTAGACTCATTAGATGGGTTCTCTTGCTGCAAGAATTTGATTTGCATATTATTGATAGAAAGGGAGCTGAGAACCCCATTGCAGACAACTTGTCTAGGTTAGAGAATGTTCTTGATGACCCACTGCCTATTGATGATAGCTTTCCTGATGAACAATTAGCGGTCATTAATGCTTCTCGTACTGCTCCTTGGTATGCTAATTTTGCTAATTACATTGTTGCTAAATTTATACCACCTAGTTTCACATACCAGCAAAAGAAAAAGTTGTTTTATGATTTAAGACATTACTTCTGGGATGACCCACACCTTTATAAAGAAGGAGTAGATGGTGTTATTAGAAGTTGTGTACCTGAGCATGAACAGGAACAGATCCTACGCAAGTGTCACTCTGAATCCTATGGAGGACACCACGCTGGAGATAGAACTGCACATAAGGTATTGCAATCTGGTTTTTATTGGCCTACTCTCTTCAAAGATGCTCGTAAGTTTGTCTTATCTTGTGATGAATGTCAAAGAATTGGTAATATTAGTAGGCGTCAAGAAATGCCTATGAATTATTATCTTGTTATTGAACCATTTGATGTTTGGGGCTTTGATTATATGGGACCTTTTCCTGCTTCTAATGGTTACACACATACTTTAGTTGCTGTTGATTACGTTACTAAGTGGGTAGAAGCTATTCCAACTAGTAGTGCTGATTATAACACTTCTATTAAGATGCTTAAAGAAGTTATTTTTCCGAGGTTTGGAGTCCCCAGATATCTTATGACTGATGGTGGTTCACATTTTATTCATGGTGCTTTCCGTAAGATGCTTGCTAAGTATGATGTTAATCATAGAATCGCATCTCCTTATCACCCGCAGTCTAGTGGTCAAGTAGAGTTGAGCAATAGAGAGCTCAAATTAATTTTGCAAAAGACTGTGAATAGATCTAGAAAGAATTGGTCCAAGAAACTTGATGATGCATTATGGGCCTATAGAACTGCATACAAAAATCCTATGGGTATGTCTCCGTATAAGATGGTTTATGGAAAAGCTTGTCACTTACCTCTTGAACTTGAACATAAAGCATATTGGGCTATTAAAGAGCTCAACTATGACTTCAAACTTGCCGGTGAGAAGAGGTTATTTGATATTAGCTCACTTGATGAATGGAGAACCCAAGCCTATGAGAATGCCAAGCTATTCAAAGAAAAAGTCAAACGCTGGCATGACAAAAGGATACAAAAGCGTGAGTTTAATGTAGGTGATTATGTGTTATTATTCAACTCTCGTTTAAGATTTTTTGCAGGAAAACTTCTCTCTAAATGGGAAGGTCCTTACGTTATCGAGGAGGTCTATCATTCCGGTGCCATAAAAATCAACAACTTCGAAGGTACAAGTCCGAGGGTGGTGAACGGTCAAAGAATTAAACATTATATCTCAGGTAATCCTATCAATGTTGAAACTAATATTGTTGAAACCATAACCCCTGTGGAATACATAAGGGACACTTTCCAGAATGTTCTAGACTCCGAAAGGAATAGGTATGTGGTACGGTAAGTAAACCGAGTCCAAAACAATTCTAATGGCAATTTTTATCCGTTTTGGAATATTTAAGAATTTTGGAAAGAAAGAAGTAGTCCGGGAAGGACACGAGGCCTCCACGAGGGTGGAGGGCGCGCCCACCCTTCCTGGGCGCGCCCCCTATCTCGTGGCCACCTCGTGTGCCTCCCGGACTCCGTTTTCTTGCACGTTACGTATTTTGGTTTGTAAAAATTCATTATATAATCTTCCGAAGGCTTTGACCACCATATCACGCAAATATCCTCTGTTTTCGTTTCGAGCTGTTTTTCTGATAGATCTAGAGCAGCATGACTTCTCCAAGCGCTCCCAAGGACAAGTTTTTAAGAGGGTTATCAACCCATATCTCGCGGAGGTGCTGCAACACCCTCAAACCATTGAGATGCATGAGGGGGTGCTGCACATCCGCGATGTGGAGGGACCAAGGCATACCGGGAGCATGGAGACAAAGCTCGAAGCCATGGAGCAACAAGTTTTCAAGTGCCAAGGGATGGTGGAGCGTGGACTCAACGCCAACCAGATGATGATCACGGAGTTCACCAACAACCACAAGCTAGATGCCAAGGTCATTGGGGAGACCATCTTCAAGCGTCAAGAGAAAATCAAGCACCTCCAAGGCCAGATCTATGACCTGCAAAACTAAAACTGTGAGTATGAATATAGATTCAAGAGGATGAGTTTGGCTGGAGATTTAAGGATCCTGGAGACTCGATCATCCTTCTATGATGGCGAGCCTATGCCTTGGAAGATGGACGACAAGCCTACATCATCGACAACTCCTACTTCACCACCTCCGAGGACATAATCACATGTCGTTGACTCCCCTACGGTTTATGGAATATTGTGGTATTTATAGAGCAAAGAGGCAGTTCAGGGGGCACCTGAGGTGGGCACAACCCACCAGGACGCGCCTCGGCCTCTTGGCATGCCCTAGTAGGTGCTGCTCCCCTCGAGGCACCCCGAGGTGCTTCCTTGGCCCACTGGATGTCTTCTGGCCCAAAAAAATCCTCCAGGAGCTTCACTGCGTTTGGACTCCGTTTGATATTGATTTCTGCGATGTAAAAAACATGTAGAAAACAACAACTGGCACTGGGCACTATGTCAATAGGTTAGTACAAAAAAATGATATAAAATGACTATAAAATGATTGTAAAACATCCAAGAATGATAATATAACAGCATGGAACAATCAAAAATTATAGATATGTTGGAGACGTATCAGCATCCCCAAGCTTAATTCCTGCTCGTCCTCGAGTAGGTAAATGATAAAAACATAATTTTTGATTTGGTATGCTACCTAACATGTTCATGACATTTGTTTTCTTATAGCATGGACATATGGACTTTTATACGATTCAAAGCAATAGTCTAGTTTTGACATGAAGACTTTAATACTCAAGCATACCAACAAGCAACCATGTCTTTCAAAATATCAACACTAAAGCAAGTTATCCCTAGCCCATCATGCTCAATCATTGATCCATTCATAAAACACACTCGAATATTAGCTACACCCAATGCTCAAATACGATCATAGTGCCCCTTAGTTGGTGCTTTATAAGAGAAGATGGAGACTCAAATTCAAAATAAAATTTGCATAAGTAAAAGAAAGGCCCTTCGCGGAGGGAAGTAGGGATTTGTAGAGGTGCTAGAGCCCAAAGCTTAAATTGAGGGATAAAAATATATTTGAGAGGCATACTTTTCCCACCAACGAAAACGACTTAGAGATCTCAACACTTTCCATGCTATATACATCATAGGCGGTTCCCAAACAGAAAATAAAGTTTATTCCCTTTTCCACCATTACTTTCACTTTCCATGGCTAACCGTATCCATTGGTGCCCTCCATACCAACACTTTCCAAGGAATTTATTATTTGACAACATAAAGTAAATTCATTTTTCATTTCGGGACTAGGCATCCTTAATACCTTTGCCGTACTCTCGTGCAATGACAAGTGAATAAACACTCATCATGAGAATAACACATCTAGCATGGAAAATATTGGTCACCCTTCACCGCCTCGCGAGCGGTAGAGCACAGAAAATAGAAATTTATTTTGAAAATTAGAGATGGCACATGCAAATTTGCTTAGAATGGCATGAAAAATACCGCATATAGGTAGGTATAGTGGACTCATAAGGAAAAACTGGTTTAAAGGGTTTTGGATGCACAAGTAGTGATCATACTTTGTGCAAAATGAAGGCTAGGAAAAAGATTGAGAAGCGACCAACCAAAAAGCAAAAAATCTCGTACCCAAGCATTAAGCATAAGTAACACCGAATAATGCACCATGAGTAGGATATAAATTTCATTGCATGACTATTAACTTTCGTGCTTGCATAGGGAATCACAAACCTTAAGATCAATATTCTTACTAAAGCACAATTACTCATCAACATGACTCACATATCATATCGTCATATCTCAAAACCATTATTAAGAATCAAGCTTATTTTATCCAGTGATCTTCATGAAAGTTGTTGGTGTTCTGGGAACGGGGGTCCCAAGACCTGCCTACCTGCGGCCTGCAGGGTGGCTCAACCAGTGGCCCAGTACGACCCGTCTTCATCAACCAACACTCAAGACCTTCACGAGGGGCCAAGCCTCGCGGGGCGGACAACGCAAGGCCTCCTCAGGAGTGGCCTCACCAGGCAGGCTCGCGAGGAGGTAGAGAGATCAAGGCAAGGGGTACCTCGCGAGGTTCCCATGACGCAAGACATGACGATCAAGACCAGGTGGGCGCCAGGCCGCGCAGTGTCCTCGTTTCCTCTTTGGTGCAAAGGGGCAAGCGCAAGCGCGGAGTACCGAGGCATCAGGCAAAGGTTTCCTTATCGGTGCAACGAGACCAAGACTAGCAGGACGGCAAGCTGGAGGTCACCGTGGAGCCCAAGACGGTGTCATCACCAGTGCCTTTGGCGGGCGAAGACCACCTTTAGTCGGGATAGCTTGTACTAGTTGTCCCCTTTCAAAATGGCCATTGTTGGATCCCTTCCTGCTCAATATTTGGGAAGAGGACCAGGGCCCCTATAAATAGGGCTAGCCACCACAGTAGAAGGAACAAGTTAAGTTCATCCGCACACCACACCAACCCAAAAACACCTCTCCTCGCGAGGCTGTTCTTCCCTTGTAATGTTTATCATCAGCCCAAGAGGCAATCCACCACCACACACAGGAGTAGGGTATTACACCACAACGGTGGCCCTAACTTGTATAAATCTTGTGTCTCTTGTGTTGTTCGTCGTGCTAGCTTAGAGATCACGGCGAGGCTGTGGGCGTGCTTTGGTAGGGAGAGATTTTCGCGCGCACCCTAGTGTTTGAGCCTTAAGGGTTTTGTCGGAACCCGATATCCGACATTTGGCGCGCCAGGTAGGGGTGTGCCGGAGCTCTTCCTTCCGTCAACCCGCTCTCCACCAACACTGCGCTTCGTCCTCATGGCGGACAAGGTGCCTCCGGCCCCGGCGGCCAACACCAGCACTGGGGCTAGGGGGCTCCGAGCCTTGGCCTCCGCCTTACGGCAGGTGCAGTGGCCGCACAAGTTCAAGCCAGAGATGCCGCCACGCTACGACAACGCGGCGAACCTGCTGGCTTTCCTGCTGGCATACGAGGAGGCCGTCCTCAAGGCTAGGGGCGACAACAAGGTCGTGGCCAACTGGTTCCCCATGGCCTTCACCGGCATCCCGCGCATTTGGCTGCTCAACCTGCCGACATCTTCTGTGGCCTCCTGGGAGGAGCTGCGCAACCTCTTCCTCACCCACTACGCAGCGCCGGCGCCCCCGGTCATCGCAGCTCTCCTGGGCGGCTCGCAGGCGCCACCCTCAGACCGCCATGCCAAGCCGTTCTTTCGCCAGATCGGCGCCGCCCTCGCGCGGCAAGGAGCTCCCCCGGGTTGGACGACACCCAAGGCCAACCCGACCTTTAACTCAGGCGATCACCCCATCAACACCGCCTGCTCGGACGCGCTCCCGATGCTCTACACGCCTACCATCTGCCAGGTGGCCACATAAACCAGGGGCTTAAGTACCCCAGAATATGGTGTGATAAGTCCGAACACTTTCACAAGTGCGGCACCCCAAACTTATAGCATTATATGCATCGGCTCCGAATCATGTCTTGGGTCAATAGTTGGGTTTGCCCGGCTCCCATGTTTTGGTACCTTACGTTCCGTTATATCGGCTAAGGTAGCGCTGGGAGAACCACTGTGATTGTGCCCCGGTTGAGCTGGATTGAGCACCTTAGTGGAGAAAGCTAAAACTGACCGTCATGATAGGGTGAGAGCCGGTCGCTGTTCGAGAGGTTTTTTGAGTCCCTAAAGACTTATGCCACTTAGAGCGAGGAGTCGGCTTTGTCCGGCCCAGGCGTGGATAGCGCCCTGAATTCGGTCTCCCGAATACTAGGGGCTTCACCGAAATTTAAAATTATAGAATTCTATGGCTAAGTGGGAGTGTTCAAGCATTATAGTCCGGTTGCCTTGTTCGTTGTGTTGAGCGCCTCCCTCGAAGGACCCAAGAATGGGAAAAAGAGTGCTCAAGTTTATCCCGAACACCCCAGCACTCGTGGCATGGGGGCAGAAGTCGACAACTCGCCATCTCTCAAATTTAATAAACGGCCGCACAGAAGGTAATATTTTAAATTCACAAGCGTTGCTTAGCGCATATGAACAAGTTTTCAAGCGTACAGGATAACAAATGTGAGTTTACTCAAAAATTACATCTTTGGAGCATTCACCCGCTATAAGGCGGGCACCCTTCAGGACGTTCTCATAATACATCTCGGGCTTGCAATACTCCCTGCCCGGCGGTGGTCTGTCCGTCACAAGCTTCTCAGTGTCCATCTTACCCCAGTGCACTTTAGCACGGGCAAGGGCCCTACGGGCACCTTCGATGCAGACGGAGCACTTGATGACGTCAATCCATGGACAGGCGTCCACCAGCCGCCTCACCAGCCTGGAGTAGCTACCAGGCATGGCTTCCTCGGGCCACAGCCGAACTATGAGGCCCTTCATGGCCTGTTCGGCCACCTTATCGAGCTCGACCAGCTGCTTCAGCTGGTCGCTCAAGGGCACCTAGTGTCCGGTCTCAGCATACTGAGACCAGAACACCTTCTCCATCGAGCTCCCCTCCTCGGCCCGGTAGAATGCGGTAGCGTCGGACACACTGCAGGGCAGATCTGCGAATGCTCCTGGAGAGCTCCGGATTCGGGTAAGTTACAAGTAATTCACTTTCACGTGCTTGCTTTGCATGAAGAATGCCTTACCCTCCGCTATCTTCTTTAATGCCTCAATTTCCTGGAGGGATTTTTGGGCTTCGGCCTTAGCAGCTTTGGCGCTCTCAAGAGCCGAGGCGAGCTCAGACTCTCGAGTCTTTGAGTCACGCTCCAAACTCTCATGTTTTTCCACGAGAGCCTCGAGCTCTTGCCGCACCTCCGCCACCCGCGCCTCCTGCTTCTCTCACTCGGTGCGTTTCGCGGCCGCATTGCTTTTGGCCTTGGACACCGCCTCCTTCAGGGTCGCCACCTCGTTCGTTGCCCCTGCAATCCTAACGTTATTCCTATTATTTTTTGCAACCACATCTTTTATATACTTCCATAAGGTATTACTTACCTTCCTTGTCCTCGAGCTGCTTTTTGGCAAGGCCGAGCTTGCTCTCGGGCCGCTCGAGGCTCTGCTTCAATGCATTGACCTCCGCAGTCAGTGCGGCAGAGGTCAGCAGCGCAGCCTGCATTCCCATATTGACATACCTATGTTAGACTCCTGCATACATCTTTTTAGATCCTCAGTTCGGCTTTTTCTTTCCGAACACCAAACTGAGCATCAGGGGCTACTGTCTATGCGGTAATATTTTTAAATACCTTAAATACATACCTCAAAGCCTGTTAGGTGGATGGCACAGGCTTCAGTCAGCCCGCTCTTGGCGGGCTGAACTTTCTGGATCACCACACTCACAACAATGCGGTGCTCCTCGTTGATGGAGGCGCCGTTAAGCACCTCCAGCAAATTATCTGGTGCCTCCGGTTGGACGGAGGTCACCGGTGTCGCAGTCTCTCCCTTCTTACGAAGGGGCCGCCCGCCAGACTCCGGAACCACTAAAGGTTCCGGTACGGAATCTGGCCCAGGGCCGGACTTAGAGCCCTTTGGGGTTTCATCCCCCTTGCGCCTGGAGTCCGGGAGGTTGCCTTGCGGCGCCTCCTGGGCCACCTCCTCCTGACTGGGCCCCTTTTGGGACCCCACCTCGGTGTCATCCACAGCGCGAGGAGAAGAGATGGCTGGAAGTGAAGTGCTATTCACATCCGACGAAGCCAGGGGGCCACTCGTTGAAGTGTCGAGCCCATCCTTGGGCGGGCTGCAGGGTTATATTCGGCGTTAGGAGATTCTATGCGACAAATGATACGCCATGAGTCATTCTGGTATCCGGACACTTACGATGTCGCCGGGGGCTTAACCCTCGGTGGCCACTCCTTTTCGCCGTCATCGGTGTTGGTGGAGTAGTCCGGAGGAAGGGTCCTTCCCTTCTTGGCCCCTCCGGCCTCCTCAGTTGGGGCGGCCTTCCTTTTCTTCTCTCCCCCCGCTGGGGGAGAGACCTCTTTTTCCTCCTCCTCGTCTTCGCGGGAGGATTCCGCCTCAGAGTCATCGGACGATGAGTCCGACAACACCTGGCATGGGCAACTCCTTCGAGTTCCCGTGGCCTTCTTCTTGGTCTTCTTCTCCGGCACCACGTGAGGTGCCGGAACCAGCAGCCCCATCAATCGGGCGTCCGCTAGGTCTTCTGGCAAGGGAGCTGGACAGTTAACCTGCCCGGACTTCTTCTGCCAGGCCTGTCAAAGGTAAGGGAGTTTAGATCCTGCATAGAGTCAAACTACGAAAAACAAGTGTCCTGTAAAGGGTAAAATAGCTTACCTCACTGGCTTGACGCTGCGAGCTGAATCCGCGATCATCGGTAGCGGATGTGGGAGCCTCGGCGCCCTTGAACAGCACCTTCCAGGCATCTTCGTACGTAGTGTCAAAGAGCCTGCTCAAGGTTTGGTGCTGTGCCGGATCAAACTCCCACAACTTGAAGGCCCGTTGTTGGCACGGGAGGATCCGGCGGATGAGCATGACCTGGACTACGTTGACGAGCTTGATCCTCTTGTTCACAAGGTTTTGGACGCAGGTTTGGAGTCCGGTCAGCTCTTCCGAATTACCCCATGTCAGGCCCTTCTCTTTCCAGGAGGTGAGCCGTGTGGGGATGCCAGATCAGAATTCGGGGGTCGCTGCCCATTCAGGGTCACGCGTCTCGGTGATGTAGAACCACCCCGATTTCCACCCTTTGATGGTTTCCATGAAGGAGCCCTCGAGTCATATAACGTTGGGCATCTTGCCCACCATGGCGCCTCCGCACTCCGCCTGCTGGCCGCCCACTACCTTCGGCTTGACATTGAAGGTCTTCAGCCATAAGCCGAAGTGGGGCTTGATGCGGAGGAAGGCCTCGCACACGACGATAAACGCCGAGATGTTGAGGATGAAGTTCGGGGCCATATCGTGGAAATCCAGGCCGTAGTAGAACATGAGCCCCCGTACAAATGGGTGGAGTGGGAAGCCCAGTCCGCGGAGGAAATGGGGGAGGAACACCACCCTCTCATGGGGCCCGGGGGTGGGGACGAGCTTCCCCTCGTCTGGAAGCCGGTGTGCAATGTCGTTGTGCAGGTATCCGGCTCTCCTCAACTTTTTGATGTGCCCCTCCGTGACGGAGGAGGCCATCCACTTGCCTCCCGCTCCTGACATGGCTGGAGAAGGTTGAGGCGAGATGTGCGGACTTGGGCACTGGAGCTCGAGTGCACGGAAATGGATGAGCAAAGGAGGAAGAAGGCGTGTGTGAAAAAGTGGATCCTTATCCCCTTATATGGACGGACGAATCTATGTGTCCCCACCAGCCTGGTAAAACTCACTTATCTCCCAAGCGCTGTAATCAATGGCGCGGTTGGGTTACCCACACCCGTATGGATGAGAATCCCGGAATAAGGGGACACGATCTCTGCTTTGACAAGACGTGCCAAGGAAACCGCCTCGCTAAACGCGCTGAGGTGGGACAGTAAAAATGATTCGAATAAAGGTTTGGCCGTGGTGTGATGTCACGTCACGAAATACGTCAGCAGATTGAATTTGTGTAAATATTATTCTCTCTACGGTGGTATGTGGAACTTATTTTGCAGAGTCAGACATTATCCTTGTGTTCAAAATCTTCTATGAAGTATTCGGAGGAGGAACCCGCCTTGCAATGCCGAAGACAATATGCGCGCCGGACTCGTCGTCATTGAAGCCTGGTTCAGGGGCTACTGAGGGAGTCCTGGATTAGGGGGTGTCCGGATGGCCGGACTATAGCCTTTGGCCGGACTCCTGGACTATGAAGATACAGGATTGAAGACTTCGTCCCGTGTCCGGATGGGACTTTCCTTGGCGTGGAAGGCAAGCTTGGCGATACGGATATGTAGATCTCCTACCATTGTAACCGACTCTGTGTAACCCTAACCCTCTTTGGTGCCTATATAAACCGAAGGGTTTTAGTCCGTAGGACGAACAACAATCATACCATAGGCTAGCTTCTAGGGTTTAGCCTCTCTGATCTCGTGGTATATCTACTCTTGTACTACCCATATCATCAATATCAATCAAGCAGGAGTAGGGTTTTACCTCCATCGAGAGGGCCCGAACCTGGGTAAAAACATTGTGTCCCTTGTCTCCTGTTACCATCCGCCTAGACGCACAGTTCGGGACCCCCTACCCGAGATCCGCCGGATTTGACACCGACAAAGACCCTCATCGACAGCGGCGCCGGCCTCAACATGCTCTTGGTGGAGGCCTTCAGCCTCCTCCATGTACCGCTGGAGTGGCTCCGACCCAGAAGACCTTCTCGGGCGTCGGAGGCAGTTCCTCCAGTTCCCTGGGGTAGATCCGCCTTCCTGTGACCTTCGGCACCCACGACAACTACCGCACGGAGTTGATCGACTTTGACATCGCCCACATCGGCCTACCGTACAATGCCATCCTCGGGTACCCTGCCTTGGCTTAGTTCATGGCCGCAAACCACCTGGCCTACAACCTCATGAAGATGCCTGGGAGCAGCGGCATCTTCACCATAGCTGGAGAGACCAAGGAGGCTCTGCTGGTGCTCAAGCTGGCCCTCAAGACTGCCGCGGCGGTTCATCCTGCCATCGCGGATGCCTCCAAGGCCAAGGAAGCTGCACCAACCAAAAAGAAGGAGATGTTCACTCAGGACAAGGCATAGACCAAGCAGGTGCCAGTTGAGGAAGACAGGTCCTCGGGAGCCACCTTCACCATAGGTGCCAACCTTAACCCCAACCAAGAGGAGGCGCTGGCAAAGTTCTTGGGCTCTAACAAGGAGGTGTTCGCGTGGGAACCCAAGCAGCTAGTGGGGGTCCCAAGGGAGGTGATTGAGCATCACCTGAATGTGTGCCCTAAGGTACGCCCCATGAAGCAGAAGGCGAGGCGGCAGTCCACCGAGAAGCAAGCCTTCATCGTCCAAGAAACCCGCAAGCTAGAGGCGGTAGGCGTTATTCGCGAGGTTCGTTACCCAGAATGGCTGGCAAACCCCGTTGTCGTGCCAAAAAAGGGAGGAAAGGAGCGCATGTGCGTCGAATTCACCAACCTCAACAAGGCCTGCCCTCAAGATCCGTTCCCGCTCCCCCGCATCGATCAAATTGTTGACTCCACGGCCAAGTGCGACCTGCTGTGTTTCCTGAATGCATTTTCGAGTTATCAGCAAATCAAGATGGCGGTGGAAGGCATGGAGAAGACAGCCTTCCTGACCCCATGTGGAGTGTACTGCTACGCTTGCATGCCGTTCGGTTTGCGCAACGCGGGCGCGACCTTCCAGCGGCTGATGCACATCGCCTTGGGCCAATAGCTCGGGAAAAACGCCGAGGCCTATGTCGACGACATTATGGTGAAGTCTTGGGAGGCAAGGACCTTGATCCAGGATCTGGAGGACGCCTTCGCGAGCCTCCGCTAGGTGGACCTATGACTCAACCCGGAGAAGTGCATGTTTGGCGTCTGTCGGTGTCAAAACCGGCGGATCTCGGGTAGGGGGTCCCGAACTGTGCGTCTAGGCAGATGGTAACAGGAGACAAGGGACACGATGTGTTTACCCAGGTTCGGTCCCTCTCGGTGGAGGTAAAACCCTACTCCTCCTTGATTAATATTGATGATATGGGTAGTACAAGAGTAGATCTACCACGAGATCAGATAGGCTAAAACCTAGAAGCTAGCCTATGGTATGATTGTTGTTCGTCCTATGGACTAAAACCCTCCGGTTTATATAGACACCGGAGAGGGCTAGGGTTACATAGAGTCGGTTACAATGGTAGGAGATCTACATATCCGTATCGCCAAGCTTGCCCTCCACGCAAAGGAAAGTCCCATCCGAACACGGGACGGAGTCTTCAATCTTGTATCTTCATAGTCCAGGAGTCCGGCCAAAGATGATAGTTCGTCTATCCGGACACCCCCTAGTCCAGGACTCCCTCAATAGCCCCTGAACCAGGCTTCAATGACGACGAGTCCGGCGCGCATATTGTCTTCGGCATTGCAAGGCGGGTTCCTCCTCCGAATTCTTCATAGAAGATTTTGAACGCAAGGATAGTGTCAGGCTCTGCAAAATAAGTTCCACATACCACCGTAGAGAGAATAATATTTACACAAGTTCAATTTGCTGACGTATCCCGTGGCGTGACATCACACTATGGCCAAGCCTTTATTCAAATCGTTTTTACTGTTCCACCTCAGGGCATTTAGCGAAGCGGTTTCCTTGGCACGTCTTGTCAAAGTAGAGATCGTGTCCCCTTATTCCGGGATTCTCATCAATACGGGCGTGGGTAACCCAACCGCGCCATTGATTACGGCGCTTGGGAGATAAGCGAGTTTTATCAGGTCGGTGGGGACGCATTGTTTCGTCCATCCATATAAGGGGATAAGGATCCACCTTTAGTGGTTCCGGAGTCCGGCGGGCGGCCCCTTCGTGAGAAGGGCGAGACTGCGGCGCCGGTGACCTCCGTCCAACCGGAGGCGCCGGATAATTTGCTGGAGGCGCTTAATGGTGCCTCCATCGACGAGGAGCACCGCACTGTTATGAGTGTGGTGATCCAGAAAGTTCAGTCCGCCAAGAGCGGACTGACTGAAGCCTGTACCAGCCTTCTAACAGGCTTTGAGGTATGTAATTAAGATATGTAAAAATAGTACCACATAGACAGTAGCCCCTGATGCTCAGTTTGGTGTTTGGAAAGAAAAGCCGAACTGAGGATCTAAAAAGATATACGCAGGAGTCTAACATAAGCATGTCAATATGGGAATGCAGGCTGCGCTGCTGACCTCTACCGCACTGACTGCGGAGATCAATGTGTTGAAGCAGAGCCTCGAGCGGTCCGAGAACGAGCTCGGCCATGCCAAGAAGCAGCTCGAGGACAAGGAAGGTAAGTAATACCATATTAAAGTAATACCTTATAGAA
The DNA here is from genome assembly GCF_002162155.2 of Triticum dicoccoides. Taxonomy (NCBI): domain Eukaryota; kingdom Viridiplantae; phylum Streptophyta; class Magnoliopsida; order Poales; family Poaceae; genus Triticum; species Triticum dicoccoides. Next base: position 108,684,637 of record NC_041389.1, on the reverse strand, counting down.
AGGATTTGGTTGCAAAAAATGACAGGAATAACGTGAGTATTGCAGGGGCCACGAACGAGATGGCGACTGAGGGAGTCCTGGATTAGGGGATGTCCGGACAGCCGGACTATCATCGTCCGCTGGACTCCAAGACTATGAAGATACAAGATTGAAGACTCCGTCCCGTGTCCGGATGGGACTTTCCTTGGCGTGGAAGGCAAGCTTGGCAATACGGATATGTAGATCTCCTACCATTGTAACCGACTCTGTGTAACCCTAGCCCTCTCTGGTGTCTATATAAACCGGAGGGCTTTAGTCCGTAGGACACAACATCCATTACAACAATCATACCATAGGCTAGCTTCTAGGGTTTAGCCTCCTTGATCTCGTGGTAGATCCACTCTTGTAATACACATCATCAATATTAATCAAGCAGGACGTAGGGTTTTACCTCCATCAAGAGGGCCCGAACCTGGGTAAAACATCGTGTCCCTCGTCTCCTGTTACCATCCGCCTAGACGCACAGTTCGGGACCCCCTACCCGAGATCCGCCGGTTTTGACACTGACATTGGTGCTTTCATTGAGAGTTCCTCTGTGTCGTTACCGATAGGCTTGATGGCTCCTCCAATCAACAACAACGCCGTCCAGGGTGAGACTTTTCTCCCAGGACAGATCTTCGTATTCGGCGGCTTCACACTGCGGGCCAATTCACTTGGCCATCTGGAGCAGATCGAAAGCTACGCCCCTGGCCATCAGGTCATGTTCGGAAGCCTAAACTTCACGGCCGACATCCGCGGAGACTTGATCTTCGACGGACTCGAGCCTCAGCCGAGCGTGCCGCGCTGTCACGATGGGCATGATTTAGCTCTGCCACCGGACAGTGCCTTGGTGGCTGCACACGAATCCGCTCCGGCCCTTAGTCCGGAGCCGATCGCGCAGATCGAGGACCGGTGGCTGGACACCACCTCGGGGGCTGCAACTTCCACGGCGATGGAGCCGAACACTAACCTTGCCCCTTACAAAGCTCATGACTCCGAGGTGCCGGACTCCCTGCCGGACTCCGAACCTCCCGCGCCCCTGCCAATCGAATCTGATTGGGCGCCGATCATGGAGTTCACCGCCACGGATATCTTCCAACACTCACCCTTTGGCGACATCCTAAATTCGCTAAAGCATCTCTCTCTATCCGGAGAGCCCTGGCCGGACTACAGCCAGGATGGTTGGGATGCGGACGACGAAGAAATTCAAAACCCACCCACCACCCACTTTGTAGCCACTGTCGACGATCTAACCGACATGCTAGACTATGACTCCAAAGACATCGACGGTATGGACGACGATGCCGGAGACGATCAGGAACCAGCGCCTACAGGGCACTGGAAGTCCACCTCGTCATATGACATATACATGGTGGACACCCCAAAAGATGGGGACGGCGAAGAAGCAGCGGAGGAAGATTCCTTAAAGAAACAACCCAAGCGCCAACGTCAGCGGCGTCGCTCTAAATCCCGCCACAGCAAGAATGGAGATTCCCGCACAGGAGATAATAACACCCCAGAAAGTGCCAAAGACAATCCCCTCCAGCAAGATTCAGCGCAGGAGGATGCAGAAGCAAGCCCTCACGAGAGAGCGGCAGACGAAGAGGTCGAGGATGATATTACATACCTCCCTCCTGAGACGAGGCAAGGCTCAACGACGACGAATTCGTCGTGCCAGAGGATCCCGTCGAACAAGAGCGTTTTAAACGCAGGCTTATCGCCACGGCAAATAGCCTAAAGAAAAAGCAGCAGCAGCTTTAAGCTGATCAAGACCTACTGGCCGACAGATGGACCGAGGTCCTCGCGGCCGAAGAGTATGAACTCGAACGTCCCTCCAAGAGTTACCCAAAACGCAAGTTGCTCCCCCGATTAGAGGAGGAAGCATACATACCTTCATCGCCAGCGCACGATACGACCGACCGACCACCCCGTGGTCGCGACAGAGAGGCATCCAGGCCCTCCACCAAGACCGTACCTCGGCATCGCTCCAAAAGTACGAAGCCAAGAGGGAACGCGCCGGACTTGCGAGATGTATTGGAGGACAAAGCAAGGCCATCCAGATCTATATATGGATCACGTGGGCGCCCCACGACCCACGACGAATACCGTCGAGCCGGATACAACAACCCCGGCCGGGCCGAACACAGCAGACAACGCTCCCTTGAGCTACGTCGTGATATTGCTCAATACAGAGGCGCCGCACACCCGCTATGCTTCACTGATGAAGTAATGGATCATCAAATCCCCGAAGGGTTTAAACCCGTAAACATTGAATCCTACGATGGTACGACAGACCCCGCGGTTTGGATCGAAGATTATCTCCTTCACATCCATATGGCCCGCGGCGACGATCTCCACGCCATCAAGTATCTCCCACTCAAGCTTAAAGGACCAGCTCGGCATTGGCTTAACAGCTTGCCCGCAGAGTCAATTGGGTGTTGGGAAGACCTGGAAGCCGCATTCCTCGACAACTTCCAGGGCACATATGTGCGACCACCAGACGCCGATGACCTCAGCCACATAATTCAGCAGCCAGATGAATCGGCCAGACAGTTCTGGACACGGTTCTTAACAAAGAAAAATCAAATCGTCGACTGTCCGGACGCAGAGGCCCTCGCAGCCTTCAAACATAACATCCGCGACGAATGGCTAGCCCGGCACGTAGGACAGGAAAAGCCGAAATCCATGGCAGCCCTCACATCACTAATGACCCGCTTCTGTGCGGGAGAGGATAGCTGGCTAGCTCACAGCAACAACCTCAGTAAAAATGCTGGCAGTCCGGATACTAAGGACCACAACGGCAGGTCGCGTCGAAGCAAAAACAAACGCCGCGTTAACGGCGACAGCAATGAGGATACGACAGTCAACGCCGATTCCGAGGCTCTAAACCCTGTCAGCGGAAGAAGCCATTCAAAAGAACCACTCCGGCTCCGTCCAATTTGGACCGAATACTCGACCGCTCATGCTAGATACATGGCACCCCCGAAAAGCCAGCTAATCACACAAACAGAGATTGTTGGGTATTCAAGCAGGCAGGCAAGTTAATTGCCGAAAACAATGACAAGGGGCTGCATAGCGACGACGAGGAAGAGACCCGGCCGCCGAATAGTAGAGGACAGAAGGGTTTCCCCCCACAAGTGCGGATGGTAAACATGATATACGCAACCCATATACCCAAGAGGGAGCGGAAGCGTGCACTACGGGACGTATATGCGATGGAGCCAGTCGCCCCGAAGTTCAATCCATGGTCCTCCTGTCCGATCACTTTCGATCGAAGAGACCATCCGACCAGCATCCGCCATGGCGGATTCGCCGCATTGGTTTTAGACCCAATCGTCGATGGATTTCACCTCACGAGAGTCCTGATGGACGGTGGCAGTAGCCTAAACCTGCTTTATCAGGATACAGTGCGCAAGATGGGCATAGACCCCTCAAGGATTAAACCTACAAAGACGACCTTCAAAGGCGTCATACCAGGTGTTGAAGCTAATTGTACAGGATCAGTCACGCTGGAAGTGGTCTTCGGATCCCCGGATAATTTCCGGAGCGAGGAGTTAATCTTCGACATCGTCCCGTTCCACAGCGACTATCACGCTCTGCTCGGACGAACCGTGTTTGCAAAATTCAACGCGGTGCCGCATTACGCATACCTCAAGCTCAAGATGCCAGGCCCTCATGGAGTCATTACGGTCAATGGAAATACAGAACGCTCCCTCCGAACGGAGGAACATACAGCGGCTCTCGCGGCAGAAGTACAGAGCAACCTTCTAAGGCAATTTTCGAGTCCGGCCGTTAAACGACCGGACACAGCCAAACGCGCCCGGAGCAACATCAATCAAGACCACCTGGCACGCTCCGATCATGCATAGCAATGCGGCCCCAACCCCAGCCCTCGCATGATCGCAAGACAAGCCCTCCGCGTACATCACTACGCTCTGGAGATACCATGGGCATATGGGAGGGGCACGACCACAACAGACCCAGAGTGCGGCTCGGCCACACCAGGGGCTCCCAAGTGTGTCACTTTTCTTATTTTCATTTTCCTTCTTTTTATATACAGGACTCCGTTCACTAGAGGCCCTGTCCGGCGGCACGCCCGCCGAACTCATGATGCAACAGCCAGGGAGGGAAAAGGGCTGCAACGAACACTCAGGTGGTCTCCATTACGAGCATTAAATTTGATTATAACACCAGTCCGCAGCCCACCCCTGGAGGGGGACATGTTTAATTAATCCAATCCCTTGCTTACCGCACTATTTGTATCATTCCGCACTCATAGCAGAATTCCTTAAATAAATAATGCAGCATTTTTTTGCCTATAATTGCATCACTTTACATATATGTTCATTAATGACATCTTGCACCCGTATATTTTGGTACGGCTGAATACACCAGGGGCTTATGTTCCCCGCATTATGGTGTGATAAGTCCGAACACTTTCACAAGTGCGGCACCCCGAACTTATAGCATTATATGAATCGGCTCCAAATCATGTCTTGGGTCAATAGTTGGGTTTGCCCGGCTCCCATGTTTTGGTACCTTACGTTCCGTTCCGTCGGCTAAGGTAGCACTGGGAGAACCACTGCGATTGCGCCCCGGTTGAGCTGGGCAAGCGCCTCAGTGGAGAAAGCTAAAACTGACTGGCATGATAAGGCGAGAGACTGGTCGCTGTTTGAGAGGTCTTTTCGGGTCCCTAAAGACTTATGCCGCTTCGAACGAAGAACCGGATAATGTCCGACGAAGGCATGGATAGCGCCTCGAATTCGGTCTTCCGAATACTAGGGGCTTTGCCGAAATTTAAAATTATAGAATTCTATGGCTAAGTGAGAGTGTTCAAGCATTATAAGTCCGGTTGCCTTGTTCGTTGTGTTGAGCGCCTCCCTAGATGGACCCAAAAATGGGAACAAGAGTGCTCAAGTTTATCCCGAACACCCCAGCACTAGTGGCATGGGGGCTGAAGCCGACGACTTGCCATCTCTCAGATTTTATAAACAGCCGCACAGAAGGTAATATTTTAAATTAAACAAGCGTTGCTTAGCGCATATGAACAAAGTTTTCAGCGCACAGGATAATACATAGCGAGTTTACTCAATAATTACATCTTTGGGGCACTCATCCGCAATCTTGCGGGCACCCTTCAGGACAGTCTTATAGTACATCTCGGGCGTACGATACTCCTTGCCCGCTGGCGGCGCGTCAGTGATAAGCCTCTCCGCATCCATCTTGCCCCAGTGCACCTTTGCGCGGGCAAGGGCCCGACGAGCACCTTCAATATAGGCGGAGCGCTTGATGACCTCCACCCAGGGGCACGCATCCACCAGCCGCCGCACGAGGCCGAAGTAGCTCCCAGGCATGGCCTCTCCAGGCCACAGCCGGACTGTGAGGCCCTTCATTGCCTCCTCAGCTACCTTGTGTAGATTGACCAGCTGCTTCAGCTGGTCCTAGGGGGCACCAGATGGCCGGCCTCAGCGTACTGAGACCAGAAGACTTTCTCCGTTGAGCTCCCCTCCTCGCCACGGTAGAATGCGGCAGCATCAGACACACTGCGAGCCAGATCTGCAAACACCCCTGGAGAGCTCCGAATTCGGGTAAGTGTCAGGTAGTTTACATTAACATGCTTGCTTTGCATGAAAAATGCCTTACCCGCCGCTATTTTCTTCACATCCTCAACCTCCTGAAGGGCCTTACGGGCCTCGGCCTTGGCGGACTTGGCACTTTCGAGAGCCGAGGCGAGCTCGGACTCTCGAGTCTTTGAGTCGCGCTCCAAACTCTCATGCTTCTCCATGAGAGCCTGGAGCTCTTGCCGCACCTCCGCCACCCGCGCCTCCTGCTTCTCTCGCTCTGCCCGTTCCGCGGCCGCATTGCGTTCGGCCGCGGACACAACCTCCTTCAGGGTTGCCACCTTGTTCGTGGCCCCTGCAGTACCCACATTATCCTTGTTAATTTTTTTTGCAACCTAAATCCTTTTCTGTAAGGTAACTATTCAAAGAGGTGTTACTCACCTTCTTTGTCCTCGAGCTGCCTCTTGGCACGGCCGAGCTCCTACTCGGACCGCTCGAGGTCCTGCTTCAAAGCACCGACCTCCGCAGTCAGTGCGTCAGAGGTCAGCAGCGCAGCCGGCAAACCCATATTGACATAATTTTTTAGCAACCCTGCTTATATCTTTTTTAGATCCTCGGTCCGGCTTTTATTTCCGAACACCGAACTGAGCATCAGGGGCTACTGTCTATGCGGTATTACATTACATAATTTTAACTTCTTACCTCAAAGCCTGTTAGAAGGCTACTGCAGGTTTCGGTCAGCCCGCTCTTGGCGAGCTGAACCTTCTGAATCACCGCACTCATGATAGTGCGGTGTTATTCCTCAATGGAGGCGCCTTGGAGCGCCTCCAACAAGTTGTCCGGCGCCTCCGGTTGGACGGGGGCCGCCGGTGTCACGGTCTTTCCCTTCTTGCGAAGGGGCCGCCTGCCGGACTCTGGAACCACTGCAGGTTCTGTCATAGAGTCCGGTGCAAAGTCCGGGAGGCTGCCTTGTGGCGCCTCCGGAGCCTCCTCCTGATGGGTCCTTTCTCGGGACCCCACCTCGGTGTCCTCAGCGGCGCGAGGGGTGGAGGCGGTCGGGATGGAATCTACATCCGACGGAGCCAACGACCCGCTCGATGAAGCGGGGAGATCATCATCGGCCAGACTGCAGGCAGTGTGCGGCATTAGAAGGACACTATGTGACATAAAAAGAAATCATAAATCATTCAGGAACCCGGATACTTACGATCTCGCCGGAGGCCTGGCCCTTGAGGGCCATTCTTCGCCGCCAACGTTGGTGTTGGCGGAGCTGTCCGGGGGAATAGTCCTTCCCCTCTTGGACCCTTCGGCCTCCCCTGTTGGGGAAGCCTTCCTCTTCCTCTCTCCCTCCTCTGGGAGAGAGTCTTCTTCCTCCTCCTCATCTTAGGGGGAAGAGTCCACCTCGGAGTCGTCGGACACCTGAAAACGGGAACTCTTTCGAGTACCCGTGGCCACCTTCTTGGCCTTCTTCTCCGGCACCACATGCGGTGCCGGAACCAGCAGCCCCGCTAGACGGGCGTCTACTGGGTTTTCTGGCATGGGAGCCGGGAAAGCTGCTCGGCCTTCTTCATCCAGTCCTGTCAAAGGAAAAGGGAGATTGAAACCCGCTTAGAGTCAAACTATTAACAACAAGTGTCCCGTAAAGGGGTAGAATCACTTACCTCGTCAGCTGGACGCTGCGAGTGAAATCCGCGATCTTCAGTCGCGGATGCGGGAGCTTCGGCGCCCTTGAACAGCACCCTCCAGGCGCCTTCGTACGTCGTGTCGAAGAGCCCGCTCAACGCCTGGTGCTGTGCTGGATCGAACTCCCACAGGTTGAATGCCCGTTGTTGCCAGGGGAGAATCCGGCGGACGAGCATGACTTGGACCACGTTAACAAGCTTGAGCTTCTTGTTCACCAGCTTCTGGATATAGGCTTGGAGTCCCGTCAGCTCCTCCGAACTACCCCATAGCAAGCCCTTCTCTTTCCAGGAGGTGAGCTGCACAGGGATACCAGATCTGAACTCGGGGGCCGTCGCCCACGTAGGGTCGCGCGGCTCGGTGATGTAGAACCACCCCGATTGCCACCCCTTGACGGACTCCACAAAGGCCCCTTTGAACCAAAGGATGTTGGGCATCTTGCCCAACATGGCGCCTCCGCACTCCGCTTGAGTGCCCTTCACTACCTTCGGCTTGACATTGAAGGTCTTGAGCCACAAGCCGAAGTGGGGCTGGATGCAGAGGAAGGCCTCGCACACGACGATAAACGCCGAGATGTTGAGGATGAAGTTCGGCGCTAGATCGTGGAAATCCAGGCCGTAGTAGAACATGAGCCCCCGGACAAAGGGGTGAAGTGGAAAGCCCAGTCCGCGGAGGAAGTGGGGAAGGAAAATGACCCTCTCATGGGGCCTGGGGGTGGGGATGATCTGCCCCTTGTCGGGCAGCCGGTGCGCGATGTCGCCGGAAAGGTATCCGGCGCTGCGCAGCTTTGTGATGTGCTCCTCCTTAACGGTGGAGGCCAACCACTTGCCTCCCGCTCTGGACATGGTCGGAGAAGGTCGAGACGAGATGCGCGAACTTGGGCGCTGGAGCTCCAGTGCGCGGAGATGGATAAGAAAAGGAGGAAGAAGGCGTAGGTGAAAAGGTGGATCCTTATCCCCTTATATATAGGCGGACGAAGACTATGCGTCCCCACCGGCCTAGTAAAACTCGCTTATCTCCCAAGCGCCACCATCAATGGCGCAGTTGTGTTACCCACGTCCGTATTGATGAGAATCCCGGAATAAGGGGAACACGATCTCTGCTTCGACAAGATGTGACAAGGAAACCGCTTCGCTAAACGCGCTGAGGTGGTATAATAAAAAATGATTCAAGTAAAGGCTTGGTAGTGGCGTGATGTCATGCCATGAAGTACGTCAGCAGATTGAACTTGTGCACATATTATTCTCTCTACGGTGCAATGTGGAATTTATTTTGCAGAGCCGGACACTATCCAGGTGTTCACAATCTTCCATGGATTATTCGGAGGAGGAACCCGCCTTGCAATGCCGAACATTATGCGCGCCAGACTCATCGTCATTGAAGCCAGGTTCAGGGGCTACTGAGGGAGTCCTGGATTAGGGGATGTCCAGACAGCCGGACTATCATCGTCCGCCGGACTCCAAGACTATGAAGATACAAGATTGAAGACTCCATCCCATGTCCGGATGGGACTTTCCTTGGCGTGGAAGGCAAGCTTGGCAATACGGATATGTAGATCTCCTACCATTGTAACCGACTCTGTGTAACCCTAGCCCTCTCCGGTGTCTATATAAACCGGAGGGCTTTAGTCCGTAGGACACAACATCCATTACAACAATCATACCATAGGCTAGCTTCTAGGGTTTAGCCTCCTTGATCCCGTGGTAGATCCACTCTTGTAATACACATCATCAATATTAATCAAGAAGGACGTAGGGTTTTACCTCCATCAAGAGGGCCCGAACCTGGGTAAAACATCTTGTCCCTCGTCTCCTGTTACCATCCGCCTAGACGCACAGTTCAGGACCCCCTACCCGAGGTCCGCCGGTTTTCACACCGACAGCGACCCTGAAGGAAGCAGTGTCCAAGGCCGAAAGCAATGCGGCCGCGGAACGCACCGAGCGAGAGAAGCAGGAGGCGCGGGTGGCGGAGGTGCGGCAAGAGCTCCAGGCTCTCGTGGAAAAACATGAGAGTTTGGAGCGTGACTCGAAGACTCGAGAGTCTGAGCTCGCCTCGGCTCTTGAGAGTGCCAAAGCTGCTAAGGCCGAAGCCCAGAAGGCCCTCCAGGAGATTGAGGCGATAAAAAAGATAGCGGCGGGTAAGTCATTTTTCATGCAAGGCAAGCATGCAAAAGTGAATTATCTGTTACTTACCCTAATTCGGAGCTCTCCAGGAGCATTCACAGATCTGCCCCACAGTGTGTCCGACGCTGCCGCATTCTACCAGGCCGATGAAGGTAGCTCGACGGAGAAGGTATTTTGGTCTCAGTATGCTGAGGCCGGACACCCGGTGCCCTTGAGCGACCAGCTGAAGCAGTTGGTCGAGCTCCGCAAGGTGTCCGAACAGGCCATGAAGGGCCTCATAGCTCGGCTGTGGCCGAAGGAGGCCATGCCTAGGAGCTACTTCCGACTGGTGCGGTGGCTAGTGGACGTTGTCCATGGATTGAAGTCGTCAAGCGCTCCGTCTGCATCGAAGGTGCCCGTAGGGCCCTTGCCCGTGCTAAAGTGCACTAGGGCAAGATGGACGCTGAGAAGCTTGTGACGGACGCTCCTCCACCGGGCAGGGAGTATCGCAAGCCCGAGATGTATTATGAGAACGTCCTGAAGGGTGCCCGCCTTATAGCGGGTGAATGCTCCAAAGATGTAATTTTTGAGTAAACTCGCATTTGTTATCCTGTACGCTTGAAAACTTGTGCATATGTGCTAAGCAACGCTTGTGAATTTAAAATATTACCTTCTGTGTGGCCGTTTATTAAATTTGAGAGATGGCAAGTCGTTGGCTTCAGCCCCCATGCCACGAGTGCTGGGGTGTTCGGGATAAACTTGAGCGCTCTTGTTCCCATTTTTGGGTCCATCGAGGGAGGCGCTCAACACAACGAACGAGGCAACCGGACTTATAATGCTTGAACACTCCCACTTAGCCATAGAATTCTATAATTTTAAATTTCGGCGAAGCCCCTAGTGTTCGGAAGACCGAATTCGGGGCGCTATCCACGCCTGGGCCGGACGAAGCCGACTCCTCGCTCTAAGCGGCATAAGTCTTTAGGGACTCAAAAAAACCTCTCGAACAGCGACCGGCTCTCGCCCTATCATGACGGTCAGTTTTAGCTTTGTCCACTGAGGTGCTCAACCCAGCTCAACCGGGGCACAATCGCAGTGGTTCTCCCAGCGCTACCTTAGCCGATATAACGGAACATAAGGTACCAAAACATGGGAGCCGGGCAAACCCAACTATTGACCCAAGACATGATTCGGAGCCGATGCATATAATGCTATAAGTTCGGGGTGCCACACTTGTTAAAGTGTTCGGACTTATCACACCATATTTTGGGGTACTTAAGCCCCTGGTGTATTTGGCCGTACCAAAGCATACAGATGCAACATGTCATAAGTGAACATATATAGATAGAAAGAGGAATGCAATAAGAGGCAAAAAGCGATGCATTGTTTATTCAAAAAATACTGCAATGAAAGCAGAACGATGCAAATAGTGCGATAAGAAAGGGATGGGACTATTTAACATGTCCCCCTCCAGGGGTAGGCTGCGGGATGGTATGTAAAACAGGTATACTGCTCGTAATAGAGACCACCTGGACACTCGACGTAGCTTTTCTGCTTCCTTGGCTGTTGCATCGTGAGTTCGGCAATTCTACTGCCGGACAGGGCTTCTGGAAAACGGAGTCCTGAGAATAAGAAAAAAAAAGAATGACACAATTGGGAGCCCTGGTGCGGTTGAGCCGCTCTCTGGGCATGCCATGGTCGTGCCCCTACCCCTATGCCCATGGTATCTCCAGAGCGTAGTTGTGTACGCGTGGTACTGGTCTCGCGATTTCGCGAGAGCTGGGGTTGGGGCCGCATTGCTATGCATGCTCGGAACGTGCCAGACGGTCTTGTTGTAGGTTACTCCGGGTGCGCTTGACGGTGGCCGGCCGCTTAAGAGCCGGACACGAGAATTGCCTTAAGAGGCTGCTTTGTACTTCCGCCACGAGAGCCGCTGTATGCTCCTCCGTTCGGAGAGAGCGTTTGGTGTTTCCGTTGACCGTGATGACTCCTCGAGGGCCTGGCATCTTGAGCTTGAGGTATGCGTAGTGCGGCACCGCATTGAACTTTGCAAATGCGGTTCGTCCGAGCAGTGCATGATAGCCGCTGCGGAACGGGACTATGTCTAAGATTAACTCCTCGCTTCGGAAGTTATCCGGGGATCCGAATACCACTTCAAGTGTAACTGAGCCTGTACAGTTGGCCTCTACACCTGGTATGACGCCTTTGAAGGTCGTCTTTGTGGGTTTAATCCTTGAGGGGTCTATGCCCATCTTGCGCACTGTATCCTGATAAAGAATGGTTCAGGCTGCTGCCGCCGTCCATCAGGACTCTAGTGAGGTGAAATCCATCGACGATTGAGTCTAGAACCAATGCGGCGAATCCGCCATGGCGGATGCTAGTGGGGTGGTCCCTTCGATCAAAAGTGATCGGGCAGGAGGACCACGGATTGAACTTTGGGGCGACTGGCTCCATCACATATACGTCCCTGAGTGCACGCTTCCGCTCCCTTTTGGGTATGTGGGTTGCGTATATCATGTTCACCCTCCGCACTTGTGGGGGGAAACCCTTCTGTCCTCTATTGTTCGGCGGCCGGGTCTCCTCCTCGTCATCGCTATGTAGCCCCTTGTCATTGTTTTCGGCAGTTAACTTGCCTACCTGCTTGAACACCCAACAATCCCTGTTGGTGTGATTGGCTGGCTTTTCGGGGGTGCCGTGTATCTCGCACGAGCGATCGAGTATTCGGTCCAAATTGGACGGGCCCAGAGTATTTCTTTTGAATGGCTTTTTCCGCTGACCGGGTTTAGAGCCTCTGAATCCGGCATTGACTGCCGTATCCTCAGTATTGTCGCCATTAATGCGGCGCTTGTGCTTGTTGCGACGCGACCTGCCGTTGGTGTCCTTGGTATCCGAATTACCAGGGCTTTTGGTCAGGTTGTTACTGCGAGCTAGCCAGCTGTCCTCTCCCGCGCAGAAGCGGGTCATGAGTGATGTGAGGGCTGCCATGGATTTCGGCTTTTCCTGTCCTAGGTGCCGGGCAAGCCACCCGTCGTGGATGTTGTGTTTGAAGGCTGCAAGGGCCTCTGCATCCGGACAGTCGACAGTTTGATTTTTCTTGGTTAGGAACCGTGTCCAGAATTGTCTGGCCGATTCTTCTGGCTGCTGAATTATGTGGCTTAGGTCATCAGCGCCTGGTGGTCGCACATATGTGCCCTGGAAGTTATCAAGGAATGCGGCTTCCAGGTCTTCCCAACAACCAATTGATTCTGCTGGCAAGCTGTTGAGCCAATGCCGAGCTGGTCCTTTAAGATTGAGTGGGAGGTATTTTATGGCGTGTAGATCATCACCGCGGGCCATGTGGATGTGAAGGAGATAGTCCTCGATCCAAACCGCAGGATCTGTTGTGCCGTTGTATGATTCAATGTTTATGGGTTTGAAACCCTTGGGGATTTGATGATCCATTACTTCGTCTGTGAAGCACAGTGGGTGTGCGACGCCTCTGTATTGGGCTATATCACGATGCAGCTCAAATGAGCTTTGTCTGCTATGTTCGGCCCGGCCGGAATTGCTGTATCCGGCGTGATGGTTATCATCACGTATCGTGGGGCACCCATGCGATCCGTAGATCGATCTTGTTTGCCTTGCCTTATCCTCGAGTATATCCCATAGGTCTGGCGCATTTTCCCGTGCCTTGGTATTTTTTGAGCGGCGCCGGGGTGCGGCTTGAGTGTAGGGCCGAGAGGCCTCTCTGTCGCAGCCATGAGGTGGCCGGTCGGCCGTATTATGCGCTGGTGATGTAGGTTTAGGTGCTTCCTCCTCTAATCGGGGTAGCAGCCTGCGTTTTGGGTAGCTCTTGGAGGGGCGTTCGAGTTCATACTCTTTGGCCGCAAGGACTTCAGTCCATCTGTCGGCTAGCAAGTCTTGATCAGCTCTAAGCTGTTGCTGCTTTTTCTTGAGGCTGCTTGTCGTGGCCATAAGCCTGCGTTTGAAACGCTCTTGTTCGATGGGATCCTCAGGCACGACAAATACGTCGTCGTCGAGGCTTGCCTCGTCTTCGGAGGGAGGCATATAATTATCGTCCTCTACCTATGTGTCTGCCGCTCGCTCATGAGGGCTGGCTTCTCCATCCTCCTACGTTGAATCCTGCTGGAGGGGGTTGTCTTCGGCACTGTCCGGGGTGTTATTATCTCCGGTGCTGGAATCTCCATTTTTGCTATGGCGGGATTTAGAGCGGCGCTGCTGACGCCGACGCTTAGGCTACTTCTTGGAGGGGTCGTCCTCCATTGTTCCATCGCCATTCCCATCCTTTGGGATGTCCACCATGTAAATGTCGTATGACGAGGTGGCCTTCCAGTGCCCTGTAGGCGCTGGTTCTTGTTCGTCTCCTGCATCGTCGTCCATACCGTCGATGTCTTCAGAGTCGAAGTCTAGCATGTCAGTTAAGTCATCGACAGTGGCTACGAAGTGGGTGGTGGGTGGGCTTTGAATTTCTTCGTTGTCTGCATCCCAACCGTCCTGACCATAATCCGGCCAGGGCTCTCCTGATAAAGAGAGACACTTTAGCGAATTCAGGATGTCGCCAAAGGGCGAGTGCTGAAAGATGTCCGCAGCGGTGAACTCCATGATCGGCGCCCAATCGGATTCGATTAGCAGGGGCGCGGAAGGTTTGGAGTCCGGCACCTTGGTGTCACGAGCTTCACATAGGACAGGGTTGGTATTCGGCTCTATCGCCGTAGAGGTAGCAGCCCCCGAGGCGGTGTCCAGCCACCCGTCCTCGATCGGCGTAGTCGGCTCCTAGCTAAGCGTCAGAGCGGACACTTGTGAGGCCCCCAGGGCACTATCCGGCAGCAGAGCTAGATCATGCCCATCGTGACAGTGCGACGCGCTTGGCTGTGGCTCGAACCTGTCGAAGATCAAGTCTCCGCAGACGTCAGCCGTATAGTTCAAACTTCCAAATCTGACCTGATGGCCAGGGGCGTAGCTTTCGGTCTGCTCCAAATGGCCGAGTGAATTGGCCCGCAGTGCGAAGCGGCCGAATACGAAGATCTGTCCGGGGAGAAAAGTCTCACCCTGGACCGCGTCATTGTTGATGATCGAAGGAGCCATCGGGCCTAAAGGTGACAACACAGAGGAACTCTCAATGAAAGCACCAATGTCAGTGTCAAAACCAGCGGATCTCGGGTAGGGGGTCCCGAACTGTGCGTCTAGGAGGATGGTAATAGGAGACAAGGGACACGATGTTTTTACCCAGGTTCGGGCCCTCTCGGTGGAGGTAAAACCCTACTCCTGCTTGATTAATATTGATGATATGGGTAGTACAAGACTAGATCTACCACGAGATCAGAGAGGCTAAACCCTAGAAGCTAGCCTATGTTATGATTGTTGTTCATCCTACAGACTAAAATCCTCAAGTTTATATAGACATCGGAGAGGGCTAGGGTTACACAGAGTCGTTTACAATGGTAGGAGATCTACATATCCGTATCGCCAAGCTTGCCCTCCAAGCCAAGGAAAGTCCCATCCGGACATGGGACGGAGTCTTCAATCTTGTATCTTCATAGTCCAGGAGTCCGGCCAAAGATGATAGTTCGGCTATCCGGACACCCCCTAGTCCAGGACTCCCTCAATGTCCCTTCCGGTAAGCTACTGGGCTTCCTCGTGTCCCACACAGGGATCGAGGCCAACCCAGAGAAGGTCAAGGCAATCGAAGATATGAGTCCATTGCAAACCCTCAGAGAAATGCAGAAGCTCGCCGGTTGCATGACTGCGTTAGGACGCTTTATCTCCAAGCTGGGGGAGCATGCCCTGCCATTCTTCAAGCTGATGAAGAAGAAAGGCCCGTTTGAGTGGACACAGGAGGACGACCAAGCGTTTCAAGACCTCAAGAAATATCTGACCAACCCTCCAGTGATAGTGGCACCGCGCCCACTCGAGCCCTTGGTGCTCTACCTCACCGCCACTCCCTACTCCATCAGCACAGCCCTGGTGGCGGTTCGGGAGGACCGCCAGGCTAAGGCCGCGTCACGCCCGGCCACGACTCCACCCATGGCGGCACAAGACCAAGAGGGCCTCACGAGGACCACATCCACTGCAGCTGAAGACCAACCTCAGCAAGAAGACGCCCCGAGGGCTGAGGAGGCCGCGCCAGACAACTAGGCGCTGGGGGCTCCATCGTCTCAGGAGGCGTCTCACACTCCATAGGATGCAGACTTCGTCAACACACCCACCCTCGTTGAGCATCCGGTGTACTTTGTTGGCACGGTGTTGCGGGATGCAAGGGCAGGATACCCCATGCCTCAGAAGCTCTTACTCGCGCTCTTGGTGGCCTCGCGTAAACTGCGACACTACTTTCAAGGTCACCCCATCAAGGTCGTCTCGGCCTACCCATTGGAAAGGGTGCTCAAGAGCCCCAACTCCGCTGGAAGGGTCGCTGAATGGAACATCGAGTTGCAAGAGTTTTAGTTGGAGTTCAGCACAACCAGGGTCGTCAAGGAGCAACACTTGTTGATTTTGTGGCAGAATGGACGGAGGCGCCAGGGCTCAAGGCGGGCGAGGATCGGTCTCTTTCCCCAGAAAGTGAGGCACCAGATGGTTGGGTCATGTACTTAGATGGAGCATTCTCGCGGCAGGGCGCGGGAGCTGGTGCAGTGCTTATATCCCCCACTCAGGACAAGCTCTACTACGCGGTACAGCTCTGCTTCCAGCAGGGTGAGAAGGTCTCCAACAACATAGCAGAATATGAGGGTCTCATAGCAGGCCTGAAAGCTGCAATGGCACTGGGGTGAAGCGCCTCATCATCAAGGGTGATTCACAACTCCTCGTCAACTTCTCCAACAAGGTGTATGAGCCAAGGGACGAGCACATGGAAGCATATCTGGCGGAAGTGCACAAGATGGAAAAGCAGTTTTGGGCGCTGGAGTTGCAGCATGTGCCCCGTGGCACCAACCAGGAGGCAGATGACATCGCCAAGAGGGCATCTAGGCGGCTGCCTCAGGAGCCAGGAGTTTTCGAGGAACGACTCTTCAAGCCATCGGAGGCACCGTCACTTTCAAGCACGGCACAGCCTCGGGAAGAGCTCCCTCAGCCACCTGCCATGGGAGCCCCGGCCTGTGGCCCGACCTCAGGAGCCCACCTGCTCTTGGCGCTGGAGCCTCAGGAGGGATGCTGGACCATGGAATTCAGGGACTACCTGATGCAAGGGACGCTGCCGGAGAAAGAGGAGGATGTGGAGCGCGTGGCCAGGCAGGCCACGGCCTACTACATCCAAGACGGTGAGTTATACCGGAGGCGGCCAAATGACGTTTCTCTATGCTGCATCTCCAGGGAATAGGGAAAGTAGCTACTGGCCGGCATACACGGCGGATATTGCGAACACCACTCATTGTCACGGACCCTCGTTGGCAAGGCGTTCTGCAGTGGGTTCTATTCACTACAAAAAAAATACACTTCCGTGATGATACGTGTTTGTCACAGTAGGTCGTGTTTTTTGTCATGCGTGTACATCCATGACAAATTTATGACAGAATCAAGATAATCATACCTGCGCAGTCATAGAAGTGTTCCATGACATTACCAAAATTATCATGACGGAAGTGTCCACTTCCATGACGATAAATCACGCGTCATAGAAGTGCTTTCGTCAAGGGTGACCGACACGTGGCATCCACCGTAACGAAACGCCGTTAAGCTATCGGGTCGGATTTTGGAACCGATAACCCGTTAACAGCCCCGACCAATGGGAAATTTCCACGTGCAAAATTCTGATTGGCCGAAGGGAACACCTGTCAGCTCGTTAGTGGGCCAGATGTCGCCTGTCCATTGGAGGAGACATGCCTATGGTACGTTGACACGTGGCTGGGCCCAACAGAGGCCCATATAGGTTAAAAAGGCCGGCCCAGTCAAAGGCCCGTAGAACTTAATCAGGTACTAGTGGGCCAGCCCAATAACGGCCTGCTTAATAAAGGCCCATTTACAGCCCGAAACCAGATCTGGCCCGTTAATTGTTTGCCCAATATTTGGGCCCATTTACGGCCTGAAGCCAGATCTAGCCCGTTAATTGTTCACCCAATATTTGGGCCCATTTGCGGCCCGAAGCCAGATGTGGCCCGTTAATTGTTCGCCGAATATTCGGGCCCAACTACAGCCCAGTGACTTTCGGCCTGTTAGAGGCCCGATGTAGATTTGGGCCCATTTCAGCCCGGTGTGACTTTTGGCCTGGGAATGGCCCGTGCTGCCCATGGGCCATATATGGTCCGACGGGACATCGGGCCCACTAATGTCCCGTGCTAAAGGTGGCAACAGTTAAGCCCAACGTCACTTTGGGCCTGTTAAAGGCTTGTCGCATAATTCGGCTCGTTGCTGCCTGTACTAAGCTTTCGGCCTCTTAAAGGCCCATGATATCAGTGGGCCAACTAAGGCCCGAGATATGTTTCGGCCTAGTAACGGCCCGTGAGCTAACTGGGCCCATAACGGCCCGGTCTACATTTCAGCCTGCTGAAGGCCCGTCGACGACTAGTGAAAATTGAGGCCCAACATGCATTTTGGCCTGCTAAAGGCCCGTGGTTTCATCTCGGCCGTAACAGGCCAGTACAATATTCAACATGTTAATGGCCAAACGCTACCTGGGCCAAACTAAGCGCTAGGTCGACAAAAGGCCGAACTAAAATATAAGCCGGTGTAAGTTTGGGCCTGGCGCAATGTGTGAAGGCCCCAATCATTCGGGCCCAAGAAAGACGCAGGCCGGCCCAATTGTGGCCCGCTAAAAACCTGGCCCGTTATCGAATGTTTCGGCCCGGTCGACTACATATGATTCTTTTTCAGATAGCGAATGATGGCAGTAACTAGTAGGAATTAAGAACAAACCTACTCTATACAATAAAGAAATTACGGCATAGTAACTAAGAATAAACCTACACTATATAATAAAGGATTTAAGGTATATTACATCCACTGGGCATCGAAGTTCGCCACCAGTGATCATAAAGCGCAATGAAGAAGCAGATTACAAAAACTGGGCACCATTGCAGCGTAACAAAATAATACTGAACCGAGACCACTTCCAAGATAGTTCAAGAAAGGTTAGCCTTGCGGGGGAACTGCTGCGCAAGCTGCTGAGCATGGCTGTGAGACTGGCCTAGCATGTCGGTCATAGCTTCCAGGTGTAGCTGTTTAGCGATGAGGTTCTCATTGGTGTTCTCCGCAATCTTTCTTAGAGATAGGACTTCAAATCGAAGTTGAGTTGCAGAATGCCTTTCTGCTAGAACTTGGGACTGAAGAAGTCGAACTGATTCAGACAACGAATTCTGTGAGCTCGTCTGACTGTTAGTCTCAAGTTACTTGAACACTGCATCAAGACAAGACTTTGGGGTTGTCTCACTATCTTCAAGATGTTTTGCCTTCTTTGCTGCAATATATGTTGGGTTTGTCTCACAGCCTTCAGCAGACTTGTGCATGCCATCAGGCATATCACCCTGAAACAAAGCAGAGAGATGACAGGTTTTGCACGTGTATAAACAAAGATGATAACTGTTCTGTCAATTATATCCAATTTCAAATTAGAAAATAAAGAGTAAGTTCAAAATATCAATAGCATAATTTGGCATTGTTCATAATGCGGGGAGCTTCAGCACACTACTAGATTACCATGTCAACATAACAAGCATAGATGAAGGGCAAAGAAAATCATTGTATCTATTTTGGATAATGTGCATGCCATGTTGTTCATATCATCAGCCACATCAGTAAGATAAAATAGGAGATGACAAGGTGCAAACGTGGGCTGCTTCACCACACACTGGATTATAGATCCACAAAACCAAGCATACATATAGGGAGTATTAAGTAATGTGCATGGTATGAATAAGAAATTTGGTTTTACAAGTAAAACTTAGAACTTACGGTTCTTACAAACATGCATTTTGGTAGAAACGGCAAACTAAACAGCAGTAAACGATAGGGAGTATGAGCAAATTAAACAGCAGGGATAAAGGCTTTAGAAGGAATGACTTACATTAACAGTTAACACCGGCTTTATAATGCCCTTCTCCATGTCAAGGGAAGGATAACTCAAGAATTTCAGCACAAAATCTTCTTCATAAGCATTGCCTGTACTCTACATTTTGTAGAGAGTAATTATAGATATGATAATACTGGAAGGGATAGAGGATAATGAAGATAAGATGGAGATTGATGCTACATAATCAACTACCAATCCCTGGAAGTACAAGCGTTACAGGACAAAATGTACTGACAAGAGCAATGGGCTACACTTCTGCAGTGGCATTGTCTGTGTATTCTACTTGTTGGTAAGATTAAATATAGATCTGATCTTCTTAGTACATGGTGGGCGAGGGAGATAAGATGCAGAATGCTACAAAATGAACCAACCCTCTTCCCATAATACAAGAGTGTTTTGAACACTGGTGTACTGTACAAAACTTTCTTATATTATGGGACGGAAGGAGTAGCTGTTAATGTAAGTACAGTGATAGACCACGTTCAGTCCTTACAAGAGGACTGCAGAGCTAAACCTCTTCAAAAGCATTGGGTTGATTCTAAATTTGTGCAAGAGTCCATACGGATCTTATAATGTCCACCAAATGGACGATTACGAGGCTAACATGTGCAGTGATGCTACATAATCAAACAGCTATGAAAGTAAGTATGGTCATACAGGGCAAGAGGTACCCACGAGAGCAATGCAGTGTGCAGTATAGTTGCGAGATTTTGTGGTCCCTTGAGAATGAATGTTCTTCTGCTAAAAGTTTTCGTACAAGTGAGACATTAAGGCAAATGCAGAAATGTAGTTCAAATTGTGATGTGATATCATAGACAGTACCTTACGCTGCAGCCGAGACCAATGTGTAACAAGATTATTCCAGTCACCGTCAGATAAATGTAGCACCGGAGACTTTACAGAAATTTCGTTCAGAGGCTTGCCATCGAAGTGTGCTTGCCTCAGGTAGGAACGATACTTCATCAACGAGTGCTTGAAAAGCACAACCAACTCTTGCTCGTCATCACAATCCAGTTTGCTCCTCGCCTATTTAAAAGAATGAAATCTTGTGTCTTCTGTCAGCAGAAACATATGCAGTAATGACCATGAATAACATTAGTACATTACTTATGCGTAAGTTGCGGAGGAAGACTGGAAATTGTTCTGTGTCTGCGGTATAATCTTTCCATGAAGGAAAGATGCGCACAAAGTTCCTAACAACAACATAAGCTTCGTCTTCTAAACTAGGAAGAAATGAAACAGGTGTCCTATTTGCTGCAATTGGGGCTCTCTCTGGTTCGAAAAGGGATTTGGCAACTGGATTTGGTGTACTCTTTGCTGGAATGGGGGTTTTGCGTCGTACAGCTGGTGCTATGTCAACTGGCATAATCATACTGTTTGCTGCAGTTGGGGTCTGCTGAGTTGGGGCATTAGAAATGACCAGTGTAGTAGGGCTAGAGTCTGCTAGAGTTGGGGTATTTTGTGGGTCAGTTGATGTTGCAACTACACTTAATGGGCTATTTGATTTATCAGGTGCCACTACCTTTTCCAAATACTTTGCTTGTGCTCCTCCACGATCAGCAATCACCCTCTTCCTTTTGAACGTCTAATACACAAGAACAACATTTGAATGGACAAATATGGTATGATGACAGATGGAATATGTACTGAAAATGGATAGGCAGGGCGTATTCACATACACGATGTGTAAACTAAGCTAATGGCAGTTCAACAAAGTAGAAGCAATGCAAAGCATCAGTTGCAAGATATGTGCGAGCAATGTAACCTTGGAAAGTTAGAGCAAGTACCTTGATGGGTGAATAAGATAGGGCATCTTCCTCTGACTCCTCCACTAGGTAGCTACATTGACTTAGGTCTCCCTCTAGCTCAGAATCACTGTTAGGATCATATTCTTAGCATGAATCTATAGGTGGAGAGCATTTGCATTGCATTGCATCCAGACTTGATTTCAGTCCCTTAATGCCAAGTTTGACAGCCATGGCATTATTCTGCTTTATTCTTTTCATGCGTGCAAGCTCATAATCATTATGATGCTGTTCAGAATCTGAGATTCATGAAAACATAAAAAGTAGTCAGATTATCTATGGAATGCATTGCGGATTCAACTCGGAGAGTGTCTTCCTATAAACCCCTGCATATGCAAAGTTCACCTCCCCAACCGTGCTGACCAGACCACACACAGAAATACAAACCCCTTATGTCTCTATAACAGGCAGGCACACATTTCAAAACTGAAGTAGGAACATTAGAATCATATGAAATTCGTATTTGAAAAAATAAACTAAGCAATTATGAGTGGCGTAATGTTTAGCTTCAACAGTGGAGTGTTGGTAGTGCAACACAAAGCAAGTAGGCAGATTGTATTCCATGTAAAAGATCGAAACCTATGTAAAAGCTGGAAATGACACTTTCTTTCTATACAATGCAGTGTTCGTTACCAAGGTTGTCAGAATCGCGATTTTGAATCGGATCGGAGCTTTGATGGTAGGATCGCAAATCGTAGAATATTCACTATCAGAATCATAGAAACGTAGATTCTAAGAACTAAAATCGTAGAATCATAGGGGTTAGTTTGGATCGTAAAGTCGTAGAATCGTATAACAGAATCGCGATTCTGACAACCTTGTTCGTTACCCACACATGATGGAAGAGATCACATAGAGAAATACTATTCACTCAGGTTTACGGTTCCAGTATTTAGAAACAGGGTGGTCCACCCTAAAAGAATATTGACAACAAATATGACAAGGCAAGCATAGATGTAGTGAATCAATCGTTTACTTGTGAGCTTATTAGGACAAGTATGCAGAATTGTTACTGCAGTAAGAGACCGTCCAAAATCTGAATGAAGAAGTTTGTCTAGCACTTATTGTTTGCAACTAATCGACGTGAATAATTGGATATTATATCGAATGAGTAAGAAAGACAAGTAAAATTGTCAACAAACCTGGCTTGCAGTAGTAATCTGGGTCAATGTCACTACGACCAACAATCCAAAATGACTAGTTTCTGTTCCGAGGGCCGGAACTTTGAAAACCCTGTGAACTTTAGAGGTACTAAAGATTACCGAAATACATCTGAACCATTAAGTGTAGGTAGCACTAAGCACACAACAAACCCTAATGACAGTCCTGCCTAATGAGTAATGAATCAATTAGAAAATGGGTGATGAGGAGTGGCTGTTGAGTGTTGAGGACGTATCTCAGGATAAATCGGGTTGGCTTGGTGGGTGCTGTATGCCTGAGCCCTGAACGGACTGGGAAGGTAGGCACGGCGGCGCGCCCGGGCAACGGTGATGCTGTTGGGCGAGCGGCTCCTGGCCTCCTGTTAGTCCGGTGTCTCCTCCTAGAGTCATGCCGTCCGGGGACGGCAACTTGCCGGCCAGGCAGGCGGCTGGGGGCGAGTAGAGATCGGAAGCGCGCAGGAGAACAGAGGGGAATCGGGGCCTGGGACTACCCAAAATCCCAGGGTGGGCCGGCCCATCGTGGGCACCCTGTAGAGATACACACCCGAGCGGCGAACATGCATTTTCAAAAATAATTTAGGAACATTTAGCTGACCAAGTAAACAACTCTGTTTTAATAATATCAGATTCGTATTTGAACATCTAAGCTTGTTTAGCTTGATGCGTGGAGCAGTGTTATTATGACACGAAGCACGTATTCTGATCGTATAGTGATCATAAAAGGGGGAAACTCTAAGCATATTCTTTTTAGCAAAAGAGGGTTTCCCCTCCGATTTCTATTAACGAAACCACCACAGAACCAACATGATCAATTAAACCCTAAGCATGATTAGTTAAATCATATTATGGCTGTGCCATGGCAGATTCGAATCTGCAGACCGGAGAAATGATATTTTGCATCCATTGTTTTCTTCGAACTAAGAACTAAATCCTAAGAGCTGAAAAGAAAGTAGAGTAACCAAGTTAAGATCTATTTTCTAGTTGAGATCAAAAAGTTGAGGAGATATGAAGTACCACCTCTCTTGCGGCGCCGTGTAGGCATCGGGGGTGTGATGGCTATCGGTGGCGTTGAAGCAGATCTGCGACGGTAGACGGGTGCACCG
This sequence comes from Triticum dicoccoides, assembly GCF_002162155.2. NCBI lineage: Eukaryota > Viridiplantae > Streptophyta > Magnoliopsida > Poales > Poaceae > Triticum > Triticum dicoccoides. Next base: position 108,661,217 of record NC_041389.1, on the reverse strand, counting down.
GGGGATAAGTCCCATTGCAGTGGAAGAGAAGGTCGTGTGAGCGGTCCTGGCAAAGAGGACGACGGTGCCGATGAAGCGAGAGGACGCGATGCAAGGCTATTGGTTTGTCGCCGTGGATGAGAAATGTCCATCTCTAGCAGTGGACGACGCGGTCTTGGTAGGCGCTCCGGCATGGTGGAGGACGGTGGTGATGGATGTGGTGGAGGACGGCGGCGATGGATGGGGTGGCGGACGGAGGCTGGTGTGGGGATGGGGTGTTCTAGCGCGGACGGTGTATGAATGGGAAAATGGAGGGAGAGGTACGGGGAACCATGTTTTTGGGACGCACCTGTCTGAAATATGGGAAAGTTACGAACTTAGCCCCCGTTTAAAATTTGGACGTCTCGTCGGTTGGGGATAGGACGGTAATCTTGCATCTCGCCAATATTTGCCCAGAGCGATTTCGGGCGAGGAGAGGGTGTTTGGCGCCCATGGTTGGCGCCCATGGTGTATGAATGGGGCTGACAGGTAGGGCGGTTGTGTGACGTCTGAGTGAAGTTACAAACCTGCCCCTATTGAAAATGTTTGCCTACATCGATTTCGGCCGAGTCGAGTTTGTTTTGCCGCCCATCGTGTATTAATGGGGAATGGAGGGAGAAACGGAGGTCTTTCGGACGAGCTTGAATCAAATGTGTTTTGCCGCCCATGTTTGACACCCACTGAGGGAGTCCTGGACTAGGGGGTGTCCGGACAGCCGGACTATCATCGTCCGCCGGACTCCAAGACTATGAAGATACAAGATTGAAGACTTCGTCCCGTGTCCAGATGGGACTTTCCTTGGCGTGGAAGGCAAGGTTGGCAATACGGATATGTAGATCTCCTACCATTGTAACCGACTTTGTGTAACCCTAGCCCTCTCCAGTGTCTATATAAACCGGAGGGCTTTAGTCCGTAGGACATAACATCCATTACAACAATCATACCATAGGCTAGCTTCTAGGGTTTAGCCTCCTTGATCTCGTGGTAGATCCACTCTTGTAATACACATCATCAATATTAATCAAGCAGGACGTAGGGTTTTACCTCCATCAAGAGGGCCTGAACCTAGGTAAAACATCGTGTCCCTTGTCTCCTGTTACCATCCGCCTAGACGCACAGTTCGGGACCCCCTACCCGAGATCCGCCGGTTTTGACACCGACATTGGTGCTTTCATTGAGAGTTCCTCTGTGCCGTCGCCGATAGGAAGGATGCCTCCACCTGTCTTCAAGGACAGTATTTTCGCCAAAAGGGCCTTGGCGCCGGCCAAACTATCTGGCTAGGTGGTTTTCTTATGACCGCCTGTCCGGCCACTGCTTCGACAATGACTTCTCAAGTCGTCAAAAGCAATCTTCACGTCAGCTAGGAATTTGCCTCCTGGCTGGATCCAATAGAGCTCTCGTCTGTCAACGAACTCTTGGATCGCATCGCCGCCCTTGGAGTCGCTACAGACTACAATCAGATTGGGCTTAAAACCAATCTGAGAGAGATTAACTCTCCCCAGGTCACCCACCCTGTTGCAGTGGTAGAGGAACAATGCGGCGACTCTTCTCCTGTATTGAAAACTAGTCATGTCCGGGCTCCCGAACCCTCCATGCCGGATTTCCGCGGAGGGACGGACTTTGATCAAGCACTGAACTTAAAGTCAGGCATCGTTCCGGACTCGTTGGACAACGTCCAACAATCCAAGCTTCCAAATTTGGAAACTTCCCGGCCTTCGAGCCTTGAGATGGGTAGGGTTCCGGACTTAATTCCACCCACCCGCCCAGACATATGCAATCTATCTCTAATCTGGCAAGAGCCCGCCGAAACAGTACATCACTACTGGGCCAGATTCCTCCTGGTTATGGACAGGATAAAGGACTGCCAAGAGGAAAACGCAATCTCAATTTTTTGCAATAATTGCATGGACGAGGGAATCTTGAACGCCGTCAGCCGTCGTGAAATTACACGCTTCGCCGACCTGGCGTCCATAGTACGAAAGTACTGTGCGATGGAGAGTTTCCGGAAAACCGAAAATAAGTTTTGGGACAATCCGGCCCCGAATACAACCCTAGTCCGCAACAAAAGGGTGCATCACACTCAGGCACCTGACACAAAAACCAAAAAGCAAAAACCCCATAAAGGGCATGAAACCGTGCTGGAGGGATGGCTTAGCGGACCCTGTAAAATTCACAGTACAGAAGGCGCTGTCCCAACACATAGCCTTCGAGCATGTTGGATATTACGGCAGGTGGCCAAAAGTGGCGAGGAGCTTCTAGCCCCGGAAAACCACTCCAACAATACCGGTACGGTATCAACAGTCTTCGAGACTTTCACATCAAATAATATGCGAAAACGAACAATCCGCAGCCTCGCCAAAGTCTACCAAGTAGCAACAACAAATCCATGGAGCGACACAGCCATCACCTTCAACGCCAGCGACGAACCTAAATTCCGAACAGCCCGAGCACCAGCGGCACTGGTACTTAGTCCAATAGTGGACGGCTTTCGACTTACAAAGGCCCTCATGGATGGCGGCAGCGGACTAAACCTCATCTACGAGGAAACTCTTCAAAAAATGGAAATAGACTGGAGCCGCATTGAGCGAAGCAGCACAACCTTCAGAGGAATAATCCCTAGCCGGGAAGCGCGCTGCACCGGAAAAATCACACTCGATGTGGTGTTCGGCTCGCCGGACAATTACAGATCCGAAGAAGTCACGTTCCAAGTGGCACCGTTCAACAGCGGATATCACGCTATATTAGGACGAGAGGCATTCACAATTTTTCAAGCAATACCCCATTATGGGTACATGAAGCTCAAAATGCCTGGGCCCGGCGGAATAATCACTCTCGTTAGTGACCCGGACATAGCACTCCGCGCCGAAAACAAGACAGCCGCATTAGCCCTGGAGGCACTATCTGAAGCCCTAGCGGCAGAAGAACTCACCGCGCTGCGCTCTACTGTAAATAGGGACAACGTGATACTCGATAAGAGATCCAAGTCCACCTCCTTTAAACCAGCGGACGAAATAGTAAAATTCCAGGTCCATCCAACGGACCCAACAAAGACAGCCTCCATCGGGGCACAATTGAACCCTGATGTAGACGCCGCACTGCGAGAATTCCTTCGGGAAAATTGGGACATTTTCGCCTGGCACCCCTCGGATATGCCCGGAATCCCACGCAGATTGGCAGAACACAGCCTAAACATCCTAAAAGGATTCAAGCCAGTCAAACAGGCTCTTCGACGATTTTTCGAACCCAAAAGACAGGCAATGGGAGAAGAGCTAGCCAAACTATTGGAAGCCGGATTCATCAGAGATATCAAACATCTGAATTGGCTAGCAAACCTTGTAATGGTACCAAAGAAGGACAAATCCTGGTGCCTATGCGTCGATTTTAAAGACCTCAACAAGGCTTGCCCAAAGGATCCCTTCCCCCTCCCCCGCATCGACCAGATAATCGATGCTACTGCAGGGCACGATTCATTGTGCTTCCTTGATGCATACTCCGGCTACCATCAAATCAAGATGGCGGAAGCAGACCAAGCCGCAACGGCATTCATCACTCCGTATGGACTATTCTGCTTCAACACAATGCCCTTCGGACTTAAAAATGCCGGCGCAACATATCAGCACATGATTCAAACATGTCTGGCCACCCAGATCGGAAAAACAGTAGAGGCATACGTAGACGACGTAGTCGTCAAAACCAAACACGTCGAAACTCTAGTAGACGACTTGAGGCTCACATTCGACAACCTCAGAGCATATGACATCAAGCTGAATCCGGAAAAATGCGTTTTCGGCGTACCAGCCGGAAAGCTACTGGGCTTTATTGTATCCGGTAGAGGAATTGAAGCAAACACAGCCAAGATCTGAGCTCTGTCACAGCTAGATATCCCAAAAGACCTCAAGCAAATACAAAAATTGACTGGATGCATGGAGGCTCTAAGCCGCTTTATCTCCCGTCTAGGAGAAAAGGCATTGCCCCTCTATCACCTCCTTAGGCGCACCGAACACTTCGAGGGACGGATGCTGCCACTGCCGGACTCGAAGAAATAAAAGCCATATTGGCAACAAATCCGGTCCTGGCTGCGCCCAACCTGGGCGAACCAATGTTGTTATACATCGCAGCAACACATCAAGTTGTAAGCGCGGTACTCGTCGTCGAACGAGAGACAGAAGGGCATAAATTCCCTCTTCAAAACCAATGTACTACGTATCCATTGTGTTAACCCCCTGCAAGTCCCGTTACCCGCACTATCAAAAGATAGCGTATGCGGTGTCCATGGCATCTCGGAAGCTCCGACACTACTTTCAAGAGTGTTCGATAACAGTGGCCTCTGAAGTACCACTCAACGACATTATAAACAACCGCGACGCAATGGGCAGGATTGCAAAATGGGCCATTGAGCTCTTACCATTCAATATAACTTACAAACCTCGGCGAGCTATAAAGTCACAAGTTTTGGCTGACTTCGTCGCTGAATGGACCGAAGCCGATCTCCCTAAAGAGTACGGCGCATACTCCAATTGGATTATGCACTTCGATGGCTCTAAAATGTTGGCCGGACTGGGGGCTGGCGTCGTATTGACGTCCCCGACTGGGGACACAGTCCAATACGTACTTCAAATAATGTACACGGACTCCAACAACGCAGCCGAATACGAGGCCCTTTTACATGGTCTCCGGATGGCAATCTCCATGGGCATTCAACGCCTAGAGGTGCGCGGGGATTCAAACCTTGCAATATCCCAAATAAATGGAGACTTTGACGCCAAGGATCCGAAAATGGCAGCATATCGCAACGCTGTCCTAAAAATGTCAGCTCTGTTTGAAGGACTCGAATTCCATCACGTAGCCCGGGATAATAAGCAAGCAGCCGACGTACTGGCACACATCGGCGCAAAACGCGACGCTGTCCCTCCAAACATCTTCCTGGAACGGCTCTTCAAGCCATCTGTACTATGGGAAGAGGAGTCCGGAAATAACAAACCGGAAAAAGCCGCACCAACCGGCGATTCAGCCGATGACATAACACCTTCGGCCCACGACATAATGGCAGTAATCGCCCCGTGGACAGAACCATTCCTAGCATACTTGCTTAGGCAGGAACTTCCCGAAGACCAAAATGAGGCCCGCTGTATTGTCCGGCGATCTAAAGCCTACAAGGTCCATGAGGGAGAACTTTATAAGAAAAGCACAACCGGAGTCCTTCAAAGGTGTATCTCCGAAGAGGAAGGGTGAAACCTTCTGGCTGAAATTCATGCCGGACTAGGCGAACACCACACCGCAGCTCGGGCCCTTGTAGGAAAGGCATTCCGTACAGGATTTTATTGGCCGACGGCCCGGGCAGATGCTTAGGACTTAGTCCAAAGATGCGTCGGTTGTCAGCTCTTTGCTAATCAGAGCCATATGCCACCCACCGCCCTCAAAACTATACCCATTACCTGGCCGTTCGCGGTCTGGGGGCTTGACATGGTTGGACCCCTTAAGGGAGGAACCCACAAGCAAAGGTACCTATTGGTCATGGTGGACAAATTCACCAAATGGATAGAGGCCAAGCCAGTCAAAATGGCAGAGTCCGGACCAGTGATAGAATTTATCTCCGGGGTAGTACACCGTTTTGGTGTCCCCCACAGCATCATCACCGACAACGGCACAAATTTTACGGCCGACGAGGTTAAATCATGGTGCAAAAATATGGGCATTAAGCTCGATTACGCTTCAGTCTATCATCCTCAAACCAACGGTCAAGTGGAACGAGCAAATGGTCTAATAATGAGCGGCATCAAACCCAGACTAGTGCGGTCACTTACGAAATCTGACATGCACTGGGTAGAGGAGCTCGACTCCGTACTCTGGGGGCTGCGGACAACGCCCAACCGTACTACCGGATTCACACCATTTTTTATGGTATACGACGCAGAGGCAGTTCTTCCCTGCGACATCATTCATGACTCACCTCGAGTGCGCATGTACGAAGAAAGAGAAGCCGAGCTGGATCGGCAGGACAGCTTGGACGCATTGGAGGAAGAACGCGACATCGCCAAGGCTCGTTCCGCATTCTATCAGCAGCAGGCTCGAAGATATCAAAGCAGAGAAGTACGGGCCAAGACTTACAACGTTGGCGAACTAGTTCTACGCCTGCCGGACAAGAAAAAGGACAAGCTCAAGCCCAAATGGGAGGGCCCCTTCATTATCGATCAAGTCCTGACCGGCGGAGCGTACTGTCTACGAAATGCGTCGGACAACCGACTCGAGCCGAACCCATAGAACGCAGCCCGCCTCCGAAGATTCTATGCCTAGCGCCGGACTAAGAGTTCGTCCCCTTCCCCGGTTCAAATTTTTACACTTCAGCTGTCTTTTGTTTCTCTTTCTTCTCTTAACCCTTTAACTAAAAAGCCCTTAAGGGCATACTTGCGCATTGTTCGCATACACTCGATGTGCCATCCGCACTCATTATACATGGGGGCTTCTTTATCAGAAGCCTAATTATAAGGGCTTCATGCCCAGAACATGTGTCAAGCTTCCACATGTACCTTTTATTCACCATTATATGCATCGATATGACTTCAGTTTTGGCCAAGCTGGGTTGCCTGGCTCCTGTGCTTACCCCTACGTTCCCGATTGTTCGGCTAGGAGGTAAAGGGAGCACCTCTGCGATTGTTACTGCCGGGTCAGCCGGATGTGTACCTCAGACTGGGTGAAGCCGAAAGCTAGGATTCTTAAGGGAATATTTGGTCGGTGACTTGAAAGATGATTTTTTTACCTACTTATTTATCTGCCCCCAGATGTTTTTCTGCTCTTTTTGCAGTCCGGACATGCACTTTAGGGCATGCCTCCCAGGGAAAGGAACCCTTAACGGAACTATTCTCCCTCGAAGACGTTTCTTACTAACCATGTAATATAACATAACTAGTTGGGCACTTGTCTGATAAAGCACTAATGACCCCTACGCCTGGTCTCCACGCATGCCCCGGTTGTTTTTTAACCGAGAAGGTATTCGGACACACTCCGGACTCTAGGGTCCTGAGGCTGAAGCGAAAAGGTCGGCAAAGACAAACGATCTACAATCCGGCTAGAAGGCATTTCACATGTCATTTTAAAATACATTGTCACATTGACTGACTGTATTCCTCCTCAATCCAGTCTAACAGGCTGTCCAATTTACAATCCTGTTGGGAAAATTTAGCGGCCAACTCTACTTGGCCGTATACTAAACTCACAGGGATCTCCTTCCCGTCAGGCCCCATAGGTCCGACCTCGGCCATATGGTTGGGATCCACCTTCTTGTACCGCGTCTTCACTATGGCCCAGGCCTCCCTGGCACCTTGGCATAGGCCGAAATCTTCCATAATCGGAAGCGCTGCCGCACTCCTTGAAGCTTCTCCACAAGCTCCCCAAGGCCTTCGGGTAGGAAGAGGGTTGGCCATAAAGCCTGGACGACGCCGCTCATTGCCTGCCGAACTCGTTCGAGCAGCTGCAACAGCTCGGGAAGTTAATCACCCTCGATACAGGCATCTCCTCCGCAGGACGACCTGTGAGTATACCTACAGACATATCTTGTCAATTGACTTCCTCGCCGAACTCTTCTTTTCAAAGGAGTTCGCTCAAGCACTTACTATAAATGCCGCGACGAAGCCGCTGATTCTCCTTAACGGAGCCGGACAGCTCGGCCCGAACGCCTTTCAGCTCTTCTCCAAGCTGGGCATGGGCATCTTGGAGCTTGTTCCTTTCTTGCTGCACTCTATTCAGCACCCTCTCGCCAGCCTTTAGCTGGCGCAGTAGTTCTTGCCTGTCCGGATCTTGTCCGGCAGCACCTGCAATGTCATTATTAGACTTGCGCGCACGCCGCACAACGCTTATATTTTTCAAATAATGTGTTACCAGGAGGGGTCTCTGTGTTTCCTCCTGCGGCAGCGAGTGCGGCCTCAAGTTGGGCCTTGCACTCTTGCAGCTCCTGAGATAGTTGGGTATTCTTCTCGGTAAGATCCTGCGTTTCAAATGATCCTTAAATCAGTTAACATAACTACTTTAAGTCTCGGGGGCTACTGGCATATATAACTGTTAAATTCTCTTACCTGTATGTCTTTTACATACTGCTCCGTGGCTCTGATAAAACCATCTTGAGCAGCACGGAGGTGCGCATCCCCCGCGTTAAAGGCATTTAGCGCCTCAGGGTGCACGCGTCACGAAATACTGTCCGGCGGCGTCTATGGTTCATGGCGCTCTCCACCGCAGACTTGGTGGCGGACAGTCTGTCGGCATCCTCCGTTGGAGGAGTATCCGGCTCGCACCCTGCACTCGCCTCCCCCTCCAGACCAGGTGCTGGAGCCTGGCTGGTAGAGGTTGGATTGGCAACCTCCACGCCCGCAGTCCGGCGGACGCTTTTTCTCCTACAAAAGTCATGAGCACTTAAACGCTTCGTTGGAACGTTGCTCCAAATAATGAACTGTGAGCTATACCTTTGCGGCGACGTTTTAGTCCGCGCCGCGCTCCTCTTCCGCCTACTGGTCCGGACTGGCCTTTGTTGGTCAGCCGCTGCGGGCTCGGCTTCCCGCCCTAAAGGCGCTTCCTGCAAAACACCATTGTATGCGAAGGTCATAAATGAGCGAGGAGGAAATAATGGTGTCGGGACTTCGGTCACAATCACCTAGGAAGCCGGGTATAGTCCGGGGTAGTCAGCCGTAATGGCGACTAAAGCATTATCCATGCTGAGCTGGTGGAACACCCCGTCGATTAGCTCCACCTTTATGTCCGGATCCTCTTCGGAGGCCGGATCCTGGGATCTCTCTGGATCCTCAGGCTGCAGAGCTGGACTTCGCCTGTCCTCCACAACCCGACGCAGCTCCTGTGTCAAAAAACACAATATAAGAAACCTAAACTTTAAAGCATGGGATTGGGCACGTAAAGTGTTCGCTTACCCAACGCCGAGGGTTATTCATGGAGAACCCATTCAATGGGTTCGTCTGGAGGAAGTCCTCCTTCTCTCCCTTGTACAGGCCGGACAGGATCTTCGCCAGGTCCTCGGCCGAACCCGGCCCTTTACGGCCATGACGGGTGGCATCGTCCTCCCCGTTGAAATCCCACATGGGGTGGCCCCTGTATTGTAGCGGTTGCACCCCCCACGTAATGCATGTTGCCATGACTCCAATCATGGTCAACCCGGAATGGGCCAGTAACCTTATCCGACCCATCAGATAATGGACGCTCTTGTCTTCCTCCAGTTGGGGGCTCCGTGGACGCCAACTAAGGCGTTTCTTCAGAGGAGCATTGCTGAACTCCGGGAGGCCGATCCGAACAGGGTCCGGCAGCGGAGCGTCTTCTATGTAAAACCATTCCGAAGGCTAGTCTTCGGACGCCTTCTTAGGGGTTCCGGATGGGTATCCGGTCCCGGCAATGCGCCAAATTTCGGCGCCGCCCACTTGATATATGGACCCCTCGTGAGAGCGGGGCACAAGGCAGAACAACCTCTTCCACAACGCGAAATGGGGCTCGACGCCCAGGAATAGCTCGCAAAGAGCTACGTAACCCGCAATATGCAGGATAGAGGCGGGCGTGAGGTGATGGAGCTGGAGTCCGTAGAACTCCAGGAGCCGGCGGAGGAACGGATGTATAGGAAATCCGAGCCCCCTTATCAGATCGGGGACGAAGCATACCCATTCCCCCTTGTTGGGACTTGGGGTGGCCTCCGCTTGCTTCCCACCTTTATAGGTGGCTAGCCCGGCTCGAACCGGAACCATGAAGGCCGGAGGGAGATATCCCTCCGCTTGGAGCTTCACCAGCTCGTTGTGCGGATAAGAGCATCTCCTCCAATCTCTTGGCAGAGGGCTGGGAGCGCGAGAAGAGGAGCCGCGTCGACGGTCCATGATGGAATGGATTTTTGGTCAGAAGCGACCCGATGAGTACTCGCGGAAGGAAGATGGTGTGATTTGGATCTGGATTCTTGCCTCTCTTATAGGCAGATTATTTGCGCAGCTAGGGGGTAAAACATAAAAGATACCCTGGCTTTTCGCATTCATGCGACGCGTGGAAGAAGGCCATTATTGGGCGTGGAAGCCAAGAAGCGCAACATTGATAAGGAAGCCGGACACTGTTCGGCAGGTACATGGAACTTAAAGGAGAACCCGCCTTGCAACGCCGAAGACTACATACGCGCTGGACTAATCGTCATTGAAGCCTGGTTCGGGGGCTACTGAGGGAGTCCTGGACTAGGGGGTGTCCGGACAGCCGGACTATCATCGTCCGCCAGACTCCAAGACTATGAAGATACAAGATTGAAGACTTTGTCCCGTGTCCGGATGGGACTTTCCTTGGCGTGGAAGGCAAGGTTGGCAATACGGATATGTAGATCTCCTACCATTGTAACCGACTTTGTGTAACCCTAGCCCTCTGCGGTGTCTATATAAACCGGAGGGCTTTAGTCCGTAGGACATAACATCCATTACAACAATCATACCATAGGCTAGCTTCTAGGGTTTAGCCTCCTTGATCTCGTGCTAGATCCACTCTTGTAATACACATCATCAATATTAATCAAGCAGGACGTAGGGTTTTACCTCCATCAAGAGGGCCCGAACCTGGGTAAAACATCGTGTCCCTTGTCTCCTGTTACCATCCGCCTAGACGCACAGTTCGGGACCCCCTACCCGAGATCCGCCGGTTTTGACACCGACACCCACTGTGTCGGAATGGGCTCAGAGGCGATCGTGTCACATCTAATTGAAGTTACTAACCTACCCCTATTTAGAGCAGTGGAAATCGGGCCGATGGATTGTCCGTGTAATGGGTAGACAGTAATTTCCATCTCCCAAACACTTGGCTTCGGGCAGCCGACGTGGGAGTGGACATTTTGCTGCTTCTTTCGAATTTTGGGACAATAAGCATCCACGTTTACCCTGGCAACTAAATTCGAATCCATTTTGTATTCCTATATGAATCTTTATAAATCATTCTAGGTGTTTTTATATATCTCCAAAAGGACGACAAAGATGTATTCCACTGTCATATATGAATATGGTTTACAAATGCCGATACTCAAATTCAGAAACTAGTATCCAGTTTAAGGTGAATTCGAATATTTGGAACACTTCATGTCCAACTCAAATGTCACACGCATCATAATGTGTACTCCCATTTAGATATGTACACATGCGATGTATCAAGATTCAAATACCGAGTCAATCAACCAAGAATGTACAGAACTAACAGACAGATAAACACTCATAGAGTATATGGATCAATAATATCAACTAACATACATAAGCCAGGCCGCTGTACTTTTTTTTGGCTACAACAACATCTTTTTTTTAGCCAGCATCTTGGCCCTTTCCAATGCGTGCCACTTATGGTCCATCTATACTACTACTATTCCTGAATGCACATTCAGCCCGATTGGCATATTTGTAGGTCTGGCACAGCAATCCAAATGAAATGTCTCCGAGTCTTATCAATTAATACAGACTTGTGCTCAAATAAAATTACAAACCAAAAAACAAAAAAACAATTATTACATGATCTCTAAAACAAATGGTTTGATTGATTACATGAACAGACAACATAAAGGTTATTCAACTATAGAAAGAACATTTCACCTATGATTTACCAAGTTGGAATTTAATTTTCTTTTTTCCTTCAGGACCTTAACAATCTGGTCAGTCTCAGCTTGCTTCGTTTTGAAATCCACCAAATATTTAATGGTTGTCTTGAGTACTGCTTGTGATTGTGCTGTTTGCTTCCTCAACATGTCAACTTCATCTCTAAGTGCAGAAGCAGAATCTCTTTCTACCACTAGTTTAGCCTCTAGAGCATCAGCAGTTGGCAATTCAAAATGCATGATTGGGCCGGTGCCCCTGCTGTGGGATGATGCAACATCCATGGGGACCTCGCTCTTTGATCTTGGGCTAACCTGTTTTGCCATTAAAGTTCCGATTGGATTCAGAAAAGTTGAAGTTAGCAAAACATCTCAACTAGGAGTTATAACAGCAAACTAGTTAAACAAACAAGGAATTAAAGAGTTTCAATTGGATGCTGAAAAGTATATTAACATCATTGTAACCCGCTGTCGCAGCAGCAAAGCAGTTAAACAAACAAGTAGATATTTAAGTTAAGGCAAACAGGTAATTCTTAACAGTAAGTATCAAACACATAGATAGGCGCAGTCTACAATATGACTAACAGGCTGTGCCATTATGTAATCAGTAGCAAACTAAATTAAGCCAAGCAACGTAATTGAACAATTTTGTAATAAGTGGCTAACTAAAATTCTGAGAAGCAGGTAACTGAACTTACGCTAGTTCTTTGTACAGGCACACTGCAACTTCTTTTTTGCTTACAAGGTTGTACAAAGGAGTCCATGGCATCAATTGCTTGGATACGCAGTCCCAATACTTCTTTCTTCCCACACTGCATGGGCAAGTCAAATGGTTAATCTGGTAAGATGGTGCGTCCTTGATATGTTATATTAGGACGTGTACAGACTAGTTGTAGCCAAACACATCACACTGGCTTTTACTATATATTTCATGTGATTACTTTTGGCATATCGAGATCTAAGCAATCTACAATAGGATGAAAAGACTGGCATCCTTCACATTATTGGCGAACTCAGTTCATAGAAACAAGCAATTCAACCATTCTGTGGGTAAATCAAAAGCGCCACTGGAATATTTTTCACTATCCAATCATACACGCAAAAAGGGGCGACGCCACCATAGGGGCTGGTATGGGCGGCCGCCTCAGGTGGCTGGAAAGTGTGCACCTAGTTTGAGTCGTCCATGTTGGCCCACGCTAGTTTTGTTCGTCCCAACGCACGAGTAGGCAATGTAAAAAATGAAGAAAAATGTTTCAATTTGGATGGGCCAATAACATAAGTGCAAGGGAGGCCCTATAGCAGGCTCGTGGCCCAAACGAGCGCCTCCCATATCGATCGACAGCAAGAAAAATCCCAATTCATTCGCTCCAGCGTCCAGTCTGGTTCGCTCCTAACCTATCCGCCGCTGGACAGGCCGACACAGCACTTCCTCGCGCCCTCGTTGGAGGGCGGTCGCCGGGCTTCAAGCGAACCGAAGGACAAGAAGATGAAGATCCAACCCTGATGCGGGGGAACTCGGTGTCTGTGAGGCATGTCGGTTGCAGCGGCCGACGTTGTCGGTGGACCACCCGATGCGGTGGACGAGGGTGTAGATGAGGTAGCTCCGGTGCGGTGGTGAAGCGCGACCGTCGTCTTCGTCCGGCACAGAGGTGGCGAATGGTGGGGAAAGAGACGAGACGAGGGGCGATTCGAGGGATGGCGGCGAATTAGGGATTTGAGCAATCTGGGTGTGGAAGGGGACGATGGAGAAGAGAGATTTTGCAGGGCTGGAATTGGGGCCGCCAGATATTTCAATCCAAAATGTGGAAGTGCGAACTTATATTGTCGTCGTCCTTTTTTTGGGGGGAGGGGGGTGGGTGGCTGGGTGCTACGCGTCCGTCCGACACACGCGACCACCCCGACAGGACTATGCTTCGGTGCCTTAAGGCACCTGCCTTTGTGTCCATGACATGTGGGCCCAACAGGTGGATGGCCCACATGTCAGTGACCCACGGGCAGTTCCCTTTAAGGCACCGAAGCAGTGTCCACCCCGACACGACCCTGGTCTGCCTAGTGCGCCAACATTTGAGAATGCAAATGAATCTTCTTTCATTTGCAAACGAATCTGTATGTATTATCATGCCCGTGTTTTCCTTGCAATAATTAGTCATTCGAAACGAGATACTCCATCCGTTCACTTTTGTAAGTCGTTTCAGACAACTTAAAATGAACTATTTTGCACATTGTCTGAAATGTCTTCAAGGTCTTATAAAAGTGAACAGAGGGAGTACTATAAATTAATTAATGAGGAGTTATTTGAAAAAAATCAAAACGGTACCCACGCTAACGTGGATTGGAGTGTGTCACATAATTAGTTATTTGAATTAGAGTGTGTGTCACGTAGTTAGTTATTTGAATTAGAGTGTGTGTCACAAAGCGATCTCCAATTCTAACGTGGATTTCACATTTCACTGTCTCTATGCTACTTTTTTAATACAAATTCATATGTATATGATGAACACCATGGTAGTGAGAAAACTTTTGGATGGATTCAAACATATGACCTACAAAATAGCACAACAAATTGAGCCAATGTCAACTTTTTGAAACTTAGTATGGCACGAATTCAAAATAATTACCCGTATGCCTGGTCCTTGGTTCAAATCTTACAATGTACAACGAATTGAAACATCGATATTAAGTCTCGTACTATGTACATTCAAATGTTGTTTTTAGCCCCCCCACGCACAAACGCTACATACTTCCTGTATCGGTCAATCTTCCTCTCCTAACCACCTTAGCAAGCTATCGGTTTCCAACACACGTTCATTCTTTCTCTACATGTTTCGATCGCTAAGTCTCTCAACTACACCAACCCCTTTTTCCACTCCTGTTACCAAATGTATTTACCTCACACACTCCCCATTGCACCCCATGCCGAGCTCTCTCTCTCTGTCCCCCCTCTCCCTCTCACCCTCTCGCGCTAAATACATGCATTGCCTATCTAGCCCACCCCAACCTCTCGTGCGCACGAACTCATGTTGTATATCTAGGTCACTCCCTCGAGACTGTCTCACTCTTTCTTCCGCACGGTGGGCCACACTCGCTCAATCTCGCTCTCTTTATCTGAGTCTCGTTTAACCTCATTTTCTTTCACACACAAATGATATATCTCCCTGTTTGGGCCTCGATCGACACACTCTATACTCTCTCACGCAGATTGTCTATCTAGGTTAGTCCATCCAAACCGCCGCCACTCTTTCGACCTCATGGTGGGCCACGCTCACTCAATCTCTCTCTCTCTCTCTATCTCTCTCTTTGTATGTCTCTATTTACCTCACTCTTTCTCAGACAAAATCGATATATGACCATGTTTGAGCCCAATTCGACCTATTCACATTGTATACTCTCTCACGCACATCGTCTATCTAGGTCACTCTCTCCAACCCGTCTCACTCTTTCGATCGCACGACGACCCTATGTGATCGGTTGACTTCCTCCCACGCACAAAATATATCTACACGTCTGTGACTGGATCATCTCTCAAGCTCTATCTTACAGCCCTCACCCTTACCAAAAGCTCAATCGGACAATATCTCTCCGGAGCATATATATTTGTTCAATGAATGTCGGACCACACTCACTTTGTCTCTCTATCTATATGTCTCTCGATTGACCTCGCTTTCTCATACTCTATCTTCCACGCATTGAAGCTACTACCTCTCATCCCTCGCAAAGCCGGAGCTATTTACATTACGAGGGGCACTCCAACCTTGGATTAATTTGTGTAGGCATTTATTCCGGTCGGTTTAGATTATATTTTCATAGCATTCGGCCCACAACTACTCCAAACACCGTTGCGACCCACGCAACTCCCCTAGTTGATTTCCCTCTGGCTCGGTCATCGCTCTCTCGCACGTCCTTTCTCGCCTTCAACGTCGCACCATGGTATTATTGAAAAAACTATGTTATTCTCTTTAATTATTATAAATAAACTACAAAACTACACACCGATAGTCCACTTGGAATGGAACAAATTTCGACCCACAAATTAAAGTGCTACAAACTACACACCGAGGGGCCCACATGTCATGAAATAAATTTGGACCCATATACAAATTAAAAAAAGAAAGGACGAGGATCGAACATGCGACCGGGCCTTCAAGCCGCACATCAATAGGCAACATACGTAGAATAGCAATGTTTGTTGTACCCCTTTTGTTCACATAATGTTTTTATATTACCACAGCCTAATTAATGGATAACATGTAATATTATTTTTAGTACTATTCGCCTTCACTTACTGGTGGGTTCCATGTGTGCTCTCTCTCTCTCCTCCCCTTCTGCGTTTAGACGCACGGGCAAACAGGAAGAACTTGCGGGCGGTGTTGTCGATGACCATATCTGGACGTGTTCACAAGTCACGGCACTAGTTTCACGTACTAGCAGCACTAGTCAGTGTGTACATGCAATGCACATTAATTTGGAAGTATATTAAGTGCATGCGGATATTAACTACTAGAATATTATTTGCGTGTTGTCATGTGATTAGCACTATATTTGGCATGAAATTAACTGCACGCTAAATGTGTTGAGCGCTCGACATTGAAGCAGTCTAGGTCGTTGGATGACAAGGAATACATGTGGCTTGATGACGTTTTATATTTAATTTGATACGGCTCTAGCAGAACATTCAATCGATGAAACCATACATTTCATTCAGTCTGACTCCGACATTAAATTATAAGACGATCGATATAAAATAAACGGAAATGATAAACATTCGGATTTTAAGCATGGCAATCCGAACGTTTTTCATGGCAAATTTAGATTACGCGGCGGCGGTGGGGGCGTCTCACGGTGGGAAGCAACTCCTCTGCCGTGCTCTGTGTGTCGTCGGGCCACTGACCGACGGCGACGGCGTCTTGCGCCTTTGTTGGCGTACTCCTGGACGTTGGCCTAGCTTCAAGGAATGCCAAAATGTTCTGGACTTCGGAGCGAGTCAACTGGCTGGAGGAGGCGACTGGCATTGGTGCAAGGAAGCGGTCGACGGCGACCATCCATGCCGTTGAGGGGGGCACTGGCACCCGCGCGTGTAACATCCCAAATTTCCAATTTGGCATGTTATACATAGATCATCCATGCATATCATATTTTCATTGCTTTTTCATTTGCAATCCTCGAAATCCTAAGCAACTCAAAGACCTTCGGAGAGAGTAGGGGATTTTCTAATTTTCATATTTGAAATTTTTATCAAATAGTGAAGACGAGGATTTGATTTTAATTATTTTCTCTCCAGAAAATATTTCATTTTAAAATAAAAAAAAGAGAGGGGAGATAATATGACTTCTCCAAAATAATTGAAATATCGGAGGAAAAATGTTAAAATCATTTTTGGGATTTTATTTGAATTTATTCGGGATTTTATTGTCCTTGAAAAAGGTTGCATGTTTTAAAAATTGCATTTTAGGGGCCAAGAAAAGTTCATCCTGTTCTAAATATTTTATTTAGACGGAGAAAACTTGTTTTGGAATTTTTAGGTTTTTTATTTATTTATTTTTCTAGGAATTTTTTTTGGCGGAATGTTATAAAAATAAATAAATAAATACCCTCACGCCCGACTGGGCCGAAGGCCCAGCCGAGCAGGCCGGCCCAGCCAGAGCCGGACTCCACCCCGGGCGCCCCCTCACCCAAGCAAGCCGCCCCGCCCCGCCCCTATAAAGCCGCCGCCACACCGCCGCCACACCACCACCGCCACCCGCCGCCGCTGTCGGAGCCCGAGCCCCGAGCCTCGATCCGCCGCC
>NC_041389.1:108635142-108643232 GCF_002162155.2 Triticum dicoccoides | reverse complement strand
GCCGCCCGTCGCCAAGCCCCGCCAGAGCCGCCGCCCCGCCGGACGAGCCTCGCCGGAGGTACCCGACCCCGCCGCCGGTTTTTTTTAAAAATAAACCCTTCGGTTTTTTTAAAACCCTAGATCGTTTTTTTTCTAGATCGGTTTATTTTTTTCCCGGTTTATTTGCTTAGCGAACGTCCGTTCGTCCGTTCGTTTTAACGAACGCGTTCACTATTTTGTTTCTGCTAACGAACGTTCATCCATTTAGCAGTTCGTCGTTTTTCTTTTTATCGGATTTATTCCGCGATTATTCTGATCGTGATTTCTGACCCGATTTTCAAACCTGTTTATCTTTTCGCTCGTTTATCGGAATCAGGCGATTCAAGCGCTTGGAGTTTCATATCGAAACCCTCTTTCCGAATAATCAACTCAAACAAGATTTTTCTTCTGTAAAATTTGACCTAGATCCATAATAGCAAAACGAAGTTGTTTCTTTTGCCGTTCGTGTTTCGTCGCTTTGTTTGATTTGATTCTTTTTGCAAACCGGAGTTCTTAAGTTGAACTCTCTGGTCAGACTCTTTTATTTGGAGTTCTACTTGTGCACCTTTGATTGTTGCTTATGTATGTTATTGTTTTCCTGCGCTAGAATTCCCGGAGTGCGAAGCGTGTTACTACGAGTCTCTAGGATACCCGGATCGTCAGCAAGGCAAGTAACACATTAATCATACTCTTTTCATACCCAGTTTTTATGCATTAGATTCAATCCTCAAACATTGCATGACTAGGATGATTTTAACATGTGGGTATTGGGAAGTAGTTGATGAGGTAGAACCTACTATCCTGTTTATTATCAAACCCTTGGGAGTTACTTCTACGTATTGCTTATATTGCCATGCTATGCTCGTAGACGTGGATTGGGTTTGAGTGATATCCATGAAAGATGTGAGATTGATAATTAATGGTTTACTTAAGGTGGCAACTTTAATACACATCTGGGTGGATTGAGGCACCTGGGGTTACCAGTGATTGCCTGCTTTATTTTTGGAAATCCCGGGGTTACCGTGTGATTCTCCTACGGACCGTCACCCAGGCTCAAAGGGAACTGAGTCTATTCAGGCTAGAAACTTCCGTGTGCAGCCGCAAGCTATTATGGGCTCTAGCATAGTTTGAGTAAGTTGCGTGAAGCTCTTGAAGAGGTGGATCAGCAGGTAGTGGGTTTGTAGGTTTGGTATGGTCTGCCCGGAGTAGAGAGTTAATGCTTCAGAAAGACTGTGTCTCGGTCATCCGTCTCTCAAATACCATGCAGTGCGAGAATCAACGGAGGCGATCGAGTATTGTGGGGAAAAGTGTGCAAACCTCTGGAGAGTGTACAATCTAATCATGGTTAGCTGTGTCCCCGGTTATGGACAATTCTGAGTATCTAGTACTTGAGTATTCGCATGTATCTCAACACTCTTAAATTAATTTTCCTTGGGTTGTTAATTACTTTTAATTGGGATCATTGAGTTGGGGTTTACCTTCTCAAATGATGTTTCAACTACCATGATAGTTAAATTAAAATTGATTCCTTTGTAGTAGGGAAAAATTGGCTTTCCGCAAAATTGTAACCATAGAGATTTCCACCAGCCAAATATGCATGTAGTGGTAGCATTATTCTGTTATTGCTCTTTTGTGTTACATTGCCAGCATATTCCATGTGCTGACCCGTTCTTGGGCTGCAACGTATTATGTTCCAGACTTTTCAGACGAGGAGTAAGGTTCGTAGGTCGTTGCCGTGCAGCTCAGTTATGCCGTTGGAGTTGATGGACTCAATTTATCTTCCAAGCCTTCCGCTGTTATCGCATTAGATGGCCTTAAGCCATATTATTTGTAATAAGTTCTCTTTTGAGACATTCGATGTAATAAGTGTGTGATTGCTACTCTGTTATAAATCCTTCGAAGTACTGTGTGGTGTCAGCATTACTGATCTAGGGATGACACCTGAGCACAGAGACTTGACCATCTGAGGTCGGGTCGCTACAAGATGGTATCAGAGCACACGCTGAGTGTAGGACACGACCACTAAGATAAACCATAGGTCACACTTCTCTTCTCATTTCTGACTCCTCTTCTCTTTCCACTCTTTAGGATGAAGGAGATGAAGACCAAGTTTGCACAGCCGGATGAAGACACACCTTTTGGACGCCACTTGAAGGAAGTCACTAGGTACTTGAATATTGGATACCAAGCTTCACTGGGACGAACAACGCCACTCTACCGGAAGAAGAGCGCTGGATGATTCAAGTACGAGTTCCAGGAAGGACGTTCTCGCCAAATTCTAAACCCATAGAGTTTTCTTTCGAAGCACCCACTTGGAGCCTTGGCAAGAGTATGGCAGCTCATATTACCATGGGACGCATTGGAGAAATCTACAACAAGGAACTTGAGGATACCACCTATCAAATATGTGGGCGTCGAGATGAACAATGGGAGATGATCAGCACCAGGAAGGATAGATCTGTCGCAGCCTTTATCCAGGAGCAAAACCAGCACATTCGACGACAGGAGAACCAGATGTGCGCAGACATGATCGAGTTGAAGAAGGCGAAGACCAGGATCATTGAACTGGAGGAAGAACTTAAGTTCACACGCGATGGATATGAGGAGGAAATCAAGACGCTATTGGAGAAGAATGACGACCTAGTGGAGAAGATCGGAATCTTTATGGGAGGACCAGTTCCAAAAGAAGACCTCATACGTCCGGACAACTACATCATCATCGACGACACCGACTCGGATTCAAGTGATGATGATTACGAAGATGAAGCTGGAGCAGACATCATGGAGTCTTCCACCGATCAAAATTTCTAGATGACCACCATATGATAATAGTATTTCCCCCCATGTAACTAGTAGTAGTGAGCACTTTTGCGATAGTCCTAGACCGTTTTGTATGCCCTTGCTTGTTTGATTGAATGAATGCTTGTGTTTGTGTCATATACATACGGGTAGTGTTTCTCCCCTAGATCTTTTTCTATTCTAAATCTCTTCCATCTAAACCCCTCAGATGCCTCCGAGGAGAGACCCCGAGTTTGTTTTCCCACCGGAGATCACCCAGTTGATCCAGCAGCAGAATGCCCTGATGCAGTTGTTAGTTCAGAACCAGGGCAATGCCAATAACAACAATGCAAACAACAACTCGCCCGTTTCCTAAGGTTACAGCCGCCGGTGTTCTCCAGTAGCATCGAGCCAATAGTTGCAGATGATTGGCTACATCGTATTGGAAGGGAGTTAACCACCACTGGATGCACAGATGCTGAGAAGGTGCGTTTTGCCGCACACCAACTGGATGGACCTGCAGCAGCATGGTGGGAGAATTTCACAGCCACCTATCCTATCGACACTGTCACATGGGCTCAGTTTCAGCAGGCTTTTCGCACTGCCCATGTCTCGACTGGAGCTATGCAGATGAAGAAGCGTGAGTTTCGCAACCTACGCCAGGGGAATCGTACTGTTGGCCAGTACGTGGATGAGTTTAGCAAGTTGTCGCGTTATGCCCCTGATGATGTGGCCACAGATGCCGCGAAGCAAGAGAAGTTTATGGAAGGGCTGAATGATGAGATGAGTATGCAGTTGATGGTAGCAACCTTCAATAACTACCAGGAGTTGGTAGATAAGGCCCTGATGATTGAAGGGAAGCAGCAACAGATTGATAATCGTAAGAGGAAGTATGGACAAGGAAAATACAATTCAGGAGCTCACGAGAAGCCTCGTTTGACCCCGAACTCAGGAGGACTTGTTCATAACCATGGAGGACATAACCATGCTGGAGGAGGATCACATAACCATAATGGTGCAAAGAATGGGAATGGGAATGGAGCCAACAATAACCAGAACCGCTCTAACCCATCTACACCCGCAAAGAGAGACTTAAGCCAAGTTGTTTGCTACAAGTGCGGGAAGACAGAGCACTATGCCAATGACTGCTCTGAAGGAAAGAATGGGAATGGAAACGGAAGCGCAGGGAAGAAGCCCAATCCATTCAACAAAGGACAAGTGAACCACGTTAACATGGAGGAGGTTGAAGAGCAGCCGGATGCGCTAATAGGTAAGTTTTTGGTTCAGTCATTTACCGCTATTGTTCTTTTCGATACTGGTGCATCGCATTCATACATATCAAGGGGATTTGTGGAAAAGTTTAAGTTACCAGCCCAAACCCCTAGGACACCCCTCTTAGTGAGCTCGCTAGGATCAGAGTACATGGCTAGCAGATGGTGCACCCAGATACCCCTAATCATTGGCACACATGTATTTCCGTCTGACCTAATTATCTTGGAGTCGCAAGGATTGGATGTGATATTAGGTATGGACTGGATGTCAAAGTATGAAGGAAGTATTGACTGTGCTAGTAAGTCAATTTATCTTACTACCCCGGAGGGAAAAAGGATTAAGTATGTATCTAGGCATGTGCCTAGGAGGAGCCAAGTAAACGCCCTCACGGGAGTAGTACAGGAGGAAGTACTTGTAGTAAAGGATTTTCCGGATGTTTTCCCCGAAGAGTTACCTGGTATGCCACCGGACAGAGACATTGAGTTTTTGATAGAGCTATTGCCAGGAACAGGACCGATATCTAAAAGACCCTATTGGATGCCAGAAATGATCTGGAGGAAATTAAGAAGCAGATTAAGGAGTTGTTGGAGAAAGATTACATTCGTAGAAGTTCGTCACCTTGGGGAGCCCCAGTACTTTTGGTGGAGAAGAAGGATAAATCCCTAAGGATGGTTGTTGACTACCGAGCTCTAAATGAAGTAACGATAAAGAACAAGTATCCCTTACCAATGATCAACGATCTGTTTGATCAGTTACAAGGAGCTAAGGTGTTTTCGAAGATTGATCTACGATCGGGATACCATCAGTTGAAGATCCGAGAGCAGGATATACCCAAGACAGCGTTTACCACTCGGTATGGATTATACGAGTATACGGTCATGTCATTTGGACTGACTAACGCCCCTGCCTATTTCATGAGTATGATGAACAAGGTGTTCATGGAGTATTTGGACAAGTTTGTTGTGGTATTCATTGACGATATTATGATATACTCGAAGAACGAAGAAGAGCACGCGGAACACTTGCGTTTGGTTCTCGAGAAACTCAGGGAACACCAGTTTTACGCCAAATTTAGCAAGTGCGAGTTTTGGTTGAAGGAAGTTGGATTTCTTGGGCATGTTATATCAGGAGAGGGTATAGCAGTGGATCCCAGTAAGGTTCAGTCAGTCACTGAATGGTTGGCACCCACTTCAGTTGGCGAGATCCGCAGTTTTCTTGGACTAGCGGGATATTATCGGAGGTTCATTGAGAATTTTTCCAAGATTGGTAAACCAATGACGGAATTGCTAAAGAAGGATACTAAGTTCAAATAGACGGAGGAGTGCGAGAAAAGTTTTCAAGAGCTGAAAGAGCGATTGACTACAGCCCCAGTACTGACCTTGCCAGATATACATAAGGAGTTTCAAGTGTATTGTGACGCCTCTCGCTTGGGACTTGGATGTGTGCTTATGCAGGAAGGAAAGGTTGTTTCGTATGCCTCACGACAACTGAAGCCACACGAGTTGAACTATGCCACACATGATTTGGAGTTAGCAGCCGTGGTGCATGCACTAAAGACCTGGAGACATTATCTTATCGGAAACCGTTGTGATGTGTACACGGATCATAAGAGCTTGAAGTACATTTTCACACAAAAGGAGTTGAACCTCAGGCAGAGGAGATGGTTGGAACTTATAAAGGATTACGACATGAAGCTACACTACCATCCAGGAAAAGCCAATGTCGTAGCAGACGCATTGAGCTGGAAGAGTTATACTAATGTTCTTGTGAGCAATGGAATGCCAAAAGAGTTAGCTGCAGAGATCATGGAACTACAATTGGAGATTGTTCCAAGAGGTTTTCTTGCAACAATGGAAGTTCAGTCAACAATGTTGGACAAGATTCGAGAAGCTCAGAAGGAAGACAAAGAGATTGCTGAGATAAGAGAGAGGATGGGCGAAGGTAAAGCCAAAGGTTTTCGCGAAGATGAGCACGATACCTTATGGTTTGAGGACCAAATTTATGTGCCCAACAATTCGGAGATCAGGAAGTTGATACTTCAGGAAGCACATGACTCACCATACTCGATTCACCCTGGAAACATCAAGATGTATTTGGACTTGAAGGAACGTTTCTGGTGGACTGGAATGAAGAAGGATATTGCCGAGTATGTAGCCCTATGTGATGTATGTCAGAGAGTGAAGGCGGAACATCAGAAGCCAGCAGGACTGTTACAGCCTATGCCAATACCCGAATGGAAGTGGGATAAACTTGGTATGGACTTTATTACCGGATTACCCAGAACCAAGGCAGGATATGATTCTATATGGGTAGTTGTGGATCGATTGACTAAGGTAGCTCATTTCATCCCGGTGAAAACAACGTATACAAGTGCGAAGTTGGCCAAGATATATATGACCAGGATCGTATGTTTACATGGAGTTCCGAGGAGCATCGTATCAGATAGAGGAACTCAGTTTACTTCAAAGTTTTGGCATCAGTTACACCAGACTTTGGGGACCCGATTGGAGTTCAGTACAGCTTTTCACCCGCAGACAGATGGGCAGACAGAGAGAGTCAATCAGATTTTGGAGGATATGTTGAGAGCCTGTGCGCTAGATTATGGATCTAGTTGGGATGACAATTTGCCGTACGCAGAGTTTTCTTGTAACAACAGTTACCAGGCCAGTTTGAAGATGGCACCATTCGAAGCTCTGTATGGACGCAGATGTAGAACACCATTGATGTGGGACGAGGTTGGAGACCGTCAGTTGTTTGGACCAGATTTTATCAAGGAATCAAAGGAGAAGGTTAAACTGATCAGAGACAGACTAAAGGTTGCTCAGTCCAGACAGAAGAGTTACGCAGACTCAAAACGCAAGGAAGTAACTTATGAAGTTGGAGACAGAGCCTATCTAAGAGTATCGCCCTTGAGGGGAGTAAAACGATTTGGAGTTAAGGGAAAGTTAGCCCCGAGATTTGTAGGACCGCATCGTATTTTGGAATGGATGGGAGAAGTTGCCTACAAGCTGGAGTTACCAGAAGGATTGTCAGGAGTTCACAATGTGTTTCAGGTATCACAGCTGAAGAAGTGCCATGATGAGATGGCCGATATACCGTTGAATGATACAGTGCCTTTGGAGGCGATTCAGCTGGATAACAATCTGACTTATGAGGAGAAGCCAGTTAAGATTCTTGAGTTTGATAGTCGAGTCACTCGCAACAAGGTGATCAAGTTTTGCAAAGTTCAGTGGAGTCATCATACTGAGGAGGAAGCCACCTGGGAGCGAGAGGAGGATATTCGCAAGGACCATCCGCACCTATTTCCTAGCCAACCCGAATCTCGAGGGCGAGATTCATCTTAAGGGGGGTAGGTTTGTAACATCCCAAATTTCCAATTTGGCATGTTATACATAGATCATCCATGCATATCATATTTTCATTGCCTTTTCATTTGCAATCCTCGAAATCCTAAGCAACTCAAGGACCTTCGGAGAGAGTTGGGGATTTTCTAATTTTCATATTTGAAATTTTTATCAAATAGTGAAGACGAGGATTTGATTTTAATTATTTTCTCTCCGAAAAATATTTCATTTTAAAATAAAAAAAAGAGAGGGGAGATAATATGACTTCTCCAAAATAATTGAAATATCGGAGGAAAAATGTTAAAATCATTTTTGGGATTTTATTTGAATTTATTCGGGATTTTATTTCCCTAGAAAAAGGTTGCATGTTTTAAAAATTGCATTTTAGGGGCCAAGAAAACTTCATCCTGTTCTAAATACTTTATTTAGACGGAGAAAACTTGTTTTGGTTTTTTTAGGTTTTTTATTTATTTATTTTTCTAGGAATTTTTTTCGGCGGAATGTTTTAAAAAAAAAATAACCTCGCGCCCGACTGGGCCGAAGGCCCAGCCGAGCAGGCCGGCCCAGCCAGCCGCCGCCGCCTTCCCTGCGTGCGCGCCGTGCGCGGCACGGACGCCGAGGGCGGGTCCGAGCCGGACTCCACCCCGGGCGCCCCCTCGCCCAAGCAAGCCGCCCCGC
>NC_041389.1:108620912-108634720 GCF_002162155.2 Triticum dicoccoides | reverse complement strand
CAAGCCCCGCCAGAGCCGCCGCCCCGCCGGACGAGCCTCACCAGAGGTACCCGACCCCGCCGCCGGTTTTTTAAAAAAATAAACCCTTCGGTTTTTTTTGAAAACCCTAGATCGTTTTTTTCTAGATCGGTTTATTTTTTTCCCTGTTTATTTGCTTAGCGAACGTCCGCTCGTCCGTTCGTTTTAACGAACGCGTTCACTGTTTAGTTTCTGCTAACAAACGTTCGTCCGTTTAGCAGTTCGTCGTTTTTCTTTTTATCGGATTTATTCCGCAATTATTCTGATCGCGATTTCTGACCCGATTTTCAAACCCGTTTATCTTTTCGCTCGTTTATCGGAATCAGGCGATTCAAGCGCCTGGAGTTTCATATCGAAACTCTCTTTCCGAATAATCAACTCAAACAAGATTTTCTTCTGTAAAATTTGACCTAGATCCAGAATAGCAAAACGAAGTTGTTTCTTTTGCCATTCGTGTTTCGTCGCTTTGTTTGATTTGATTCTTTTTGCAAACCGGAGTTCTTAAGTTGAACTCTCCGGTCAGACTCTTTTATTTGGAGTTCTACTTGTGCACCTTTGATTGTTGCTTATGTATGTTGTTGTTTGCCTGCGCTAGAATTCCCGGAGTGCGAAGCGTGTTACTACGAGTCTCTAGGATACCCGGATCGTCAGCAAGGCAAGTAACACATTGATCATACTCTTTTCATACCCAGTTTCTATGCATTAGATTCAATCCTCAAACATTGCATGACTAGGATGATTTTAACATGTGGGTATTGGGAAGTAGTTGACGAGGTAGAACCTATTATCCTGTTTATTATCAAACCCTTGGGAGTTACTTCTACGTATGCTATGCTCGTAGACGTGGATTGGGTTTGAGTGATATCCATGACATATGTGAGATTGATAATTAATGGTTTACTTAAGGTGGCAACTTTAATACACATCTGGGTGGATTGAGGCACCTGGGGTTATCAGTGATTGCCTGCTTTATTTTTGGAAATCCCGGGGTTACCGTGTGATTCTCCTACGGACCGTCACCCAGGCTCAAAGGGAACTGAGTCTATTCATGCTAGAAACTTCCGTGTGCAGCCGCAAGCTATTATGGGCTCTAGCATAGTTTGAGTAAGTTGTGTGAAGCTCTTGAAGAGGTGGATCAGTAGGTAGTGGGTTTGTAGGTTTGGTATGGTATGACCGGAGTAGAGAGTTAATGCTTCAGAAAGATTGTGTCTCGTTCATCCGTCTCTCAAACACCATGCAGTGCAAGAATCAACGGAGGCGATCGAGTCTTGCGGGGAAAAGTGTGCAAACCTCTGCAGAGTGGACAATCTAATCATGGTTCGCCGTGTCCCTGGTTATGGACAATTCTGAGTATCTAGTACTTGAGTATTCACATGTATCTCAACACTCTTAAATTAATTTTGCTTGGGTTGTTAATTACTTTTAATTGGGATCATTGAGTTGGGGTTTACCTTCTCAAATGATGTTTCAACTACCATGATAGTTAAATTAAAATTGATTCCTTTGTAGTAGGGAAAAATTGGCTTTCCGCAAAATTGTAACCATAGAGCTTTCCATCAGCCAAATATGCATGTAGTGGTAGCATTATTCTGTTATTGCTCTTTTGTGTTACATTGCCAGCATATTCCATGTGCTGATCCGTTCTCGGGCTGCAATGTATTATGTTGCAGACTTTTCAGATGAGGAGTAAGGTTCGTAGGTCATTGCCGTGCAGCTCAGTTATGCCGTTGGAGTTGATGGACTCACTTTATCTTCCAAGCCTTCCGCTGTTATCGCATTAGATGGCCTTAAGCCATATTATTTGTAATAAGTTCTCTTTTGAGACATTCGATGTAATAAGTGTGTGATTGCTACTCTGTTATAAATCCTTCGAAGTACTGTGTGGTGTCAGCATTACTGATCCAGGGATGACACCTGAGCACAGAGACTTGACCATCTGAGGTTGGGTCGCTACAGCGCGGGGACAGGTGCTATCAATGGCGCGGCGGAGACATTCGTGTGCACGGGCACCGGCACGGGCGCGCACGTCAGTGCACGCACAGGCGCATGCGCTGGTAGGTGCACGGGCACCGGCACGGGCGTGCGCGTCAGTGCACGCGTAGGCGCATGCGCTGGCAGGTGCACGGGCGCGTGAAAGTCGGCGGGGACCTCGTGGAACCCCGTGGCATCAAGCTCGGCGACAATGTGCAGCTCCTAGCCCGTCAATGTTACGGGGATGGGTGCTGGCGCAGTCGGGGCGACGGGAGCCAGAACGGGAGCGGGGACAAGCGCGGCGTCTTCCCGCAAGGCCAGTTCAAGCTCGTCCCAAAGCTCCTTATGTTCTTGAGACTCCGGCTGAGTGTCTTCCTCATGAAACTGGAACACTAAGGGCAGACCATCGTGATCCGGCATGGCGTACGTTTAGGTCAGGCTAGTTGGAGGTAGACGACAGGAGAATCGGAGAGGAAGAGAGAGGATTGTAGCGATACCGGGTAGTGCGGGGTTGATTTTAAACTGCGGCACCGGCAACATTAAAAGTGGGAGCAGTTGGGACGACGGTGGGCGGCGGAGCCTGGTCAAAGGGCTCACCTCTCGGTGAGTCTCCACAGCGGTCTGCTCGCACGCCTCCCTGACAGCCGGTGCAGCGGTCTGCTCGCACGCCTCCCGTCGACTCACACGCTTGCTGGGACGACACCTGCCGATGAGAAGCGGGGACTCGTGGCGGCACGTAAACGCCCACGGTTTCAATAGTGAAAGCGTTTGCCTTAACGTGTCAGGTCTTTGTTCCAAAATACCCTGGCTCTTCATTTGTGCAACTTGTCATAAGCAGCTTGTCTCGAATTGAAGAAAAAACTTACGAAGTAATATTTGTGCCATATCACGTGACCATGCTCAATTTCAAGAATTTATGCTCACTTTTGGATTTTCTAAAATTTAAGATCCACGATTCGAAACAATATCATAACCTGCATCATGCAATAAATTTTCAAGTTGTACATCTGTCCTGTTGTATTTCTTAAGAAAGGATTTGGTCAAACATTTTGCTTAGTTAAACCTCCTTTCTGGTTTATAGGGCTCAATTCAAAAATCTCACCGACCAAGGTAGATGGTGAGTGGTGGAACAATTGTCGTAGTTTGCAAAACCACTCAATTAATGAGCTTGTTTTCCTCAAAAATTGTGTTTGCGAATGCATTAATTGCAATGCATGCATGCATAAATTACATGCATTGGTTAATTTTCTCTTAATACTTGCATGTAATGATCTATTGCACCTTGAAATATGAACATGTGATGGGGAACAACCAAATTGAGACTTATAAAATGGGAAAACTAAAATTTTGAGATAAGCCCTATAAACCGGAAAGGAGAGAGTAAAAGGATAATCCCTCCGTACCAGTGCATTGCCTGATATATTAACTCAAGTACTAGGCACGAACAAATGGGCTCAATTCTGTGCTCATCCTGGTGTAGTAGTAGTACTAGGCAATGCAGTTGACGGGTGACCTTGACGATCGGCGACCGAGGGAATTGAACCGTGCTTGGTACGGTAGGTAACGTTGTCTAGTTACTAAAGCATCCCTCCGTTGTTCATCGGTAGTCATTATGGACCGGGGACATGAGGGGAATTTCCTAGGGCTAGAATTCTGGCCGCCATATATTTCGACTTGAAAGGCTGAGGCTCGACTGGTTGGGGTTGCCTAATGTGCGTACCACGCACGCCACCGAGGGACACGAGCCCATTTTTTTAGGATCAACACGAGCCAAGGTCTGGCTGGTACGCCGTTGGGTCCTACCATTTGAGAATACGAAAGGAACCTTTTAAATTGCCGAACGAATCTATGTGTTTTACAATACCCGTATTTTCCTTGCAAATACTAATCTCAACATGGCAATTGATTTATGACGAGTTGTTGAATTAGAGTGAATTTGTGATATAGTGATCTCAACATGGATTTCACATTTCATGGTATCCCTAGTAAGTTTTCCAATGCAAATTCAAATTTAAAAGATGAAGAATATGGAGGTGAGAAAACTTTGTATGTATCAAGCGTATGACCACACACACACGCACATACACACACACACACACACACACACAGACACACACGCACGAACACAACAACAATCCAATAAGTATAGTGCATATATTTTTCCAACCCATGCATGTATGACACGAGTTCAAAAATGCTCCTTCTATTCCTAAATATTACTCCCTCTGTCCCATAATGTAAGACGTTTTTTGACACTACACTAGTGTCAAAAAACGTCTTACATTATGGGACGGAGGGAGTAGTCTTTCAGAGAGTTCAACAAGTGACTACATACGGAGCAAAATGAGTGAATCTAGACTCTAAAATATGTCTATATACATCCGTATGTGCCAGTCTATTTGAAGCCTCTAAAAAGACTAATATTTAGGAACGAAGGGAGTAAAATGTAAGACATCCATGGTCCTCAGTTCAATATTTAAAATGAACATGAAACTGAAACATGAATATTAAGTCTAGTACTACAGTACATGCAAATGTTGTGTTTAGGCGGAGCTATGATTGTCGGGGGTCAACCCCTCGACCTTAGATAAAATTGTGGAGCTCTGTTTAGGGTTGTTTAGATTATATTTGTCCCCACCCACCCAACCACCAATTGGTTGTGCACCCCACCCCTCCTCCTCGGGAGAATATCGTGTGCCCCCATACCTTACATGCTATATGCCGATACGAGTTGCTTGGAGCTTGTATCTGAGATATAGCAGCTCACATGATGTGTCTTAATTTTTTTGCAGGAAACCTTGATGAGTTTGAGAATTGCACACAATTTGTACAAAAACTACTTAGATGCCCTTTGATCCCATATCCAACGACCTCGCAGCTCGTATCACCGTAGCATCTAAGATGAAGGAGGACATCATATTCTCCTGTATGTAAGAATATCATGTGCCACCACACCTTAGATGCTTTGGTGATACAAGCTCTTCGGAGGCGTTGGATTTGTGACCCAACACCTCCTCAGTGGTTCGAATGGTTTTTTGCAGAAAAGCCCCAAAAGAGTTCGGCCACTGCTTACAAGCACAAAGACTGCTCAGATGCCATTGGATCTCAGATCAAACGACCTCCAAGCTCGTATCACCATAGCATCCAAGCTGCGATAGCACCTTATGTTTTCTCGCACGGAGAGTATGAGGTGCTCCCGCACCATAGATTCTATGGTGATACGAGTTCACTGAGATCTAACGGCCCATAGTAGGAGATTTGAATGTTTTTGCAATATACGGCTGATAGAGTTTGGGAAATGCGAAGAAAGTACAAGTACTATGCATGTGCCATCTGATCACTGATCATACGACCTAGATGCTCATATCACCGTAGCGGGTAATTAAGCTACGGGGAGCACCAAATATTAGCACCGGGGAGCCGTTGGATCGAAGATGCAGCGGCACACACGAGGCCTGAATGTTTTATTTGCAAAAAAAAACTTCGGAGAGTTTGGAAATTGCGCATAATTACAAAGACTACTCCAAAGCCATTGCATCTCACTTCCAACGGTGTAAAAACTCGTATCACCATAGTATCTAAGCTGCGGGGTGGATGTGATATTCTATGCCGCTGTCATTTTTGTTCGTAAACTTGCAAAATACGTGTAACTCGTGTCGTTACTTGTCTAACCGCGCAAAGTGTTAGTTCAAAAAAACCATCCTACACTGAAATATCGGAACAACACACGGGGGTCCCACTTGTCATTAATCAAATTTGGACCTAAAACTAACAAATCTGAAAGACGAGATTCGAACTGGCAACCTGGACTACAAAGAGTAAGTTGACAGCCTGAAAAAAAAACGGTTGTTGGCTTTGTCCCATAACTTGATTTTATACAGTACTTGCATTGAGTAGAGTAGAGGGAGTGCCTCGTAAACACGTGCATGACCGTTGTCTCACTTATGGGTGGGTCCCAGGTCTGCGATCTCAATCTCTCTTCTCTCCATCGTCTAACCTTTGCACGGGCACACATGAAGAGCGGCCTAGCTTACCGTGGTGTTATTACAACTAAAAAAAAGCTTGGAAAATAGAACAATCGCCTAGAACAAGAGACGTTGTGGCTGGTCGAGACGGAGCTAACCGTGCCACGTTTGGATGATGAAGCTGTGTGGCTAGTGGGGTGCTTTCGACCGACTGGCTGGGTCCCGAGGTCGAACCATAGGTACTACGTCTGATACAGTATATTTTTACACGCACATTTTTCCTCTGTGCCGAGACGTGGCACGCCCTACCGCGCGGTTTCGGGGTCCTCCCGGGTGGTGCACACATATATTCTTCCTGACGTGGGACGCCCTACCGCGCATTTTCTGGGTCCTCCTCGGTCGTAGCACCGAAGCAAGTAAATGAGTTGTCAAATCACGAAAGACCACCTTTCCCGCCGAGTACATCAGTGAAGCACGGTGGCTAGCTAGTTGGGCTAGTTCGATTGATTAGCTAGGCCGCCGCCACATTTGTTTTTTCACCCCTTTTTTTATCTACTTACCGGCAGGTAAATTTAAATATCCACCGCGGCATTGCTCTGGTGTTTGGGTGCGGCAAGATTTTTATTTTTTTGATTGACGGGAGAAGGCGCGGAAGGATTTTTAAGTTTTTGATTGACGGGAGCAGGCGCGGTAGCAATTAGTCACGATGATTCCGCCTGTAAAAACCCACTGCTCCCTAATGTGAGAAGTCGTCGACTGGTGTTTTACCGTGGTGAAAACCAAAAGATTCCCCGCTCCTCGGCTGGCTCCCTCCGCCTTCCCGTCGATTGCATTGCCTTTTAGCCGTTTCGCCCCCTTTGCTTCCTCTCCCCATTGCTTCTACTTGGTGCCATGGCGGCGAAGCAGATCACGGAGTCCGAGGTGAGGCGCCTGACATAGGAGCTCCATGCCAAGGATGCGGAGCTCAGGGCCAAGGATGTGGAGCTCCATGAGCTCAAGGAGGAAAGGAGTGCCATGCTCCTCCATTATGTGCGGGAGTTCACGGAGCTTCAAAAGTGGCAGGCGTCCACCAGAAAGATGCTCGAGGCGTCGGTGGCGTTGCTGCAGAAAGCGGGAGATACAATAGGCCGTCAGGAGAGCCGGCTGGAGCGCGAGCGGGCCGATCGTGACGAGGTCCAGGATCGCCTCAGCCACTTGGTGAACCAAGTTGCCACGCACGTGTTGCGGCTGCGCGATGCCTACCGTCGTGCAAGCGCGACGATGCCGGCCGTCGGGCTAAACCCGTTCGACCACCCAATCGACTTCAATGAGCTGCGGCTTCTTGACCTGGTCTCCTTCTTCACCCATATATCTGAGGAGATGAGCCGTCTCTGCGCGATGGTGGGGGCTGAGCTGGACAAGGAGAGGTTGCGCGCTGCCGTCGCCGTTGCCGGGAGAATCCTTTCAGGGCTCCGTCACCGGAATCCATTCGTGCCATTGGACGCCGTCTTTGACGAGCTGGCTCCTATCGACCGGGAGCGGGCTCTGCGGGCGGTTGCACCCTGCATCACCAACGTCGTGCGCCTCGAAAAGCAGAGGGACTTCAGTGGTGTTTAGGTGCCCTCTGCATGGGCATGTCCATTTCTCGGTGCAACATGACCCTTGGATCAAACTCAGACGGTGCAGATCAGTCACTGTAGCACAAAGCGTGTGGGTGTGTTTGGTTGCATTCTCATCTCAATATAGTTGTTTCCTCTTCGTGTATTTTTGTCAACCTACTAGTGTGGACTCATGCACCCTTCATGCACTCTGCCAAACACCCAAAAGTGGGTCGAGAAGGGAACTTTTGCTCTCATCCCGTGCACCCTTCATACACCCTGTCTAACACTATAGGATGTGCTTCATATGGTTCATGTTTCATGGAGTACTGTAGCACCGTACTCTCCGTGCGCTGTGGATCTAGTTCTGGTAACATTGATCTCACCATTCATTCTCGACCGGACAGTCGAAAAAGCGGTACTATGTTACATATAGGAGTAGTTGACATGCGCACAACATTATTTATTATCGTCATATCTTACTGTACTACACTAGCAACAAGATTGTGTAGTACTGACGTATGAACCACTGCACATGCCTAGTAGTAGGAGCACTGTGTATGTTCAAGTGGCTGACGTGTTTCGCACTCCTCCGTCGTAAGAGTGGAAACGCTTGTTGTAATCATTTTTTTCTTTAGAATGAAAAACAGTGGACACACTCTATCGTGCGGATCCTCCTCCAGCCATGCACTAAATTACTCACTTTCACCGACGTGTGGGACAGCCAGCACCTGGGTCCACCAGCCATGCACTAAATTACTCCGTAGTAGAGTGACGGTAGACTATCCCGATCGAACCACCGCAGTAATGCCCAATGAGCCGTCAAATCACAAAACCCCCTCCTTTCCAGCAGTAAGTTGGACGGATGAAGCAACCATCATTTCACTCTTCTCTCTCAGCTTCCTCTCTTGAAGAAAACCCCCACTCGCTTCGCTTCTCCCTCATCTTGTTCCTCCTTTCACTCTTCTCTCTCAGCTTCCTCTCTTAGATGGACGCCGGAGCACCGACCTACGTGATGTCTATGGCTCTGGCCAAAACCGTCGAGGCTCATGGTACGAAGAAGCGCAAGCACCCCGCCGAGACTACCGCAGACAAGCTCAAAGCCATCGCCCTGTCCAAGCCTCCCTCTCCGGGATCCCTCATTAAGCAAGTCCAGGTAATGTCTCTTGTTGACGATCTTTTTCTCGATCTTGATCGTGTTTTTTCATCTAACACGCAGTGATTTTAGTGTGCCAAATGACGGTTCTAAATTCCTCTTTTTACCAAAACATGCGAGAGGTTGACATTGATTTCTTATAGATTACTTTAAACTACTCCCTCTGTCCCAAATTTCTTGTCTTAGATTTGTCTAGATACGGATGTATCTAATACTAAAATGTGACTTGATACATCCGTATCTAGACAAATCTAAGACAAGAATTTTGGGACAGAGGGAGTACTTTATGAACATCAATGCTACCTTTTAAGAGGGTATATTTGCCTCAGTAACTTGTGTTATGGATATTGCAAGTAATCTCTCTGCTCTCATGCCTTTGAAGACATGTTCTAGTGTCTTTGTTCACTCATTTCTGTGCGTATATGTAGTCATATATGCATTATAATATCGAAAATCATCTTATATTTATGAACGGAGGTAGTAATGAAATATGGTTTCTGTTTGAATTAGAACCAGGTCCGCGGTGGAGATGAAGTTCTCAAAGTCATGTCGTGTGAACTGGAAGACCTGACGATGAGTTCTACTACTGAACTATCCAGCTGCTGTGTCCTTGTCGCCACATGTCCTGAACTAGTGTTTTCCTGTAGTATTGTTGTCAGGCGTGTTCTCGAGGTTGTACTTGACCACAACAATTTCCTGGCTGTGCCTTCGATTACGAAGGGTGTGGTTCTTGTAAAGCTTCCCAACAAATCTGATGCGGCCTGTCTTCATCATCATATTTATGAGTGGAAAGACCACTCTGTTAGGTTCTCCAAGGTTGACAAGATGGTTATGGTGCATGTAGACATCTCACACGAAGTCCATGGCCTAGTCAGTTATGCGGGGTTCATCCCATAGGTCGGTGGCAATAAATAGTCTGCAGAGTTTAGTTAGTGCAACTTTGCTTGTCTGTAGTAAGTACTATTGTTCAGTACTTGATTTGTGTTTGTGAACCCTATATTGTTTATTAGTACTGCCGCTTTTGGTGTGTGGTCAGTCCTGAGAAGAGTCTATGTTAATGTCTATCCACTCAATTCAGTCTGTACATTTTGAAGTAGCCAGATCATATTTTTTGTGAGGACGGTTTATCAATTATGGTTACACTCCAATATCTGTATACATTGCAGGGTTTATCGCACCCACCAGGATTTCCAGTCCCATGGATGTTCGGTCCATACGATTTGTCACGACCTTTGGACTGTCCTGCTTGTGGGAGTAGGCAGGGCCCCTGCATGCCACGCGTAGTTGGACGATCAATCTTCTGTTTAGTACTTCAACATAGTGATTTCCTGATAAGGATTCACTCGTGTCACATCAAGTAAATCTTATTGATTTACTGTCTAAATCTTATTGATTTAATGTCATGTTTTCTTTCTTTTCCTGCAATTTTACGATGCAGGTTTTGCCATGTGACATTCATCACAGAATAAACCGTTTGGTTTGCTCTACGATGGCTATTTTTGCAGGTTTCACTTCTTATGTCGTGTTAGTAATGAAGGCACTGTCCATCACTTATATTACTGGAAAAATTGGATCAGTCTGTTGTCTGAGTACAAGCTGAATCCCTATGATGAATTGCAGTTTGGTTTAACAAAAACGCCAAAATTAGTCCTCGCGTTTAAAAGAAATGAAGAAAAAAACTGGATCATGGTCACGGATCCTAGTCAAGTGAGAAAACTGATCATAGCAGACCAGACACGATCGCCGCTGTCTCGCACAGATCGAGCACCGGCAGTTGCTCTAGCACTGACAGCGACAGCAACTCAGTCTGATCCAGCTGAGGATTGGGCACCAACCGCGTCAGTGGATCAGTCTGATCTACCGGAGGATCGGGCATCGACACCGGCACCAGCTCTACAAGGAGCACCATCTCCGGCAGCAGCAGCGGCTTCGGCACCTGTACCAACACTTGCACTTGCATTTGGTCCGGCCCGTGCAGTTGCACCGGCAACAGACTGGGCTGCAGTTCGCACTTCATATACCAAAGTCCTTACAAAAATTGACATGTCCACCTTCTTGGTAAGCATTGGCCGCCCAAGTGCTTCGTTCTTTTTATTTCCATGTTGTTTCACATGATTCACTGTGTTGATCTAACTGTTTGGGTATGTCTTCTTGTTTTCAAACAGAGAATTCCTAGAGCAACGAGGGAGTCGTTCAACAATCCGGGCGACCGCGGCCAAGTTTCTCTTACCATGCGCAGCCTTGGTGTGAATTAACCTGCTCAATATACCGTAAGTACAAAGGATGGTCACATGATGATTGATGCTAAAGGATCGTCAAGGTTCAAATCTAAATCATATCTTGCGGTAGGGGATGATGTCAAAATCGAACTTTCTCAGCAAGGAGAGCTGGTCCAAATCAACTTTGAAATTTTCAGTAGCAGCACGCAACTGCCGAACTGATCTATCCTCCGAGAGATTTTGATGTAATAATCTGGCATGGTGAAACAAGTGTCCTGTGTGTATAAGTAGTACGACAGTATTATTTATCACATGGTATATCGTTGATAGAATTGCAACTCTGATTGCTGGTTAGGAACTGTCGTTCGATTTCATTCCAACAGCTGCCGTGCTTTATTCAATTTTGTGTATTCGCCTTGCGACAGCATCTAAAACCAGCGCAGTACCGATCGCTTGCAATATGAAAAGCGCTGAGGTAGAACACATGGGCCCCCAAACATGCAGAGTCGGCCTGTGGCCCAAAGTCCAGAACCATGAGCCTATCTGAGTATTATATTCTCAGCTGAACCCCCATAAAAAAAGCTGAACCCCCATAATGCCCGTGCGTTGCAGAGGGAGTATATTTCTCGGCAAGGTGAGCCTGTGATATAAAAGATTTGTATATTTCTTTACAGAGGGAGTATCTCTCTATCAAAAAATATATTTATGTGTAACTAGTTACTCCTGTCTTTCTACTTCCTTTCGCTGATATGTGGGGCAACCGGCAACGGGGTCCACGTGCCATATGCACAAATTAGAGTGCACACCTTCACGGTAGACACACCTCGGTCGTAGCGCCACAGTAATGCCCAATGAGCCGTCAAATCACAACCCCCCTTTCCAGCTTTAGCAGTAAGCTGGGCAGACGAAGCGGCAATATTTCACTGGGCCTGAATCCCCTTCTCCCTCGTGTGCTTGTTCAAAGAAAACCCCCGCTCAGCGATTGCATAGGGTTTTCTCATGGAGAACCAGGTACGAATTCTTCATCCATCCTCGATAAATCCAAGTCCCTTGGTCGCAGGTAATCCTAGGATGGCAGCCGCCGCCGTTGATGCATTTTTTCTTCGTACTGAATCTAGTGTGTTTCAGTTGCAGTGCCCAAAGTGCGAGTACCCTACAGATTTCTGCGCCCACGGCGAGACACCACACTTGTTCCTTCTCATCCTACCACAACATTTTGAAACGCGCATAGTATGTTCCTAGAATCCTCTTCTCTATCCGGGAGGGTGGGTTTTTTTGAACATGCTGTGTTGTCATATTATTTTTCCCAGAGTGTATTATTTGCTCTGCCAGAACACATGTACTCAAGATGCTCGGCCTTGCCATAACTGAATACACTAGTTTAATGGTCACATTGAAGACTATCCATGGATATTGCTTCCGAGTTGGGTTCATGAACCAAGAAGATCACTGCTTTTTTTATGGCCGAACTTGGTTAAACTTTCTCAAGTGTTACGGACTGAAAGTTGGCGCACGAATGTTGATGGAAATAGCAGAACCTGTTCTCATCTTCACTGTGATCTTCCACCCCGACGTTGTTCCAATTGTTCATCCATGTTAGTTTTGTATCTAGTTCTTGCTTGTTGCCTCTGTCGGCGTTCTGGGAACGGGGGTACCCAGACTTGCCTGCCTGCGGCCTGCGGCGTGGCACAAGGAGTGGCCCAGTGCGGCCCATCTTCATCAACACATGCTCAAGACCCTCGCGAGGGGCCAAGCCTCGCGGGGCGGATGACAGGAGGCTTCCTCAAGCGCGGCCTCGTCAGGATGGCTCACGAGGAGGCGGAGAGATCAAGGCGGGGTACCTCACGAGGTTCCCGTGACGCAAGCCATGACGACCAAGGCACAGGCGGGCGTCAGGCGGGCGCCGGCCTGCGCAGTGTCCTTGTTTCCCCTTTGGTGCAAAGGGGTCAAGCGCAGGCAAGGGTATCAAGCAAAGGCAACCATTTCGGTGCAACAAGACCAAGACCAACAGGATGGCAGAGCGAAGGTCATCGTGGAGCCCAAGCAAGCGTCATCATCAGGGTCTTTTGGCAGGCGAGGACCAACTTTAGTCAGGATAAGTGTACTAGATGTTCCCCTTCAAATTGGCCAATTGTTGGCACCCTTCCTGCTCAATATTTGGGAAGAGGCCCGGGGCCTTCGCCTATAAATAGGACTAGCCACCCACAGGGTAGGGTCGTCGAAAAGAGATCTGGATTTGATCGGTTCGACACCCAAGAGAGAGAGAGAGAGAGAGAGAGAGAGAGGCGATTGAACTCCCCTAGCAGTTCATCGCGCCAACCAAGAACAGACCCTCGCGAGGCTGTTCTTCCCTTGTACTGTTCCTCATCAGCCCCAGAGGCAATCCACACACCACAAACTGGAGTAGGGTATTACACCACAATGGTGGCCTGAACCAGTATAAATCTTGTATCCCTTGCGTTGTCCTTCGTGTAGTTTAGATCCTTGCGAGGCAGTGAAACATGGGGAGGCTGACGGTGTGATCTCCGCGCGCACCCCAGTGTTCAAACCTCAAGGGTCTGCCGGAACCCGAAATCCGACATTTGGCGCGCGAGGTAGGGGTGTGCTGGAATCTGCCTTCCGTCGCCTCGTGTTTTTGCCGCCCGTCCCATCCATGTCAGACGCACGTGGCGCCCGCGCCGAGCGCCGGGCCGCTCTCGCCGCTCGCGTCACCCAGACGGCCCGCGTCGACGGGCGCCCCCGTCGTTCCCCGTCGCCTGCCGTCAACGCCGCCACCGGCCCGGCGGGGAACGAGCAGCAGGCGTCGTCCCTGCATCCATTGGTGCGGCGAGAAGGCCGCACCGCCACTCCGTTGCTGACTCCGGCCGGCTCCTCGTCCCACGCCCGTCGTGCTCCTGCGGAC
>NC_041389.1:108608402-108620586 GCF_002162155.2 Triticum dicoccoides | reverse complement strand
GCGGAACCCACTCCGTCCGGTTCCAGCGCAGCAAGAGAAGAGCTGCCAAGAGATCCCTCATCCTTAGGAAGCTGCCCGTGTGCTCCCCGCACTGGCTTGGCACGAGCACGCACCTGCTCTGGCGCGTCAAGACCCTGCGCTACACCTCGCCAAAGCGCACAGAGACCCGCAAGATCTAGCTCTCCGTCACCAAAGGGCCCCCGCGGCCACTGCAGGCTGCCATGCCTTCTTCGCCGAGCTGCGTAGCGTGGCCTGTCCGGGAAAGTTCAAGCCAGACCTGCCCCCGCGCTACGATGGCACGGCTGATCCTGCCGAGTTCCTCCAGCTCTACGACCTAGGCATCGAAGCCGCCAACGGAGACGAGAAGGTCATGGGAAACTGGTTCCCCATGGCGCTCAAGGACGGCGCCCGCACCTGGCTCCTGAACCTGGCTCCTGGCACGATATCCTCCTGGGATGAGATGCGCACCCGATTCATCGCCAACTTCCAAGGCACCCGCGACCGGCCCCCAGCCATGAGCGACTTGCTCCGCATCAAGCAGCAGCCAGGGGAGACCCTGCAGAAGTTCATCCAGCGCTTCAACAATGCTCGCCTTAAGATCCCCAAGGTGTCTGAGGAGGCCATCATCTTGGCCTTCTCCGATGGCGTGCGTGACGTCAAGATTAAGGAGGAGCTCGCGATCCATGAAGACTTGTGCACCTCCCTGGAGCTGTTCAATCTGGCGACCAAGTGCGCAAGGGCTGAGGAAGGGCGCTTGTCCCTCCTCGAGCTGCCAGCCGCTGAACAAGAAGAGAAGAAGCCCAAGATCAAGGACGTGAAGCGCAAGGGGGCTGCCATGCTTGCAGCCGAGCCAGACACCAAGCGAGGCAGGGACCAGTCCGAGTCATCCAAGGGCAGCCGGTACTGCGTGTACCATGACCTCCACACCCACAACACCAACGAATGCCAAGAGCTCAGAGCCGTGCGAGATGTGCGTGCCGGCCGACGCCCCGAGCGCAGCGACATGGGCTATGGCCGAGGAGGAGAAAGAGGCGGAGGACGATGGGAAGACCGTGGCCCTCGCCAAGGATGGCGTGACCGACCTCGCGAGGACCGCTGGCAGGACCAGCCTCGTG
The DNA here is from genome assembly GCF_002162155.2 of Triticum dicoccoides. Classification (NCBI taxonomy): domain Eukaryota; kingdom Viridiplantae; phylum Streptophyta; class Magnoliopsida; order Poales; family Poaceae; genus Triticum; species Triticum dicoccoides. The sequence goes on along the minus strand of NC_041389.1, from coordinate 108,619,471 downwards.
AGGGAGGTTGGAGGGACCCACCTCGCGAGGGAGGTTGGAGAGATCAGCCTCGCAAGGATCGCCCACAAGGCAATGCGGGTCTCCCTCCTCTGCCACCACAGCCAAGGAGGAATGAAGACCATCACTAGGACGAAGGGGCTGGAGGCTTCCAGGAGCCGTGCGCAATCGCTTGCATCTTGGGCGGCGCTCAAGCCCCGGCCTCTCAGCGCATCTTCAAGCAGTTTTCCCACGAAGTGAATGCAGTCCTCCCCAAGCTTGAGGCCACACGCCCTCTCAGGTGGTCATCGTGCGCTATCACGTTCGGCTCAGCGGATCAGCTCAAGTGCGCGGCCATAGCAGGAGTCCTCCCGATGCTTTGTTCCCCAATCATCAGCAACGTGCAAGTCACCAGGACCCTCATCGATGGCGGAGTAGGGCTCAATGTCCTATCCGTCGAAACGTTCAACAATCTCCAAGTGCCATACAATTAGCTGCAGCCAACCAAGCCCTTCTCAGGAGTCACTGATGGTTCCACGGTTCCGATAGGGCAGGTCCGCCTTCCTATTACCTTCGGGAACCGCAACAACTACCGCACCGAGCCCATTGACTTCGGCGTCGCTCACATCCGCCTGCCGTACAACGCCATCGTTAGGTACCCAGCCCTGGCCAAGTTCATGGCCGTGACCAATCATGGCTACAATGTCCTCAAGATGCCAAGAAGCGGCGGAGTCATCACTGTGCCCTGTGAAGAGAGAGACGCTGTGTGTTCCCTAGAACGCGCCTTTCAAGCCACATCAATTGAAGACCCAGATCTCAGGAACAGGAGGCCTCCCGAGGCTGCTCCTAAGAAGAAGAAGACATCACCTGGCCCGACCCCTTGGGAGGCTGGCCCCTCAGGGTCAGCGCTCGTTCAGGGAGGACCTCTATCTGTCGCATAGGGCGCACCCGGCGCCCTCCTCGAGCAAGGCTCGGGGCTCTCACCTGGAGGGCCATCGACTTTGCTAAGATTACGAGGGAGGCGCTCGGGCACCACTTGGAGGCGTGCTTCAACGCACGTTTCCCTCAGGAGGAAGCAAGGCAAGGAGGACCAAACCCTTAGGAATTCATCAGCGAGATCATTCAAGAGTTGTAGGAGTCAAGAGTCATGAGTGGCAGCCGCCGCTTGCCCGCCGTAGCTCCCCATCCAGGCGAGGAAGGTGGGCTGCGCGTCTGCATCGACATACCAGGACTCAACCGAGCCGCCTCTCAGGAGCGCCTCTAGCCCTCACGCGTGGGGCGCTACGAAGGCCCACCTCACTGCTATGTTCGCATGCCTCACGGCCTGCCGAACGCGGCTACGGCGCATCAGCGCCTCATGAGGAGCATCTTGGAGGCTCAGGCGTTCAGGCATTCCGCAGTCCTGGCAGAGATGGAGATGGTTCGCGAGGAGCCGCCAGCGCCTCCCAAGCCTCCCGAGGCCCTTGGGCCTGGGGGTTCGTGAAGATCGTCTCCCACAGTGTGCGCCATCCGCTACTTCAGCATCCCTCCATATTCAGCATCATCAGGTGACATCCTTCGAGTTTCATTTTCAGCTGGGTGCGCCCCCCCAGGGCTGCATCATTCTCAGGCCGCGTGGGTCCGTCCCTGCGGCGTGTATCCCCTTTAGTTCATGTTTTTAGCTTACTTTATCGGGGGCGCCCCTCAGGCTGCATTATCCCCAAGCCACCCGGGCCAGACCCGGTGGCATGCATCCCTCTCGCGTTTATTCAGGTCGTGCATTTGACCCATTGTGACCGATGTTTGGTGCTTGGCACCCTTCTGTCTTCATGTCGGCTGCTTGCGCGTTAAAGGGGGGTACCTGAGCATCGCGACTCATGGGCTCTTACTGGCTCTCCAGCCCTCATCCTCTGGCCTTGTCCTCGCGACCTGGCATACCAGCGACGGCTGAGCCCCGCTCGAGGGCCGGGACCCGAGGACATAGAGCAACGACATCTAACCAAACCTGCAGGGACATATCACAAGTAAAGGCCCAGAGCCAGGCGCAAACCGCCTTGAGGTAGGGCCCTATGAGTCCCGCACTGGCTCACGGGTGCCCAGATACACCTCGCTAGGCCCTACCGTGCGAGGCACGTGTCAGGGCGGGGCTGTATACGCCCCGGGGGCTCCTCCCGGAGGGGAGCCCCCTCCCACGCACCAGTGGAAGCACCATGCTCTGCGCTGGCTGACGACACAGCCAAGGAGCGGCTATGCCCGTACACATACGGAAGCGCTATGCTCCGCGCTGGTGATGAACAACTGAGGGTGGCCCCCGGCTGCATCAACCTCAGGGAGCCCAGAGCTCAGTGTCTGGCCTCATCGTAACGCCTCCCCTCGGTAGTGCAACGCGAGGGGGCTGTGCCCCGGTCACGCCCAGGCGCACGCCACCCAGCCAGGCCCCTCGGGCCTGGTTCATCGCACGCCTCTCCCCGAGTGGAGCCAAGGTAGGAAGGCCGTTTGAACGTCAAGGGGACTCCTGAGCATTGCAACTCAGGAGCCTAACTGGTCACGTAGCCCCTCACCCCTTAGTTCCGAAAGGCTAACGGCGGTTGAGGTATGCGCGGGGCCGGGCTCTGCCGACGTAGAACGGTAATCTCACCCATACATTTCACCTCCCTACTTGTTGTTCGTGCATCAAGGGGGACTCCTGAGCATCGCGACTTAGGAGCCTAACTTGTCACGTAGCCCCTCACTCCTTGGTCCCGTCCTGGTTTTCGGCCGGGGCTAACGGCGGCTGAGGTATGCGCGGGGCCGCGCTCTGCCGACGTAGAACACAAGCAAGTAGGAAGGAAAAACACAAATCTCAAGAAACTTAAAAGCAAATATTACAGTCCATAGAGTACTTTGGCAACGCCAAACACAAGTTTAAATGCCTCCATGAGGCAGAATGCATGTTGCAGGGATTAAAAGCAAGACGAGAGCCGCAAAGGAGTCACTGTTTGGCGGCGCCATCGCTGGTGACGGAGCTGCGCTGGGCGACGTCGCCTCGTGGAGCCTCAAGACCGGCAGCGCCTTGCTTCGGCTTGGTGCTGAAGGCCCGGAACTTCGCCAGCAGAGCCTCCGCGCGACCCTTCATGGCCTCAGTGGCGACGGCGGCAAGCTCGCCGCTCACGGGCTCCAGCAGGCTGTCGAGGTCAACGCTGGGGTCACGGAGGTAGACGTGGGTGAAGACGCGCGTCAGGCCGCAGAAGAAAGGGCGCGCGCCTCAGCCTCAGCCGTGAGGCCAAGGCCGAGGGTGACATCTTTGAGGGCACGGACCAGGAAGGGAAGCAGCTTGGTGGGGCCCTCCATGGCGCCGTCCAGCGGGCTTTCTAGGCCGCTGTCATAGAGTATCTTCAGCAGAGTGCGAGCCTTCACCTCCATCTTCGCGAAGTCCATGCGGTCCTCGGCCAGGACCCGCGCCTTGCCGTCCAGCTCGATCTCCTTCGCCCCCAACGCTCACTCCAGCACATCCAGGCGGCCTTGGCGTTCGTCCAGCTCGGCATCCCGGTCCTTGGCGGCAGCGTCGCGAGCCTTCAGGTCTTCCTCCTTCTCCTAGCGGACATGGGCCTCCTCAACAAGCTGGTAGCGCAGGCCTTGCAGTTCGTCATCCAGCACCTTGCAGTGGCTCTGGACGTCCGCAACCTCACCCAAGGCGGCGTCACGAGCGGCCTTCGCCTCGAGGACGGCCTGCTTCTCCTTGTCGCAGGCTGTCACGGCCTGGGCCAACGCCTCTCAGACTGAAGCATTGGAGCGGACCCAGCCAGAGACCAGCTCCAGGCGCCCGACCACCAAGCGAGGGTCAGCGCCTAGAAGATCCTTCCGCAGCCGGTCCAGCTCAGTAGGGGAACGATCTAGAACAGTAGGAGGAGCCGGAGAGACAGCGGTTGGCGGAGTAGGAGGCAAAGACGGCAGCGTAACCACAGCGCCATGAGTCAGGACATTCTGCGCCCCGATGACTACGGCAGTGGCGTCAGACACGGACGCCTCGGGAGTCGCTTGGGCCATGGGGACTGAGCTTGCTCCAGTTAGCCCAGCCAGGCCTCGCGAGGATGACCGGGCAGGAGACGCCCCCGTCTTATCGCCCCCTTCTCCCGCGGATGGGGGTGCTGCCTCGGACGAAGCCTCAGGAGCCCCCTTCAGCTTCTTCCCACAGGCACCAGCCTAGCCAAGGAGTATGGACGTCAAGCCCCAACAACCAAGCAGGAAGCAAAACGAGAATCGAGCACTTACTCGTTGCCGCCAGCGGGCTCAAGCAACCTCCGGCCGAACTTGAAGCCCGAGAGCCGGATGTTGGGATCAACCTCAAGAGCCTCGGGAGCAGGAGGCGCGTCAGCAGATCACCTCGGAGCCGGAGCAGACCCGCGGGGAACCAGCCCCGTCCTGTCCTTCTTCGGGATCAGGGGCGAGCTCTCACCGCCCCGCTCGTCGCCATCCTTGTCGTCATCCAGCATGAGGCGAAGAGTGCGGGACCTACCTCGAGGAAGGGGCGTTCTCGATTCCCCGTCCGTCGCCTCCGAATCGAGCTCCTCGTCCTCCTCATCATCTTCTTCCTCCTCTCCGCTGGAGTCGCTGGAGGACACATTCACCATCGCCAGGGCCTCAGGAACCTCTGCGGGCGCAGGTCGGCCCTCGTTGAAAGCAGACATGGAGTTCACCACCTGCTCCCAGTCATCCCGAAGGAACAAGGGCACGGGAGCATTCTCCAACCTCGCCACGTTTCCCCCAACCAAGGATTGGAGGACCGCGGTCAGATCCTCGTCGGCCAGGGCTTCGGGGTTCGAGCGGAGGGCGGCATTGGCCCTCCCAAGCTTCCACAACGGGAGCAGGTATTCCCGGAGCGGGGCCACCCCATGCTCCAGGAACTCCCTCAGGAGCGACGCCCCGGTCAGTTTCGCTGTCGCCATGTTGTTCGGCCACAGGTCTGCGTCTATCTTCTCCAGCACCGGCCTCGCGCGGGGATCGATGAGCTCCGCGTGGGACCAATCATCAGCGGACTTGGGCTGCCCTGTGGGCAGAATCAGCCGGGCGTGGGTGCGCCCGGCATCCACCATGACACACTTGCTCCTGAAGCCCTCAATTCTTTTCCCGGGCTTCGAGATGGCACTAGAGCTTCCGTGCGCGATAAAGCTCGCGCACGTGGTGATGGAGCCGCGGGAGACCTGGAGGTAGAAGTAATGGCGCAGCAAGGCCACCGAAGGCCTCACCCCAACATGAGCCTCGCAGTAGTAGGCGAAAATCGCCAGGAGAAGAACGGAGTTGGGATGGAGGTGCAGGGATTGCAGATTGTAATGGTTAAGAACGGAAAGGAAGAACTCGGAGAAAGGGGGCACCAGACCGGCGGTGATGGCGCTCACGAAGAGCGGGTAGAAGGTGCTTCCTCTGCCCTCAGGAAGGGCGGTGCCGGCCTTGAGCACGGCCTCCCCATCGTGGCCTTGCGTCGCCATCATTTGGCACATCCGAGCAAGACTCTTCTCCGACACATTCGGAGGATCCAAGGCGGGCGATTACCATGCTCCAGCTGGGGTCTGGCGAGGCACCATGCCTTGATAGGATGCAGAGTTGTAGTGGATCTGGAGATTTTGGAAGCAAGAAGGGCAGGAGCAAGAAAGGAGATCTGGGCGGTGAAGGAGAAGGCAAAGAAGGTAAGCCTGGATAGGTACCACTCCCTTATCAGCTTGTGCAGTTGTCGAGGCATCGTGGGAGAGCCAGGACGCCCACATCCAATCAACCGCCATGTGGCACTTCGCACTTGCCTCTTCGCTTCTCTGCTAAGCCAAGTCCAGGCGCGCCTTGGGCCCGGGGGCTACTGTCGGCATTCTGGGAACGGGGGTACCCAGACTTGCCTGCCTGCGGCCTGCGGCGTGGCACAAGGAGTGGCCCAGTGCGGCCCACCTTCATCAACACATGCTCAAGACCCTCGCGAGGGGCCAAGCCTCGCGGGGCGGACGACAGGAGACTTCCTCAGGCGCGGCCTCGTCAGGCTGGATCACGAGGAGGCGGAGAGATCAAGGCGGGGTACCTCACGAGGTGCCCGTGACGCAAGCCATGACGACCAAGGCACAGGCGGGCGCCAGGCGGGCGCCGGCCTGCGCAGTGTCCTTGTTTCCCCTTTGGTGCAAAGGGGGCAAGCGCAGGCAAGGGTATCAAGCAAAGGCAACAATTTCGGTGCAACAAGACCAAGACCAGCAGGACGGCAGAGCGAAGGTCATCGTGGAGCCCAAGCAAGCATCATCATCATGGTCTTTTGGCAGGCGAGGACCAACTTTAGTCAGTATAAGTGTACTAGATGTTCCCCTTCAAATTGGCCAATTGTTGGCGCCCTTCCTGTTCAATATTTGGGAAGAGGCCTCGGGCCTTCGCCTATAAATAGGACTAGCCACCCACAGGGTAGGGGCATCGAAAAGAGATCTGGATTTGATCGGATCGACACCCAAGAGAGAGAGAGAGAGAGAGAGAGAGAGAGAGAGAGAGAGGCGATTGAACTCCCCTAGCAGTTCATCGCGCCAACCAAGAACAGACCCTCGCGAGGCTGTTCTTCCCTTGTACTGTTCCTCATCAGCCCAGAGGCAATCCACACACCACAAACTGGTGTAGGGTACTACACCACAATGGTGGCCTGAACCAGTATAAATCTTGTGTCCCTTGTGTTGTCCTTCGTGTAGTTTAGATCCTTGCGAGGCGGTGAAACATGGGTAGGCTGAGGGTATGATCTCCGCGCGCACCCCAGTGTTTGAACCTCAAGGGTCTGCCGAAACCCGAAATCCGACAGCCTCGATTACTTCTTAATCCACCTATTCTGTCTAACTAATCACAATTAACTTTAGAAGTAGCAACGAATCTCTCACGAAGATGCTACTTCTAACTAATATTGTCTTATAATTGGTGGCACGTGTAGGTTTTTTCAGAGTTAAGCAGTCTGCTCATTTGTTACTCTGTAATAACTTGGCTGTTACTAATGGCACTGAAGTTGACTGGATCAACATCCACAAGTTCCTACACTTTATTGATCGTCTTGATGTCCTTATGGGGCGTTTCAATGGTGGAAGGCCACGTGGGATATGTGTGCCACTGCTGCACTCATTGAACAGGTCCAACTGTGTCGAGAAACTTATGGTACGAGCTGTTTTCTATTATATATGTTGTTCATAAACTATTGCTTATACACAGTTTTACAGCTATGATCTTCTTGAAATAGAAACTGCCGAGTTCTATTATTCCTATACGGATGCCTGACCATGGTCGGGTCAGACTTGCGCTTGGTCACAACATGATGTTTATGTCGACCTACTCAATTCCCCTTGGAGGTGAAAAGATACTTATTCGTGGGTGATCTCAGATAATGAAGGCCCGTCCATCTTGGAGAATAGGACAGAAGATTATGTTCATGCTTTTCCATGGCTCTAAAGCGAATATCCTTTTTATTGACCATGTTGCGAGATGAAGCCGCTTTCAGAAGGTTGTGGATGCGAGGGGTGGCGCCTGGGCCTTGTCCTGGGGCTTGGCGGCCTCACCCTTGGTTAACTGTAGACAAAGTAGCACTGTTCGAGGCGTGCTTTGTACGGTTGAACCTGTATAAGTACTCATACTGCTTTCAGCTTTGGTTGTTAAGTCCTCCTTCTGGTTTCAGTTAAGGTTGTTAAGTACTCCTGCTGCTTTTACAGTCTGTCGTGTTTCTTCAGTCCTCTCTTCCTCCAGCCGCCAAAAGCAAACCAGCACCAGCGGGGCCGCCTGCTTCCGCCTCCCACGGCTGGCTGCGCCTCAGCGCACACATCGCCGCCCCACCGTCTCCTAAATCGTTACCGTCGACGTCCTCCACGCACTTTGGTGCGCTCGCCACGGCGCCGCCCTCTCATGTTGTCAACATGGTCAACAAACATCAGGAATCGGCAAAAGTACATGGAGAGGATGGTAGTAGGGGCCCACCACGTCAGCGTATGGAAAAATAAAATGCTTCCTCCTAGTGTTTTCCTGACATCTGGGACCCACGACATTGTGAGCGTATATAGTCAATAGACAAGAGAACAACACAAGATCGGCTGACACCTGACACGTAGCTACTCGAGCAGTATATTTTTGTTTGGTATTGTTGAGACGGAGCAGGGTTTGAACTGGGCTGTGGCCCGTCTAGCCCAGGCTTATATTTTATGTTCACCATGTGACCAACCCAGCTATTTTTTCTTTGTGAAAATGAGCCCAGTTTATTTTTTCTGAAGAATACCCAATCCAGGCCTACTTATTTTTTGACGCCCTGATGGGCTGCAACTCGACGCCTACAAATCTTGAAAGTAATATGAAATGGGTTGTAAATATAAAAACAGATGACAAATTGGCAATTACTTTATAATTTCTGATTTTTTTTCACATTTTCAGATTCCTATTTCACTAGGCATTAACCTAATTCAAATATATCTTCAAAGTACTTTAAATCTGGCTCAACATTTTGGTATTAAAAATAGTTTGGAACACACAGAAATATGCGAAATTGGCCCTGGCCAACCAAAAAAACACGACTCCAATAAATTGCACAAGAAGTTGCCATGAGCTATATATAAATTGTTATAAAAAGAGGGAGTGGTCTGACTTGTGGGCCTGTTTAGTTGACGCGTATGCAAGATTTTTTTAGTTATTATATACTACGTCAACAAACGATTCTTTCAAACGTAACCGTTGGATGTCAATCCAACGGCCGTCGTGTTTCTTCAATCTCTGATCTTCTTGCTCCAGCCACCAAAGCAGCACCGGCGGGACCGCCTGCTCCCACCTCCCGTGGCCGGCTGTGCTGCTGCGCAGGCCTCAACGCCCCTACTACTCCCACCACTGGCCAGGGCATCCCTCTACTCACCCACACCCCCTGTTATTCTGCGGCAACGGTAGCCTCACACCGCAGCCGAACCGGTGAACCCTCGTACTCCTCTCCGCGCGGGCTTCCACTGTTGCGTCTTCCCCGGCTCCGTGTCGTCCCCTTCCTAGGCCTCGCCATCGTCCACTGCCGTGGTGCTCTCGGCGCGGCGTGGTCAATGTGGTCAACGACCGACTTCCATCGGAAGAGTAATGTACGTGGAGAGGCTGACAGCTGGGTCCACGGCAGCCGCAAGGAAGTGCCTCCTTATTACGCGGAAAATAATTATTCCTCCACCTAATAGCTGGGACCCACTGGACAGGCCACCAGTATTTCGTGAAAAAACATTTCCCCCTGACTGCTGGGACCCACAGGTCGAGCCACCGTATTTCGCGAAAACAATGTTCCCCCCGCTGTCAGCTCGGACCCACCGAAAGTGCCTCCTTATTACGCACAAAAAATGAATACCCCCTGCTAGCTGGGACCAACCTTGGTGGGAGGCTGACTTGTGGGCCTACTAAGTTGACTGGGACGGAGGCCTTTGTCAACTTTAGTCAATATATGAACGATTCTAGCTCCAGTGACCGTACCAAGTCCATCCAACGGCCGTAGTGCTTCTTCAACCTCTGGTCTTCTTGCTCCAGCCGCCCAAAGCAGCGCCGGTCGTGCCGCCTGCCCCTGCCGCCCGTGGCTGGCTGTGATCCCGCGGAGGCCTCACCGCCCCCTACTACTCCCATCGCTGGCTAGCCCATCCCTCTATGCACCCACAGCCCCTGTTATTCTGTGGCGACGGCAGCCTCACACCGCAGCCTAACGAGTGAACCCTCGTACTCCTCTACGCGCGGGCATCCACTGCTGCGTCTTCCCCGGCTCCACATCGTCCCCTTCCTAGGCCTCGTCGTCGTCCACCGCCCTGGTGCTCTCGGCGCGGCATGGTCAACGTGGTCAAGGAATGGCTTCCATCGGATGTGGACTGTACGTGGAGAGGCTGACAGCTGGGTCCACGACCGCAGCAAGGAAGTGCCTCCGTATTACGTGCAAAATAATTATTCCTCCACTTGACAGCGGGGACCCACCGGATGGGCCACCGTATTTCGCGAAAAAACATTTCCCCCTGTCTGCTGGGACCCACCAGCTACATCTTCGCACGCAAGGAAGTGCGTCCGAAAAAAACGATTCGCCCCCCTGACTGCTGGGACCCACCAGCTACATCTTCGCACGCAAGGAAGTGCGTCCGGGCAAAAAAAAACAGAACGATTCGCCCCCCTGACTGCTGGGACCCACCAGCTACATCTTTGTAGGCAAGGAAGTGCCTGACAGTCGGGACCCACATGGTCAAAGCGTACGTAGCATTGTCATTCTGGTCGCGAACTTGTACATACATACTGGTCGTTGTAGAGGCGCGCACGTGTCGTAGTAGAGGCGCGGACGTAGCATGTACACGTACGTACAGCGGCCAGGGTGCAAGAAAGAAAATATGGCCACGTATGTGTACATACGGGCGGGGTCTCGAACGCCTACTCGCGCATACGTACGATGAGGGCTCGTGTACATGGCTGGGTCGGAATGGAGAAACAACGTCGTCGTCGTGTTCATGGGGAGCCAAATCGGCTGGGTCGGAATGGAATGCGTGGTCGTGTTCATCGGGAGGGCTTGGACGGAACAGGGGATGGAAACCAGGCCTGGCGTACCGTACAGCGGAGAAATGGCCTTGTGTTCGACATGCCACATTCGAAACGGGATCCTGTTCATAGGGAGGGGTCTGGCGTACCGCAAAATGGAGGAAACGGACCTCCTACAGTCGAAACCGGGGTCCTGTTGATCGGGAGGGGTGTGGCGTACCGGAAAACGGAGGAAACGGACCTCCTACGGTCGAAACCGGGTCCTATTGATCGGGAGGGGTGTGGCGTACCGCAAAACGGACGAAACGGACCTCCTACGGTCGAAACGGGGGTCCTGTTCATCGGGAGGGGTGTGGCGTACCGCAAAACGGGACTCCACGGGATACTGTTCATCTCCACCATCGACCTCCTCCAGCCTCCACGGGCTACCGTCGACCTCCTCCAGCCTCCACGGGCTCCTGTTCATCCAGCCTCCACCGCGCGCTACTCCACCGTCTACTGTTCATCCAGCCCTCCACCATCTACTGTTCATCCAGCCCTCCACACCACGGGGTCCTGTTCAACCACCCCTCCACGGCCACCCCTCCACCGTCTACTGTTCATCCAGCCCTCCACACCACGGGGTCCTGTTC
>NC_041389.1:108595368-108607786 GCF_002162155.2 Triticum dicoccoides | reverse complement strand
TGATCGGCTTCAGTTAGCAGTAGTAGCGAAGGAATCGCTCCATCGGGTTCAGTTAACAGCCATCGATCGATCGCTCGGGTTCAGTAACGCGTAGCCTGCAGTGCAATCGCTCGGGTTCAGTTAGAGCCCAACACCTCACACACACGCGCGTACGTGTACGAGAGAAACGTGCATCGCTCGGCCCCCGACCTCCCACCATACAACTCCCCAAAATTTTCCTCCCCCTTGCTTCTACCACAGTTTTTTCCGTCAGGGACGGCCAAAAGAATGTCATGCAGCTGCGTCTCCGGCCCGCCCAGGACGAAAAGCCCATTTTCTGTCATGATTTTTTGTCATAGAAGTAGGAGCCCACCACATCTATGATGATACCTGGTTTTGTCACAATTATCGTCATAGAAGTGTCATATGTATGACAGAAAAAAAATTCGTTCGACCCAAAATGTCACGGATGTGTCTTTTTTTTGTAGTGATTGGCCTACGACACTCAATGACGCGACCTCGCTGGTGAAGTCCTGTGAAGCCTGCCAATTCCACGCGAAGCAGATCCATCAGCTAGCTTAGGGCCTGAAGACCATCCCGCTCTCGTGGCCGTTCATGGTCTGGGGGTTGGATATCTTGGGTCTGGTTCCTCGAGTGCCCGGGGGCTACCGCTACCTCTACGTCGCCATCGACAAGTTCACCAAGTGGGCGGAGGTGGAAGCTGTCCGCACCAAGGGCCTTGTGAGCCGGTTCGGGGTCCCTAATCGCATCATCCCCGACAGCGGTTTGTAGTTCACCAGCAATCTCTTCAAAACATATTGTGCTAACGTTGGAATGCAGATCTGCTACGCTTTGGTGGCGCACCCCCGGAGCAATGGCCAGGCCGAACGCACCAACGCGGAGGTCCTAAGAGGCCTCAAGACAAGAACCTTCAAGAAGAAGCTGGAGGCTTGCGGCAGGGGCTGGCACGACGAGTTCCAGTCCGTGTTGTGGTCCATCCGCACCACCGCCACCAAACCAATGGGAGAGACCCCAATCTTCCTCGTCTACGGAGCAGAGGCGGTTCTCCCTCACGTGGTCAGGTGTCGCTCCGCGCGGGTCCTGGCGTTTGATGAGGCGCAGCAGGACGCCATGCGGGGGATGGACCTCATGCTGGGGGAGGAACACCACCGTGAAGCTACACTACGGGCATCCAAATATTAGCAGGCGCTGCGGCGGTATCACTGTCGCAACATCCGCCCTAGGACTCTCGAGGTAGGTGACCTCGTACTTAGGCGGTGCTTTCTAGGGAAGGGCTGCACAAGCTGTCACCCATGTGGGAGGGCCCGTTCAAGGTCATCGATGTAATGGGTTATGTTTTCGCACATCTCAGTTAAAGTATATTGTCATGGATCATTCAAACATGTTGAGCTTGCCTTTCCCCCTCATGCTAGCCAAAATTCCTTGCACCAAGTAGAGATACTACTTGTGCTTCCAAATATCCTTAAACCCAGTTTTGCCATGAGAGGCCACCATACCTACCTATGGATTGAGTAAGATCCTTCAAGTAAGTTGTCATCGGTGCAAGCAATAAAAATTGCTCTCTAAATATGTATGATCTATTAGTGTGAAGAAAATAAGCTTTATATGATCTTGTTATGGAAGCAATAAAAGCGACGGACTGCATAATAAAGGTCCATATATAAGTGGCAATATAAAGTGACGTTCTTTTGCATTAAGATTTTGTGCATCCAACCATAAAAGCGCATGACAACCTCTGCTTCCCTCTGCGAAGGGCCTATCTTTTACTTTATGTCTTTTACTTTATGCAAGAGTCAAGGTGATCTTCACCTCTTCCTTTTTCATTTTATCCTTTGGCAAGGACCTCATGTTGGGAAGATCCTGATATATATATCCAATTGGATGTAAGTTAGCATGAACTATTATTGTTGACATCACCCAAAGGTGAATACGTTGGGAGGCAACACTATAAGCCCCTATCTTTCTCAGTGTTCGATTAAAACTCCATAACCATTAGTATTGCATGAGTGTTAGCAATTCTAGAAGACTATATGATAGTTGAGTATGTGGAGTTTGCTAATCCTAAAAATAAGAAGAATTGTAATTATTTGATGACTAAGAATGAAGTTTGCTAGTTTATGGTCTATGCTTTAACATGTGAATTGCTCGTTACTTGTTCGTGAGAAGTTTTATGAGATGAACTACTGTTATGACATATAATCATGCTAGAAAAGGTGATTGAAATTATCATTGATCAAATGTGTGCACCTGCTAGCATTCACACTTCATAAATTGTTTCTTTGATCATTTACCTACTCAAGGACGAGTAGGAATTAAGCTTGGGGATGTTGATACGTCTCCAACGTATCTATAATTTATGAAGCATTCATGCTATTTTATTATCTATTTTGAATGATTACGGGCTTTATTACACACTTTTATATTACTTTTGGGACTAACCTATTAACCGGAGGCCCAGCCCATATTGCTGGTTTATTTCCTGTTTCACTATTTCGAAGAAAAGGAATATCAAACGGAGTCCAAACGGAATAAAACTTCAGAAAAAGTTATTTTTGGACAGAAGCAATCCCAGGAACTTGGAGTGCAAGCCAGGGGAGCATCAAGGAAGCCACGAGATAGGGGGGTGCGCCCACCCCCCTGGGCACGCCCTACCCTCTCGTGGGCCCCTTGAGGCTCCCCCGACCAACTTCGTTCGCCTATATAAGCCTACGTACCCTAAAAACATCAATAATGAAGATAGATCGGGAGTTCCGCCGCCGCAAGCCTTTGTAGCCACCAAAAACCTCTCGGGATCCCGTTCTGACACCCTGCCGGAGGGGGAACCCATCACCGGTGGCCATCTTTATCATCCCGGTGCTATCCATGATGAGGAGGGAGTAGTTCACCCTCGGGGCTGAGGGTATGTACCAGTAGCTATGTGTTTGATCTCTCTCTCTCTCTCTCTCGTGTTCTCTCTATGGCACGATCTTGATGTATCGCGAGCTTTGCTATTATAGTTGGATCTTATGATGTCCCCCCCCCCTCTACTCTCTTGTGATGAATTGAGTTTTCCTCTTGAAGTTATCTTATCGGATTGAGTCTTTAAGGATTTGAGAACACTTGATGTATGTCTTGCCGTGTTTATCTATGGTGACAATGGGATATCATGTGCCACTTGATGTATGTTTTGGTGACCAACTTGCGGGTTCCTCCCATGAACCTATGCATACGGGTTGGCACACGTTTTCCTGACTCTCCGGTAGAAACTTTGGGGCACTCTTTGAAGTACTTTGTGTTGGTTGGATGAATCTGAGATTGTGTGATGCATATCGTATAATCATGCCCACGGATACTTGAGGTGACAATGGAGTATCTAGGTGACATTAGGGTTTTGGTTGATTTGTGTCTTAAGGTCTTATTCTAGTATGAACTCTTGAATAGATCGATCCGAAAGAATAACTTTGAGGTGGTTTCGTACCATACCATAATCTCTTCGTTTGTTCTCCGCTATTAGTGGCTTTGGAGTGACTCTTTGTTGCATGTTGAGGGATTGTTATATGATCTATCTATGTTATTATTGTTGAGAGAACTTGCACTAGTGAAAGTATGAACCCTATGCCTTGTTTCCTATCATTGCAATACCGTTTACGCTCACTTTTATCATTAGTTACCTTGCTGTTTTTATATTTTCAGATTACAAATACCTTTATCTACTATCCATATTGCACTTGTATCACCATCTCTTCACCGAACTAGTGCACCTATACAATTTGCCATTGTATTGGGTGTGTTGGGGACACAAGAGACTTTTTGTTATTTGGTTGCAGCGTTGTTTGAGAGAGACCATCTTCATCCTACGCCTCCCATGGATTGATAAACCTTAGGTCATCCACTTGAGGGAAATTTGCTACTGTCCTACAAACCTGTGCACTTGCTGGCCCAACAACGTCTACAAGAAGAAGGTTGTGCAGTAGACATCAGAGCACCCCTCCCAGTCCGTGCCCCTCGGGCATCACGACACGAAGCGCCAGGCCACGGCCGGCAATCCTCGCGACCAAGGTTCGGAAATGATTCTCCCAACAGATTTTTTGCAGCTCTTAAGGCACCCGGCGAGGCCTGAAGCAGGCACCTCGCGAGGCGGAAACTTCTTCAAATGCCCCAAGCTAAGTTGTTCCTACGCACACACGCATAACGACGACACCATAACACAACATAGGAACAATAAATGCAGTAAGATAGTTAGGGGATCATAGTCTGTTGCACGCCCCCACGGGGGCCCATACTTCTCTCTCAATGCAGGAAAAGGAGGAAAACAAAATAAAAGCGGCACACGCCCTGCGACAGCTCGCGAGGAGGGATCTGCGTCGTCCTCCTGAGCTCAGTCAGACTCTGCCTCGCGCTTCACCGGAGCGCGGCAATGGGACGACCCGCTGCCGCCCTCGAAGCGGGCGCGGCGGCGTGCTGGCTGATCGCGACCACCGCTAGAGGAGCTGTCGCCGGAGGAAGAGCCGTTGAAGCTCGACAAGCTGCGGTCGCCGCCGGGAGCGGGTTCGCCTTCGCCCTCGTCACGGCCGTCGCCAAGGCCAAGCACCTTGTCACCATCATCGTCTTCAGGGCACCACCCAACGCAGCGGCCATCTTCTCCGAACACCCTCACGTAGAGGGTCACGTCGCCGTCATACTTGAAGTGGAGGATGCACCGCCTGCCCAGGCCACGCGCGCGGGCAAACGTCTGCCAGCCCCGGGCCAGGGCAACGTTGCAGGCGACGGAGATCTCCATCGTGACCCAGGAGGCCCGGCTGCAGCAGCCATCCGCCTGCAACCAAAGCCCGCCCGGGCCAGCGACCGGCAGTTCGCCGGCGAAGGAGCGAGGGAGCTGAAGCCAGGTGCCGGTCGGGTATCCGACCACACAAAAAACTCCGGCAGCACCTTCGCCGAGTGGAAGCGCGACCGGGGAGGCCACGCAGCCACGACACGCCTTCCCCCACCAACCGGGCTGCCTCGACATGGGCGGCCACCACTGCGTGAAGGGCCACCGCCGAGACCACGAGAAGCCACGACAGGGGTCGCGGGATGCTTGCGAGGACGATCGCGGCCGCGCTTGGGCGGAGGAGAGCCAGGCCCTTCCTGGCGAGCCTTCCCCTTTTCCGCGGCCGAGAACCTCTTCACGGGCGCCATGGGGGCGCTGCAGACAATAGGAGCAAGGAAGGAGAAGCGAGCAGGCGGAGCAAGAAGAGATGGGCGATGAGGGCTATCGCCCCTCACCATTTATAGCCCAGGGGAGGCCAACCGTCGACCTCCACGATCGCAGGTAATGATAACTCTTTTGGCATGCAGCAGGGACTCGTCAAATCGGGCAGTTGCCGAGGCAGCGTGGGGAAGCCGAGACACCCATGTCCAATCAGTCGCCATGCGTCGGCCATGGCTGCAGGCTGTTGGGGCCCACGGCGCTCCGCACTTGCCCTTTGGCTTCGATGCTAAGCCAAGTCCGAGTGCGCCTTGGGCCCGGGGACTACTGTCGGCATTCTGGGAATGGGGGTCGCCAGACTTGCCTGCCTGCGGCCTGCAGCGTGGCTCAACAAGTGGCCCAGTACGTCCCATCTTCATCAACCAACACTCAAGACCCTCGCGAGGGGCAAAGCTTCGCGGGGCGGACGACGCAAGGCCTCCTTAGGAGTGGCCTCACCAGGCAGGCTTGCGAGGAGGCAGAGAGATCAAGGCAAGGGGTACCTCGCGAGGTGCCCATGACGCAAGCCATGACGATCAAGACCAGGCGGGCGCCAGACTGGCACCAGGCCGCGCAGTGTCCTCGTTTTCTCTTTGGTGCAAATGGGTCAAGCGCAGGCGCGGAGTACCGAGGCATCAGGCAAAGGTTTCCATGAGGCAAAGGGGTCAAGACCAGCAGGACGGCAAGACGGAAGTCACCGTGGAGCCCAAGACGGCGTCATCACCAGTGCCTTTGGCAGGCGAAGACCACCTTTAGTCAGGATAGCTTGTACTAGCTGTCCCCTTTCAAAATGGCCGTTGTTGGATCCGTTCCCGCTCAATATTTGGGAAGAGGACCAGGGCCCCTATAAATAGGGCTAGCCACCACAGTAGAAGGAACAAGTTAAGTTCATCCGCACACCACACCAGCCCAAGAACACCTCTCCTCGCGAGGTTGTTCTTTCCTTGTACTGTTCATCATCAACCCAAGAGGCAATCCACCACCACACATAGGAGTAGGGTATTACACCACAACGGTGGCCCGAACCTATATAAATCTTGTGTCTCTTGTGTTGTTCGTCGTGCTAGCTTAGAGATCGCGGCGAGGCTGTGGGTGTGCTTCGGTAGGGAGAGATCTTCGCGCGCACCCTAGTGTTCGAACCTTATGGGTTTTGCCGGAACCCTATATCTGACAAACGTTTTTATTATATCCTCCTTGGATATCTATCACTTTGGGACTATTTTCATATGTTGCTTTTGATAAGCTCAAACAAATATAAGTGAAGATCATGAGCATAAATTTTCTTTCTCTCAAAATAATCTAAGTGAAGCAAGAGAGAATTTCGTAGAAAATTTACTAACTCCCAAATAAATATAAGTGAAGCATGAGAGCATTTCTTGAAAACTAACAAAGCACACTGTGCTCAAAAAGATATAGGTGAAGCACTAGAGCAAATCCATGGCTCTAAAAATTGAAGTGAAGCATAGGAGCAATCATAGAATAATTTTTGGCTCTCTCAAAAGGGTCTATACAGCAAGAATTCAACACTTAAAACACAAAGCAAAACAAGCAAAGACTCATATCATACAAGATGCTCCAAGCAAAACTCATATTATGTGACGAATAAAAATATAGCTTCAAGTAAAATATCGATGGTTGTTAGAAGAAAGCGGGGATGCCACTCAGGGGAATCCCCAAGCTTAGTTACTTGATACTTCTTGGAATATTATCTTGGTGTGCCTCGGGCATCCCCAAGCTTAGCCTTTTACTAATCCTTATTCCTTCATCCATGGTAAGATCACCGAAAACTTGAAAAATTCAATCACACAAAACTCAAACAAAACCTTCGTGAGATTCATTAGTATAAGAAAGAAAACCACTACTATAAGTACTGTATAAAACCTATTCTTATTTTGTTTTTGCATTATATATACTGTATCACATCTTTTCTATGGAAAAAACTCATCGAAGAAAACCATAGAATATTCAAAACAAGCACACAACACTAAGAAAACAGAATC
Source organism: Triticum dicoccoides (assembly GCF_002162155.2). Lineage (NCBI taxonomy): Eukaryota > Viridiplantae > Streptophyta > Magnoliopsida > Poales > Poaceae > Triticum > Triticum dicoccoides. The sequence continues at coordinate 108,600,580 of NC_041389.1, read as the reverse complement.
TATCAAAAACAGAACAGTCTGTAGCAATCTGAATATTTGCAATACTTATGTAACTCCAAATTTTTTGAAATAAATTTCTGGACGTTATAAATTTGTCTATTAATCTTCCTCAAAAAGAATCAACTCAAAAGAAATCTTCCGTTAAAAATGACAAATAATCTCGTGAGTGCAAAAGTTTCTGTTTTTAAGCAAGATCAAATAAACTTTCACCCAAATCTTTCCAAAGGCCTTGCTTGGCACAAACACTAATTAAAACACAAAAGACACAATAAAAAGTAGCATAATTGTTCTAACACTCAATAAGAGAAAGAAAAAAGCAAAATAAATTTTATTCATTGGATTGCCTCCGAACAAGCGCTATTGTTTCACGCTCCTAGCTAGTCATAAGATTTCAACGATGCTCACATGAAAGATAATAGTTGAAACACAAAGAGAGCATCATGAAACATGTTATACACATATTTAAGTCTAACATACTTCCTAGTCATAGGAATTTTATAGGAAAACAAATTGTCAAGACAATAAATATCTAGCATACGCAAAGGAGAGGAATAAAACATTGACAATCTCAACATAACGGGAGGAAATTTAATAACATGAAAATTTCTACAACCATATTTTCCTCTCTCATAATAATTATATGTAGGATCATAATAAAATTCAATAATATAGCTCTCATATAAAATTTTCTCTTCATGATCCACATGCATGCAAAGTTTATACTCTTCCAAAATAGTGGGATTATCATCAAATAAAGTCATGACCTCTCCAAGCCCACTTTTATCAAAAATTTCATAAGATTGAGCACTCTCCAAATATGTGGGATTATTTTTAGCTAAAGTTGACACTCTTCCAAATCCACTTTTAATATTATCGCAAGGATAATCATCATGAGATTTAAATAAATTTTCAAGATCATAAGAATCATTATCACCCCAATCATGATCATTCCAACAAGTAGTAGACATAACAAAACAAGCATCCCCAAGACTGGGGTGTTGCATATCACTAACACAATTGACATTAATCGAATTTACAACAACATCATTGCAATCATGTTTTTCATTCAAGGAGCTATCATGATTCAATTTATAAATTCCTTCATTTAACATTTCGTCAAAAAATTTAGATTCATTAATCTCAAGCAAAGCTTCATAAAGATAATCTAGTGAACTCAATTCACTAGCAATTGGTTCATCGTAATTGGATCTTTTGAAAAGAATAGCAAGTGGATGAGGATCCATAGTAATATATTTTTAGCAAGCAAAGATGCAAGCAAATAGAAGGCACATGGCAACACAAGCAAACATGAGATCTGACAAGAAAAAAGCAAAAAAAAAAGGGCGAATAAAATGGCAATTTTTTGTGAAATGGGGGGGGGGGAGGAAAACGACAGGGAAATGGAAAATGATGTAAATTGCGAGGAGATGAGATTTGAGATTAGGAACCTAGTTGATGTTGAAGATCCTCCCCGACAACGGCGCCAGAAATTCCTTTTGATTTCTGCTAGAACTACGTCGGTATTTCCCCAAAGAGGAAGGGATGATGCAGTATAGCAACGGTAGGTATTTCCCTCAGTGATGACCAAGGTTATCGAACCAGTAGGAGAACCTCCTCACACCACATAAACAGCACCTGCACACAAATAACAAATACTCGCAACCCAGCGTGTTCAAGGAGTTGTCAATCCCTTTCGGGTACGGTGCCTCAAGATAGGCTAATAACGTGAATTAAAAGTGGTAGATAGGATAAATAGATCGCGGATCAAATAAATTGTAGCAGGTATTTTTGTATATTTGGTTTAATAGATCTGAAAAAATGCAAAGGAAAATAGATCGCAAAGGCAAATATGATGAAAAGAGACCCGGGGGCCGTAAGTTTCACTAGTGGCTTCTCTCGAGAAAAATAGCAAACGGTGGGACAACAATTACTGTTGGGCAATTGCTAGAACTTCAAATAATCATGACGATATCCACGCAGTGATCATTATATAGGCATCACGTCCAAGATTAGTAGACTGACTCCTGCCTGCATCTACTACTATTACTCCACACATCAACCGCTATCCAGCATGCATCTAGTGTATTAAGTTCATGGAAAAACGGAGTAATGCAATAAGAACGATGACATTATGTAGACAAGATCCATTTATCTATTGCATAGACATATATCCCATCTTGTTATCCTGAGTAGCAACGATACATACGTGCCGGTTCCCCTTCTGTCACTGGGATCAAGCACCGTAAGATCAAACCCACTACAAAGCACCTCTTCCCATTGCAAGATAAATAGATCAAGTTTGCCAAACAAAACCCAAATATCAGAGAAGAAATATGAGGCTATAAGAAATCATGCATATAAGAGATCAAAGAAGACTCAAACAATTTTCATGAATAAAAACATAGATCTGATCATAAACTCAAAGTTCATCGGATCCCAACAAACACACCGCAAAAAGGCTTACATCATATGGATCTCCAAGAGACCATTGTATTGATAATCAAGAGAGAGAGAGAGGAAGCCATCTAGCTACTAATTACGGACCCGTATGTCTGCAAAGAACTACCCATGGATCATCGGAGAGGCACCAATGGAAGTGGTGAACCCCTCTCTGATGGTGTCTAGATTGGATCTGGTGGCTCTGGACTCTGCGGCGGCTGGAATTGATTTTCATCGACTCCCCTAGGGTTTCTGGAATATTGTCGTATTTATAGAGCAAAGAGGTGGTTCAGCGGGCACCCGAGGTGGGCACAACCCACTAGGGGGCTCCTGGGCCTCCTGGCACGCCCTAGTGGGTGCTGCTCCCCTCGAGGCACCCCTGAGGTGCTTCCTTGGCCCACTGGATGTCTTCTGGACCAAAAAAATCCTCCATGAGTTTCACTGTGTTTGGACTTCGTTTGATATTGATTTCCTGCGCTGTAAAAAACATGCAGAAAACAGCAACTGGCACTGGGCACTATGTCAATTGGTTAGTACAAAAAAATGATATAAAATGACTATAAAATGATTGTAAAACATCCAAGAATGATAACATAACAACATGGAACAATCAAAAATTATAGATACATTGGAGACGTATCACCCGTGCACCTGCCAGCGCATGCGCGTGCGCATGCCCTGACGCGCGCGCCCGTGCCTATGCCGGTGCACATGAATGTCTCTGCCGCGCTGTTGCCTGCGTCTGTCCCCGCGCGGGTGCCAGTGCCCCCCTCAGCGACATGGATGACCGTCGTCAACCGCTTCCTTGCACCAACGCCAGTCGCCTCCTCCCGCCAGTTGACTCGCTCCTGGAGACCGAAGTCCAGAACATTGTGGCCTTCCTTGAAGCTAGGGCCAACATCCAGTAGTATGCCAACAATGACGCAAGATGCCACTGTCGCCATTGCCGTTGCCGTCAGTCAGTGGCCCGACGACACAGAGCTCGGCAGAAGAGCCGCTTCCCACCGCAAGACGCCCCCACCACCGCTGCGTAATCTAAATTTGCCATGAAAAACCTTCGGATTTCCATGCTTAAAATCCGAATGTTTATCACTTCCATTTATTTTAGATCAATCATCCTATGAATGTAAAGTCAGAGTCAGAGTGAATGAAATCTATGGTTTGATCAAATGAATGTTCTACTAGAGCTGTATCAAATTAAATATAAAACGTCATCAAGCCACATGTATTCCTTCTCATCCAATGACCTAGACTGCTTCAATGTCGAGCGCTCAACACGTATAGTGTGCAGTTAATTTCATGCCAAAAATAGTGCTAATCACATAATAACACGCAAATAATATCCTACTCAATATCCACATGCACTTAATGTACTTCCAAATTAAAGTGCATTGCACGTACACATTGACTAGTACTACTAGTACGTGAAACTGGTGCCGTAACTTGTGAACGCGTCCAGATATGGTCAACGGCAACATCGCCCACGAGTTCTTCGTGTTTGCCCGTGCGTCTAAATGTAGAAGGGGAGGAGAGAGAGCGTAGACATGGAACCCACCAGTAAGTGAAGGCGAATAGTGTGTGCTAACGAGCCGGTCCACTGTACTAAAAATAATATTACATGTTATCCATTAAATAGGTTGTGGTAATATAAAAAAATTATATGAACAAAGAGGTGTACAACAAACATTGATGTACTACGTATGTTGCCTATTGACGTGCGGCTTCAAGGCCCTGGTCGCATGTTCGATCCTCGTGCTTTTTAATTTTTAATTTATATATGGTTCCAAATTTGTTTCATGACAGGTGGGCTCCTCGGTGTGTAGTTTGTAGCACTTTAATTTGTGGGTCGAAATTTGTTCCATTACAGGTGGACTCTCGGTGCGTAGTTTTGTAGCTTATTTGTAATAATTAAAGAGAACAACAGAGTTTTTTGCAAAAATACCATGGTGCAACGTTGAAGGCGAGAAAGGACGTGCGAGAGAGTTTCGACCGAGCCAGAGGGAAATCAGTTGGGGGAAGTGTGGGGGTTGCAACGGTGTTTGAAGTAGTTGTAGGATGAATGCTATGAAAATATAATCTAAACCCACTGGAATAAGTTCCTACACAAATTAATCCAAGGTTGGAGTCCCCTTCGCAATGTAAATAGCTCTGGCTTTGCGAGGGATGGGCAAGTAGCTTCAATGTGTGGAAGATACGATGTGAGAAAGCGAGGTCAATCGAGACACAGATAGATAGAGAGACAAAGTGAGTGTGGTCCGACATTCATTGGAAAGATACATATGCTCTAGAGAGATATTGTTCAATTGAGCTTTTGGGGAGGGTGAGGACTGTAAGATAGAGCTTGAGAGATGATCCATTCATAGACATGTAGATATATTTTTTTTGTGGGAGGAAGGAAGGTCAATCCATTACATATATAAAGGGAGAGAGATTGGGTGAGTGTGGGTCGTCGCGGGATCGAAAGAGTTAGACGGGTTGCAGAGAGTGACCTAGATAGGCAATATACGTGAGAGAGTATAAAATATGAATATGTCGAATTGGGCTCAAACTTGGAGATATATCGTTTGTGTCCGAGAAAGAGCAAGGTCAACCGAGACACACACACACACACACACACACACACACACACACAGAGAGAGAGAGAGAGAGAGAGAGAGAGAGAGATTGAGTGAGTGTGGCCCGCCATGAGGTCAAAAGAGTGGGGTCGGCTTGGATGGACTGACCTAGATAGACAATCTGCGTGAGAGAGTATAGTGTGTGTCGATCGAGGCCA
>NC_041389.1:108545798-108595071 GCF_002162155.2 Triticum dicoccoides | reverse complement strand
GATACATTTGTTAACAGAGTGGAAAAGGGGGTTGTGTAGTTGAAAGAGTTAGATATCAAAACATGGAGAGAAAGAATGAATGTGTGTCAGAAACCGACAGCTTCCTAAGGTGGTTAGGAGAGGAAGATTGACCGATGTAGGAAGTATGTAGCGTGTGTGCCTGGGGGTGGGTGGGGCTAAAAACAACATTTGAATGTAGATAGTACGAGACTTAAATTCGATGTTTCAAATTAGTGTAGATTGTAAGATTTGGACTGAGGACCATGCATATGGGTAATTATTTTGAATTCGTGCCATACTAGGTTTGGAAAAGTTGACCTTGACTAGATTGTTATGCTATTTTGTAGGTCATATGTTTGAATCCACCTAAAGTTTTCTCATTATACCATGGTGTTCATCATATACATATGAATTTGTATTAAAAAAGTAGCATGGATACCGTGAAATGTGAAATCCACATTAGAATTGGAGATCGCTATGTGACACACACTCTAATTCAAATAACTCCTCATTAATTAATTTATAGTATCTCATTTCGAATGACTAATTATTTGCAAGGAAAACACGGGTATGGTAATACATATAGATATGTTTGCAACTGAAAGAAGATTCGTTTGCATTCTCCAATGTAGGCATAGTAGGCAGACCAGGGTCGTGTCGTGGTGGTCGCGTGTGTCGTACGGACGCTAGCACCCAGCCACCCACCTCCTTCCTCCCTCCCACTCCCACCAAAAAAAAGAACGACGACAAAATAAGTCCATGCTTCCACGTTTCGGATTGAAATATCTGGCGGCCCCAATTCCAGCCTTGCAAAATCTACCTTCTTCACCGACCCCTTCTGTGCCTAGATTGCTCAAATCCCTAATTCGCCGCCAACCCAAGCAAAGTTCGAAACGCCCCTCCTCTCGTCTCTTTCCACACCTCTGTGCTGGACGACAACGACGAAGACGATGGCCGCACTTCACCACCGCACTGGAGCTACCTCATCTATGCCCTCGTCCACCGCACCTAGTGCTCCGCCGACGATGTCGGCCACCGCAACCGACGTGCCTCACAGACATCGACTTCTACCGCATCAGGTGCGCTTCACCGACGCCGTCTCCCACCTCACCGAGGCTACTTCACCAAGCATATCGTCGCATCTCCGCCCCCCGAGGCCATTAGGGCTTCACCAATGGTCTCGTCCACTGCATCATGGCGCTCCGCTGCCACTCAAGATCTGTGTCCGTGCGTGGCCAGCCAACACCAGCACATCACCCTCAACGGCTCTTAAGTGACCCGCACTCTAGCTAGGCGAGCATGCCCAAACGCTGACCCAAACTAGGTATCCACATATCACTCCCTTGTGCACTGTTACGATGTTGTTTGGATATCCTTTCACTACTCTCTTAGCTTACACGCCTATGCAACTCGAACTTTCCCTGTTATTTCTTCTAGAGATATCATCTGAAACAAGCAAAACCATTTTTAGTGAAGCATGACAGGGCTACAGGAGCTGGTACACATAATGCACACCCGTATAACCTTGTAAGTATCTGTCCTCTGGTACAACAGCAAGGTCGATTCCTCTTATTTGATCAACCATTCGCCATGTCAAAAATGCAGAGGGGGATGCAAGGAGCACAAGGCATGCACATCCAAGCAAATGGTAACATGGACTTGTACATGGAACATACCAAGCGCAAGCAGAGCTGCAGTGAGCCTGTACAACAAGCTAGCATAAGTCCCTGCATTTCATTTCATTTGTACTGGCCTGCGTGTATGATTTGTGTGCAGTGGCGGATCCACGAATTCAAGTTACCAGGGGCGAAAATTTAACTTAAAAAATACGAAGGCACTTGCACTCCAGAAATCAACATAACTTGAGAAATGTGAAGCTACATGCACTTTGAAAACCAGCCAATGATCCAAAGTAGTTCAGATTATAAAACACCAAATGATGTAAGCACCAAAAAACACAAAATGCAACATGGTGTACGACTACTAACATGATCTGTACCTGCTTGAATTATTCGTTCTCTGGCTGAAAATATCGAAGTGTAATTGCACTTATAACCAGTGCACAAACTGCATATCAATATATCTATCCTACACAAGTATGACAATAGTTTCAAACAACAGATTAGAAAAGTATTTATGCTACATTGTCATGATATGAGGACTTTCTTCAATCCATGAAAATGTACTATAATTTGCTTGTCATCAATACCTGCAAATCACTATGTCTCCCTCAACATAGCAGATCATCATTAGACACTAAATCCTTCAATGGGAGCTTGCAAAATGCTTGCATTAGATCCCTTATTAGACACTATATGTTCATCACCAGGAGCATGTAAAATGTTTGCATCAAATCCTTCATTAGCAGTCTGTTCATTAGACACTTCAGGCTCAAGAACAATGTCGGTGTCAAAACCGGCGGATCTCGGGTAGGGGGTCCCGAACTATGCGTCTAAGGCTAATGGTAATAGGAGGCAGGGGGCACGATGTTTTACCCAGGTTTGGGCCCTCTCGATGGAGGTAATACCCTACTTCCAGCTTGATTGATCTTGATGATATGAGTATTTACAATAGTTGATCTACCACGACATCGTAGGGGCTAAACCCTAGAAGCTAGCCTATGATTATGATTGTTGTTGTTCTATGGACTAAACCCTCCGGTTTATATAGACATCGGAGGGGGCTAGGGTTACACAGAGTCGGTTACAGAGAAGGAAATCTACATATCCGAATATCCAAGCTTGCCTTCCACGCAAAGGAGAGTCCCATCCGGACACGGGACGAAGTCTTCAGTCTTGTATCTTCATAGTCCAACAGTCCGGCCAAAGTATATAGTCCGGCTGTCTGAGGACCCCTTAATCCAGGACTCCCTTAGTAGCCCCTGAACTAGGCTTCAATGACGATGAGTCCGGCGCACACATTGTCTTCGGCATTGCAAGGCGGGTTCCTTCTCCGAATACTTCGTAAAAGATTTAGAACACAAGGATCGTGTCCGGCTCTGCAAAGCAAGTTCCACATCCCGCCGTAGAGAGCGTAATATTCCAAAAGTCTAATCTGATGACAGCTTTTTATAACACGACGTCATGCCATGGCCCGGTCATTATTCAAACCATTTTCATAACCTGCTGACGCACATATCACGAGGCGGTTTTATCAGCATGTCCTATCGAAGCAGAGATCGTGTCCCCCCATTGCGGGATCTTCATTAATACGGGCGCAGGTAACCCAACCGTGCCATCAATCATGGCGCTTGAGGAAATAAGCGTTTTTAGCGGGCAAGTGGGGAGGCGCAGGATCTTTGCCGCCTTTATAAGGGGATAAGAACCTTCCCTTTCACCCACGCCCTTTTCTACTCATCCATTCCTTTCCGCCCGAGCCCTAGTGCCCAAGCACTCCTCTTCTTTGCCCAAAAAGGCTTCCCGAAGATGTCCGGATCTGGAGCAGGAGGCAAGTGGATGGCCTCTACCGTCCGGGAGAAGGACATCAAAAAGCTTCGGGGGGGCGGGTATCTGGCCAAGAGAATTGGCCACCGTCTTCTGACAGCGGGACAGATCGTCCCCACCCCGGAACCCCACGAGAGGGTGGTATTTCTCCCTCATTTTGTCCGCGGGCTAGGGTTTCCCCTCCACCCATTGTTCGCGGCGTCATGTACTACTACGGGATTGATTTCCATGATCTATCCCCAAATTCCTTCCTCAACATCTCGACATTAATAGTCGTGTGCGAGGCCTTTCTCCGCGTTCCTCCGCACTTCGGCTTATGGATAAAGGTTTTTAATGTAACGCCCAAGGTAGTGAGCGGCAAGCATGCCGAATGCGGAGGCGCCATGGTGAGCAAGATGCCCAATGTTACATGGACGACAGGGACTTTCAATGATTCCGTCAAGGAGTGGCAGCAGCAGTGGTTCTACATCACCGAGCCGCGTGGCAAAGAGTTGACCGCCATTCCGGCATTCAAATCCGGTGCCCCCGTGCGACTTACGTCCTGGCACGAGAAGGGCCTGAGCTGGGCTTCGTCTGACAAGCTATCAGAGCTCCAGACGCGCGTCCAAGACATGGAAGACAAGAGCGTCAAGCTCATCAATGTAGTCCAGGTGATGTTGATTCGCCGCATTCTACCATGTCAACACCGAGCTTGCAATCTATGGGAGTTCGACCCGGCCAAGCACCGGACCCTGCTAGAGCTCTTTGGCTCTACTCACAAGGACATCTGGAAGGTGCTTTTCAAGTCCGGCAAACCGTGGCCGGACTCCATCGAGGACCGCGGGTACCAACTGTCCCGCCCCGCAAGTTCAGTAAGCAACTGAATGTTTGACAATTCATGCGTTCCGTCCATACATCCTCAAAAAAATAGTCTACGTATTTCCCATCATTTTCCTAGGGCTAGGTGAAGAAGGCGGGGTGGATCTATTGTCCTGCCCCTCTGCCAGAAGAACTTGCCGGACCACTTCTGACGAAGATGCTGGTCCCGGTGCCATATAAAGCGCCAAAGAAGAAGACCGAGAAGGAGGCCAAGAAGACCAGGGGCGGCCTCCGTCGCCGTGGTGCCACGGACACAAAATCCGAAGACTCCAATGCCCATTCTTCCTCATAATAGTACGGGGAGGAGGAGGACGAATCCCTTGCCGGGGGCAAGGAGAAAAGAACGGCCTCCAATTCCTTGGAGGCCGATTCGCCTAAGAGGGGAAAAACTCCTCTTCAAGAGGAGTCCACCGGCGCCACCGATAGCAGCCCGGAATGGGCTCCCAGGGCCAAGCCCCTGGTGAACTCATAAGTATAAACTCCGAACACACTCATGCGTCCAGACTTGCCATGGCATCACATTCTAATCTGAGCCGTACTTTGCTTTTTTAGTCCGGTGAAACCCCATGCCGAACAATCCTCGTCAGAAGGTCTGCTGGGTTAGGTGGCTATGGAGAGCGGGACACCACCGAAGACCTCCTCTTCCAAATGTAGGAATGAAACCGAGGTTTGCTCCCAGAAGGGCCCAGGCCACGAAGGAGGGGATAAGGTCGCAAAGGCATCTCCAGGAGGCCATACTTCTGGGGCCGGTCATACGGGAGAGAAAGCTCCCGTGGGTGTCGACGATGGGGGTCATCTTGAATCCGGACCCAAGTCAGACACAATTCTAGAGACCCATAAGGTCCCCGAGTCAGACAGGAAACTTCCGCCAATTGGAGGAGGTATGCCTGCTCCACCGGCCGCCTCTGTCCAACAAGAGGTGTCGGATACTCTATGGGCGGCGCTGAAGGGTGCCGCCATCGTTGATGAACACCGTGCCCTCATGGGTGCGGTGATTGAGAAGATTCAGTCCGCTGAGAGTGGACTGAATGAATCCTGTGTCAGCCTCACAAGAGGCTTTGAGGTATGTTTTATGAGTTTTTGGGAGAATGTCATGGCATAGATAGTAGCCCCTGATACACTATTCGGTGAAAGAAAGAACCGGATAGAGGATCAATTTCATGTTCGCAGGAGACTCACTTGATGATATTTATCGCTTTTTGTAAAACCAGTAGGCATCTGTAGCGACTGTCACCTCTCAAGCTACGGAAGTATCTGGACTGAGGCATAGTCTGGAGTGGGCCGAAGGAGAACTTGGCCAAGTGAAGAGACAGCTGGAGGATAATCAAGGTATGTAGAAACCTTGTTTATGTAGCACAAATGAATAAGTGTACATGATGGAAATAATTTTATAATGTGCTCTAGGAGCGACGACCGAAATTGAGGCTCTCAGGAGGGCTGTGTCCGAAGCCGAGAAGAAGGTAGACGTAGAGCAGGCTCTTCGTGAGAAACACGAGGATAGAGTTATTGAGGCTGAGCGAGAGCTTCAAGAGGACGTGCAGAAATGCAAGACCTTGGAGCAGAGTTTAGCAGGGAAAGAATCCGAACTCTCCCAGGCTCGCCAAGCCGTTAGTGATTCCCGGGGGGAAGCCCAAGGTGCTCTGAAGGAAATCCAGGAAGCGAGGAAGATTGCAGCTGGTAAGGCTTTTTCTATGCAAGGCAAGTATTGGAGATGAGATGGTCAAATTTGACAACTTGAGTTTTGATGTATACATGGGTATTTGCCGAGCTGCCGCGCAGCATATCTAATGCCGCCCAATTCTACCTAGCCAAAAGGGGGAATGCTGCAGATAAGCTCTTCTGGATGCAGTATCTGGTGCTGAATTATCCGGTGCCTTTCTCTGATCAGCTGAAGCAGCTGGTCGAGCTGCATAAGGCGGCTGAGTTAGCCACGAAGGATTTAATTATCCGGCTGTGGCCTGCTGAGCCGATTAAGCAGCTACTTCGGACTCGTGAAGCGGCTTGTAAGTGCCTGCCCTCGACTCCAAGTCATCAAACGATCGGTTTGCATAGAAGGTGTGCGAATGGCCGTTGCCCGTGCCAAGGTGCATTGGGGGAAGATGGATGCGGAGAAGCTGATGACTGAGGGACCGCCGGAGGGGAAGGAGCACCGCAAGCCCGAACTGTATTATGAAGGTGTCTTGATAGGAGCCCGCCTTGCGGCGGAGCAATGCACCAAGGACATTATATTTCCATAAATACGGTCATGTTTGTCCTTTGTAATATTTGAACAAGAGCATTCTTATCATCTATTGCTTGTCGTATGAACATTTTTCATTATGTGCGGCCATTGTATATAATAATCCTGAGAGTCGGCCAGTCATTGGCTTCCGCCCCCACGTAGTTAGTACGGGGGTGTTCGGGATAAACCTGAGCACTCTTTATCCCAGTTTTGGGTCCCTAAAGGAGGTGTTCAGCATAGCGAACCAGGCAATCGGACTATAGGGCTTTATCACTCTCACTTAGCCATAGGAGTTTTTTGAGGAAGGTAGGCATAGCCCCTGGTGTTCGGAAGTCCGCACGAGGGGCTCTATAGGCGCCTGATTGGAAAAGGCCGATCCATCGCACGTTGCATTGGTTATAGCATTATGCGGAAGAACTCCTTAAAGATTTTAGAACCTCTCGAACAGCTGACCAGCTCTTGCTACATCATGACAGTCAGCTTTCAGCTTTCTCTACTGAGGTGCTCGTCCGGAAGAACCGGGACACAATCGCAGTAGTTATCCCAGTGCTACCTTAGCCGATATAGCGGAATGTAAGGTACCAAAACATAGGAGCCGGGCAAACCCAACTATTGACCCAAGACATGATTCAGAGCTGATGCATATAATGCTATAAGTTCGGGGTGTCGAACAACCGTGAAGGTGTTCGGACTTTTTTACCATAGTGTGGGCGTGATGAAGCCCCTGGCATATTGAGGCATATGCATTAAGCAGCCGCCTTTTAACAAAGGAATTTTAAATAAGAAATAGTAGCAGGTGAGCATCACATAAATCCACATGTTGTATGTGAGTAATACGTTAATGCGCATGAGTACAGGTGATATGATAAAAGGAAATATGATTGCAGAACCTACTGATACCGGGTGTAAGGAAATTGTGTATGGGTCCGGGGTGTAGTCGGATGATCATAGAGGAATATCTAGGGATTCCCTGACGCGCTCGAACAGTTCTCGCACAATCGATCGTAGCCTGCGTAAAGGTGAACCTGTAAAGAAAACATAAGAGATGGTTTTGCGCCACCTGGTAGTTGAGCCGCAGTACGTGGCTTGTATTACCCTTTTCTGGAGTGTTTTTAATTAAGCTCCGAGCTAACTGGGCTATCCTGCTGCGCAGTAGTTCGGACTCTTTTGACGGTGTCCTGAAACTTGGTTGTCGACTCGAGGTTCGGCTGGAAGGTGCCATCCGTTGTTCTTGCCGTTAGAGCGGTGGTAGATTCTTCGGCCGTGAGGGGGAGTTCAGACCTGCCATTAACCATGATGACGCCGCGTGGACCAGGCATCTTTAATTTATGGTAGGCATAATGTGGCACCACGTTGAACCGAGCGAACACGGTTCGTCCGAGCAGTGCTTGATGGTCACTACAAAAGGGGACGATGTCGAAGACTAAGTCTTCGGTACGGTGATTGTCCGGAGATCCGAAGCCCACTTCTAGTGTGATTGAGCCCAGGCAACAGGCCTCTATGCCTGGTTAGCTTTGAAGGTGGTTTTTGTGGGCTTTGAAGGTGGTTTTTGTGGGCTTGATCCTTGACGGGTTGATGCCCATTTCACGCACTGTATCCTACTATAGTAGGTTCAGGCTGCTACCTCTGTCCATAAGGACTCGTGTGAGGTGGAATCCATCAATGATTGGGTCGAGGACCAGTGCGGCCGAACCGCTATGATGGATACTGATAGGGTGGTCCCTGCGATCGAAGGTGATCGGACAAGAGGACCATGGGTTGAACTTTGGGTCGATTTTATAGATCCCCCTTAGTGCACATTTCCCTTTGGGGATGTGGCTTGTGCATATTATATTCACCATTTTCACCTGTGGTGGGTATTTCATCTGTCCTCCTGCATTCGGTGATCGGGGCTCTTCGTTGTCGTTGTCTTGAGACCCTTTCCCCTTGTTTTCGGCGTCTGACCTTCCGGCTTGTCTGAAGACCCAACATTCTCTATTGGTGTGGTTGGCTGGTGTTCCAGGGGTGCCATGAATTTGGCATGGACGGTCGAGTATGCGGTCGAAACTGGACAGGCCTGAATTGTTTTTATTGAATGGTTTATTCCGCTGACCGGACTTGGAGCAGCTGAATCCAGCATTGGCTGACGTATCTTCGGTATTATCACGGTTTTTCCGGCGCTTGTGTTTGTTGCGCCATGATTTGTCGTTGCTATCCCTGGCTTTCGATGTGCCGGGATTGCTTGCTATATTGTTGCTACGAGCCAACCAGCTATCCTCGCCTGCGCAAAAGCGGGTCATGAGTGTTGTAAGGGCTGCCATGGACTTTGGCTTTTCCTGTCCGAGATGTCGGGCAAGCCATTTGTCACGGATGTTATGCTTAAAGGGCGCTAGGGCTTCGACATCCGGACAGTCGACAATTTGGTTCTTTTTGGTTAGGAACCGTGTCCAAAATTTCCTGGCTGACTCTCCGGGCTGCTGGGTTATGTGACTCGGATCATCAGCATCCGGTGGTCGCACGTAAGTGCCCTGGAAGTTGTCAAGGAATGCGTCTGTCAGGTTCTCCCAACTCCCCACGGAGTTTACTGGCAAGCTGTTCAGCCAATGCCGAGCCGGTCCCTTTAGTTTTTGTGGGAGGTACTTGATGGCGTGTAGATCATTTCTGCGGACCATGTGAATGTGGAGGAAAAAGTCTTCTATCCATACCGCGGGGTCTGTGGTACCATCGTATGATTCAATGTTCACGAGTTTAAACCCTTCCGGGAATTCATGATCCATTACTTCATCCGTGAAGCATAGGGGATGTGCGGCGCCTCTTTGCTGGGCTTCATTGTATTTGGCCCGGCCTGGTTTGTTAGTGTATCCGGCGTGATGATCCTTGTCACGTGTTGGGGCGCGGCCCCATGATCCATAGATCGATCTTGACTGTCCTGCTTTGTTTTCCAATACATCTCGCAGGTCCTTCGTGTAGCCCCTGGCCTTAGTATTACCGTTTGATTGGCGACGGGTTGCGGTCTGCACTTCAGGCTGGTATGCCACTTTGTCGCGGCCACAGGGTGGCCGGTCAGCCGCATCATGCTCTAGTAGTGTTGGCTTTAAAGCCTCCTCCTCGAGTTCAGGTAGCAGCATGTGCTCTGGGTAGCTTCTTCTATGGCGCTCGAGTCCGTATTCCTCGGCAGCCAGGACCTCAGTCCATCTATCCGTTAGCAGATCTTGATCAGCTTGAAGCTTTTGCTGCTTTTTCTTCAGGCTTTTTGCAGTGGCTATAAGCCTGTGTTTGAAGCGCTCCTGCTCAACGGGATCCTCAGGCACGTTGAATTTTTCGTCGCCAAGGCTCACTTCGTCTTTGGAGAGAGGCATGTACTTGTCATCCTCTGATTCTCCATTAGTTGCCTGTTCTTTAGGGCTAGCTTGCCCATCCTCTTGCTCGGCCTGCTCGAAGCCTGGCTGGGAAGGATTGTATTCGTCTTCGGCACCATCCAGATTGTTATCTCTTGTGCCAGTATCACTATTTTTTCTATGGCGGGGCTTGGAGCGGCGCCGATGACGCCGATGTCTAGATTGCTTCTCCACAGGGTTATCTTCTGTTGCCTCATCGCCATCGTTTCTTTTAGCGGTGTCCACCATATAAATATCATATGATGAGGTGGCCGTCCAGTGCCCTACAGGCATTGGTTGTTGTTCTTCTCCAGCATCGTCGTCCATACCGTCGATGTCTTCGGAGTTGAAGTCAAGCACGTTGGTTAAGTCATCGATACTGGCTATAAAGTGGGTGGTGGGTGGGGGACGAATTTCTTCGTCGTCCGCCCCCCCACTCGAGCCGGACATAGTTCGACCAAGAATCTCCTGGCAAGGAAAGAGACCTTAATGAGTTTAGCACGTAACCCAAGGGCGAGTGGTAAAAAATATCCACGGCGGTGAACTCCATGACCGGTGCCCAGTCAGATTTGATAGGCACGGACGCACGCGGTTCGGATCCTGTGGCCGGAGACAAGTCCGAGGGTCCGATGACACCACTCTCATAGGAGGTGGAATCAGTGTTCGGCTCCAACGCCGATGAGTGTGCGGCTTCCATGGTGGGGTCCATCCACCCACCCTCGGAGGGCACGATCTGCTCTGGATTGATTGCCGGCGCCCCTGCAGGCACGATCTCCCGAATACTGTCCGGCGGCAGATGAAAGTCATGCCCGTCGTGACCGATCGGCGCGCCTGTCATGGGCTTGAATCCGTCGAAGATCAAGTCTCCGCCGATGTCGGCAGTATAGTTTAAGCTTCCGAACCTGACCTGCTGGCCAGGGGCGTAGCTATCGATCTGCTCCAGATGGCCAAGCAAGTTGGCCCGTAGTACGAAGCTGCCGAATACGAAGATTTGTCTGGGAAGGAAAATCTCCCCCTGGACCGCATCGTTGAAGATGATCGATGGAGCCATCAAGCCTTACAGCTACCACTATTAGGGAAAACCTTATACACAGAAATTTAGCAACAGCGCGGGTCAAAAAAGCGCGCTAGTGCTATATAGCAGTAGCGATCTAAGAAAAACCGCGCTACAGATACAAACTTAGCAGTAGCGCTTGCGGCCGAGAAAGCGCTACTACTAATATTCCCATTGGCAGAATGCTTGGCTACGCATAGCAGTAGCGTGCTTCGAAGAAACGCGCTACCGCTAGAGCATAATTAGCAGCGCGTTTCCTGAGAAGAGCGCTACTACTAACGGAAATAAAATAAGATGAAAAACAAATAGAAAAGTAAATGAAAATGAAAGAAATAGAAAAAGGAGAAAGGGAAAAATAAAATGTAAAGCAAAGTAAACGAAAAAGTGAAAAATCGGAGGAAGGCATAGCAGCAGCATTTGTTCGTAAGAGGCGCTATAGCTAACGTAGCTGCAGCGCGTGTCCTAGACCCCCGCTATAGAAACAGAAAAGGAAATTAAAAAAGGAAGAAATTTACATAGCTATAGCAGCAGTGCGTTTTGCAGAAAGCGCTATAGCTATCTTAGCTATAACGCGTTTTGCGAAACGCGCTACCGCTAAGTCTGACTTAACCAAAAAACCGTTTCCCCCCGGCCACCACTTCTCCCCCAAATCCCTCAACCCACCCCGCGCGCCGACGTCTCCCCGATTCACCGTCGCCCCACTTCGCCGCCGACGACGACGCCACCAGAGCCGTGCACCGTCGACGACACCGGAGCCGCCCCCAACGCCACAGAGCCGCACGGCCTCGTCAACGCCACCGGAGCCGCCGTCGACGCCACCTTCCTCGCCGTCACCGGAGACACCCCTGCCTCCCTTGCCGTCACTGGAGACGCCCCTGCCTCCCTCGCCACCACTGCCTCCGTCGCCACCACCGGAGCCATCATCTGTAAGCCCCCACCCCTCCTCTCTCTCTCATGCATAGGTTAGCTAGTTTAATTATCTAGGCTAGGGCAAAATTTTAGTTAGGGCATTGACAGAGAAGTAGTTAGGTTAACTAGTTTAATTACGTTAATTATCTAGGTTAGTGCAAAAACTTAGTTAGGGCTTTGACAGAGAACTAGTCAGGTTAACTAGTTTAATTAGGTTAATTATCCATGTTAATTAGTGCAAAAATTTATTTTAGGCTTTGACAGAGAAGTAGCTGTGTTAACTAGTTTAATTAGGGTTAATTATCTAGGTAAACTAGATTAACTAACTAGGTTAAATAGGTAGGTTAATTAGGTTCGTTGGATTAACAAGCTAGGTTAAGTAGATTGGCAAAGGTTTTTGATTTTTGAAAAGACCACTATTTTTCAAGGAAAAGAATTTAGGCAAATTTTATTTTTCATTGAAGTGGTCATGTTATATCTTTTCATTGAAGTTGTTCGATTGTTCCCAAGTGGCTTTGTTGTTTCCAGGGAATGATGCTGAGTGGCCTATGTTTTGCCGGAATGTTGATTCATTTCTGTTCCGGCAAATTTCAGGTTCTCGATTTGTCCACTTTTTAGCAAAGGTCATGCCGAAATTTCCCGTGAATTTCGGCATGACTTGTGCTACAAACTAGGACATATTGAGTGCCCGGGATTTGCCGCACCAGGAAGGAGTCAACATTCCTGAAAAACAATTGTCCTTTTTTATGTTATTATTCATTTTATTAGGTCTAGAATTAATTGACTAGATTTAATCATAGGAAACATGGCTAGCAACAATGAAGGACAGGGTTCTGGTGATTGCGACGACGTCTACCGGGCGGCAGACGAATTTTTTAGCCTTACCGACAATCAACAGATGTTGTTGCTGGGCCCACCGGTGGCATCGGGGACTAAGACCGACACGCAGACCGGTGCTGAGACCGACACGCAGACCGGTGCTGAGACTAAGACCGGCGCTGAGATTCAGACCGGCATCGAGACCGGCACTGAGACCGGTGCTGCCTTGGGGAGCGGAGCCGGTGTAGAACCGAAAGCAAAGAGGCAAAGGGTTCCTAACAAACTCAGGACTACTAGACTGGTGGTCACGGAGGTGGACAATGGCAATTTTGAGCCAAAGGCGCCCGAGGAAGCGCGCGCGTGCTACGACAATCAAATAGGCTGCATCATACGGACAACCGCCACCATCAACGATGAGAATCTAAAGAAGATAGAAAATATGAGGAGCTCCCTCCTAAAGAAGTTTCACCAGATATTCTTGTTCCCGGGCCGGAATGAGAAGGATTATGAAGATCCAGACAAGGACCCGGCATTGAAGAAGATAAACAAACACGCCATGACCAAGTTTAGCAATGCGTTGGCCGCCTGGAAAAATCGAGTGAAAGCAAAGGTCAACGACGGGGAACCCTGCTCCGAGATTGTAAAGGAAAGTCCGACAATCACGGAAGAGCAGTTTCAAATATTCAAGGAGGCTTGCGAGGCCGAAGCTGCCAAAGAAAAGTCTAAGTACATGAAGGGGCTTCAAAAGAGGAACATTGGGACCCACCACCTCGGAAGCCGTGGTTACGGAGGAAAGAGGTCCAAATGGGCCAAGGAGGACGCGGAAGCCACGAGTCTGGGCATCCCAGACCCCTTGGCGGATTTCACCGTCCCGCAGGAGCGTGACGTCCTGAGGGCCCGCCACCGTTGGGACCCACTGAAGAAGGTTTATGCGAGAACACCGGTCATTACGGAGTTCATGAGACTGCTGGTAATTTTAGTTTCTGATCAATTCGAGT
This sequence comes from Triticum dicoccoides, assembly GCF_002162155.2. Classification (NCBI taxonomy): domain Eukaryota; kingdom Viridiplantae; phylum Streptophyta; class Magnoliopsida; order Poales; family Poaceae; genus Triticum; species Triticum dicoccoides. The sequence goes on along the minus strand of NC_041389.1, from coordinate 108,581,413 downwards.
GCACACGTTAGTCATATTTGTAAACGATCCTTGTACCTTTTGCAGAGAGAGCAGCACCGGATTGCGGCCGAAAGCGACTCGCCGTCTGAGGCATTGGCGAGGCCCAAGTGGGACACTCCATTCAACCGGGCGTTGAACATATTGAAACAACAACCGGTGGATACTCGACCATCGTATGGACGCGTGCACGGTGTCGGAGACGGCGCCACGTGGAAGAAGTACTACCGTGAGACCACGGAGGAGAAAAAGGAAAGACGGAGGTTAACTGAAGAAAGCATCGACAAGAAGGTTGAGATTGCGGTTGAGAAGAAATCATCTCAGATAGTCGCAACAGCGGTAGCTGCCGCAAAACAGGCGATTGCAGATATATCTACTTCCTTGGTGACGGGCGTTCACACTTGGACAAGGGAAAATCCAAAAAAAATGCAGAGGACTTTCCCCTTGCTGACTTCTTGGCAGCACATGCTCCTGCACCGGCTCCCGCACCAGCTCCCGCACCGGCTCCCGCACCGGACGTGCTCGGTGGTGCCTCCTCTTTGGCTGAGCTCAACGCCCTCACGGTATCTGCCACACCGGCCCCCTTAAATATAAATGTATAATCTCCCGTTTTCGTTGCCTTTCGGATGTCTCACGTCGCATACTTTTCTTTGCAGGCTGACGAAACCCCGTGCACCATATTGTACACCATCGACGAACAGAAGGTGGACGTGGGGAAGGGGACGATAATGGAGCCGAAGGAACCATTGTTCCACATCCGGTCGATCCCCCCGAGCGTCGTCAAGGTTTCCGTGGCCAGTGTCAAAACGGGCCACGAGAATTTGCCTCCTCTAATACTAGTGGGGGATGACGACGAGACCCTGCGGCGGCTTGGTGATCGTTGCAATGGGTGGGTCCTGTTGTGGCCAAAGAGTCTGCTTCGTCTGGAGGCGGCCGGGAGCACACCCATGAGCACGCAGCCTCAGCAAGGTATGAACATCAACACCCCACCTACCCAATTAGCGTCGGGTGTCGGGTTGGGTGATAGCGGACAAGGTAAGCAGGTGGCTCCATTAGTCGTTGATGACGTTGCCATGGATGAGGATGAGGATGACGATGGCGCTGAACAGTATGTCTATACTGGCGCCTCCTCGGGGTTTGAGCATCATGAGTCGGTGCCTGAATTACCGTCTCAACGTGTTATTGACGACCATCCGGTGGTAAAGAAGCCTAGGAAGAGAGCGAGGAAAGGCAAAAAAGCTGATTCTATGAACCAGCCGCCTCAGCAGCCTCGGCTTCAGGACCGTGTAGATATCCCCGATGCAGATAAATGGCATATCCCCGGTCGACCAATCCTACCTGAAACAGCGCTACGAGCCAGATTCGGCGATCTAAGGAGACTTCATGACGATGTGCTGCGGGTAGAGAAAGGCCTCATCGCCTCGAAAGATCCAGGATACCCACTCTACGTGGTTAACATTCCGCGGCAAATGTCGTACGTCGACTGCTTCCCCGCGGATAAGTTCTTTCTCCGATTCGATTACATATTCGACATGTTTCACGTGAAGAAGCTGGATTTTACTTTTGTCCGCCTTTATGCCTTGCACATGAACTACATCATTGGGGTTGAGCAGATACGTTTTATCTGTGTCGCTAACCCGTACTACATGCACGAGGGCTTCTTGGGAGTCTGTGCACAGCATCGTGAATACGCGAGGGATTACATCATCAGTTTCATGCTCGCCAATAAGGACAAGGAGGCAATTGTCGTGCCTTATCATCCCGTGTAAGTCATCCGCGCTGCTATCGTTCCTTCGATTTCAATAATTCATTTGCACGGTGGAGGCTAATTAATTTGAGGTGTACTTATTTTGCGCAGCGGCGGGCGCGCCGTCCTCATCATCCTCTACCCCCGATTCTCACATGCTCTTTACTTGGACTCGTCGAAGAACATTCACAAAAAGGATTACACCCACATCAAAGATGTTCTCGACAGTGCTATGTTTTACTACCAAGCAAGGGGTGGAGAGGTTAGGGACAAGAAGAGAAGGGGCAGCAGGGCGGCCTTCAGCCATAAGACCGACTTCTGCTGCATCCAGCAACCAAACGATTCTCTAAATGATGGATTCTATGTCCTACACCACATGCTGGAGTACCGACGGGATCACCAGAACCTTCACATGGCACCTAGATCTAGCGATGCCCATATTCTGCAATGGGCAAAGGACATAGGAGATATCGAGGATCATCGACTTTGAGCGGAGTTCTATAACATCCAGCGCGAACTTGCCCAAATCATCATGAATGAGGTCGTCGGAAAAACAGGGATGTTCCATGCAGAAGGACAAATGTCGCAGGAAGACGTCCGAACATGGATAGCCTCTCAGCGTCTCGACATGAAGCCTTTCACTTAGCTCGATGACTATCTCCCTGACTTGGATGGATGGCATGACATGATGGAGTGATTGTCGATATATGACAATGTGTCCGTTTAGTCCATACTTTCTTTTATGACAAAACTTTGAGTTATGCACGGTGAAACTTTATTTGTGATGTAATTAAACCGTCCTCCTCCTCGACTAGCGAAAATCACTCTAGTTAGGTCATTTTGGGTACGATGAACTTTGTTATTTATGCTTATGATATGTTGTTTCTATTTTTGCCAAGTCTGTCTCTTTCTGTTGCTCAACTATATATGTTGCATATCATCGACTCATGTGACGATGCAGGTGCATAGATCATAGATGGCGAAGAAGTGCTACGCCAGGAGTATATATACGACAAGTGGCCGGAGTGTTAGGCCCAGGTGTACCGGTTTTCGGTTTCCGAGCGACACACAGTACTTAGTTTAGGTTCACGCTAATGCAAGAGAGGGATACGAACTCATGTACTCAAAGTGATAGCTATTCTCGTGTATATCATTGTTTAGATGGATGACGATGTATTTGCAAGTAATCGAGACTTGAATCGCTATTTTCGAGATTGATGACGAGAGACCACTTTGTGTTGGATGATGATTATGATGATGACATGATTTGATGAGACTAATTGTATGTATATGCTATTATTACATTTGTATGTGGATGATATGCTAAAGATCATTGTATAAAGCCTATTCAAATGCAAAACAAATAAAAAACAAATGTGCAGGGAAAAAAACTAATAAAACTAGTAGTAGCGAGGGGGGGGATTTAGCAGTAGCGCCGACTTACCAGTAGCGCTTCCCTGTAAATGGCACTGCAGATAATATCAGTAGCGTCCTTTTCTAAAGAGAGCTGCAGCTATTCATGTGTAGCAGTAGCGTGGGTCAACAGGCGCTACTGCTATACGTTAGCTGTAGCGCCTTATTAGTAGCGCCGGTACCCGTGCTACTGAGAGGGCCAAAACCCGCGCTGCTACTAGGATTTTCCCTAGTAGTGTACGACATAGTGGAACTCTCAATGAAAGCACCAATGTCGGTGTCAAAACTGGCGAATCTCGGGTAGGGGGTCCCGAACTTTGCGTCTAAGGCTAATGGTAACAGGAGGCAGGGGACACGATGTTTTACCAAGGTTCGGGCCCTCTCGATGGAGGTAATGCCCTACTTCCTGCTTGATTTATCTTCATGATATGAGTATTACAAGAGTTGATCTACCACAAGATCATAGAGGCTAAACCCTAGAAGCTAGCGTATGATTATGATTGTTGTTGTCCTACGGACTAGACCCTCCGGTTTATATAGACACTAGAGGGGGCTAGAGTTACACAAAGTCGGTTGTCGAGAAGGAAATCTACATATCCGAATATCCAAGCTTTCCTTCCACGCAAAGGAGAGTCCCATCCGGACACGGGACAAAGTCTTTAGTCTTGTATCTTCATAGTCCAACAGTCCGGCCAAAGTATATAGTCCGGCTGTCCGAGGAACCCTTAATCTAGGACTCCCTCAAACAACATGAGCTTTTATGTTTGCACCGGAAACTTGATTAGATACATCAGGTTCAGTCAGTTCAGTATTGATTGGGGGAGTTATAAGTAAGCTGAAATTGGTTTCATTTTCTCATAAATTCCCTAGATACAAGCAGTTTTACAACACCGTCAGGTTTAACTATTGGCCAGAAATTGAACAGTTGAATTAGATATAATCAGGGATGTGATGTACCTTCTCATTGTGCATGCTGCTCTTGCAAGTTGCGACTGTCCGTTTGTGCAAGCTCGATGCCATGCCCGTGTTGCCAGCGCTGCCTCCTACGCAGGGTACACCCAGGGTACACCTAGGGTTGGATCTTCATCTTCTTGTCCTTCCATTTGTTTGAAGCCTGGCGATCGCCCTCCAATGAGGGCACGAGGAAGTGCCGTGTCAGTCTGTCCTGCAGCGGCTAGGTTAGGAGCGAACCAAATGAGAGGCTGGAGCGAATGAATTGGGATTTTTCCTGCTGTCGATCAATATGGGAGGCGCTCGTTTGGGCCGCGAGCCTGCTATAGGGCCTGCCTTGCACTTACGTTATTGGCCCATCCAAATTGAAACTTTTTTCTTCATTTTTACATTGCCTGCCCGTGCGTTGGGACGAACAAAACTATCCTGGGCAAACCTGTATGACTCAAAGTAAGTGCACACTTTCCAGCCACCCGAGGAGGCCGCCCATACCAGCCCTACAGTGGCGTCACCCCTTTTTGCGTGTATGATTGGGGTAGTGAAAAATATTCCATTGGCGCTTTTGATTTACCCACAAAATGGTTGAATTGCTTGTTTCTATGAACTAAGTTTGCCAATAATGTGAAGGATGCCAGTCTTTTCATCCTATTGCAGGTTGCTTAGATCTCGATATGCCAAATGTAATCGCATGAAATATACAGTAAAAGCCAGTGTGATGTGTGTTGGTACAACTAGTCTGACAACCCGTCCTCATATAACATATCAAGGACGCACCATCTTATCAGATTAACCATTCGACTTACCGATGCAGCGTGGGAAGAAAGAAGTATTGGGGCTGCGTATCCAAGCAATTGATGCCATGGACTCCTTCGTAGAACCTTGTAAGCAAAAAATAAGTTACAGTGTGCCTGTACAAAGATCTAGCGTAAGTTCAGTTACCTACTTCTCGGAATTTTAGTTAGCCACTTATTGCAAAATTGTTAAATTATGTTGCTTGGCTTAATGTATGCTACTGATTACATAATGCCATAGCTTCTTAATCCTATTATAGACTGCCGCCTATTGATATGTCTCCAATGTATCTATAATTTTTGATTGTTCCATGCTATTATATTATCATTCTTGGATGTTTTACAATCATTTTATAGTCATTTTATATCATTTTTGGTACTAACCTATTCACATAGTGCCCAGTGCAAGTTGATGTTTTCTGCATGTTTTTTACATCGCAGGAAATCAATATCAAACGGAGTCCAAACGCAATGCAACTCCTGGGGGATTTTTTGGGCCAGAAGAAAGCCAATGGGACAGGGAAGCACCTAAGGGGCTGCTCGAGGAGAGAAGCACCCACCAGGTCCATGCTTGAGGAGAGCCAAAAATTATGCTATGGTTGCTCCTATGCTTCACTTAAATTTTTAGAGCCATGGACTTGCTCTAGTACTTCACTTATATCTTTTTGAGCACGGTGTGCTTTGATTTTGAAGAAATGCTCTCATGCTTCACATAGATTTATTTTGGAGTTAGTAAATTTTTCAGAAATTCTCTCTTGCTTCACTTAGATTATTTTGAGAGAAAGAAAAAAATTATGCTCATTATCTTCACTTATATTTGTTTGAGCTTATCAAAAGCAACATATGAAAATAGTCCCAAAGTGATAGATATCCAAGGAGGATATAATAAAAACTTCCATGAAGATCATTGGACAAAATAAACTTGATTCTTAGTAATGGTTTTGAGATATGACGATACGATATGTGAGTCATGTTGATGAGTAATTGTGCTTTAGGAAGAATATTGATGTTAAGGTTTGTGATTCCCTATGCAAGTACGAAAGTCAATAGTTATGCAATGAAGTTTATATCCTTATTATGGCGCATTATTCGGTGTTACTTATGCTTAATGCTTGGGTACGAGATTTTTCGCTTTTTGGTTGGTCGCTTCTCAATCTTTTTGCTAGCCTTCATTTTGCACTAAGTATGATCACTACTTGTGCATCCAAAACCCTTTAAACTAGTTTTGCCTTATGAGTCCACTGTACCTACCTATATGCTGTATTTCCATTCCGTTCTAAGCAAATTTGCATGTGCCATCTCTAATATTCAAAATAAATTTCTCTTTTGTGTGCTCTACTACTCGCGAGGCGGTAAAGGGTAGCCAATATTTTCCGTGCTAGATGTGTTATTCTCACGATGAGTGTTTATTCACTTGTCACTGCACAAGAGTACAACAAAGGTACTAGGGATGCCCAGTCTCGAAATGAATAAATGGATTTACTTTGTGTCGTCAAATAATAAATTCCTTGGAAAGTGTTGGTATGGAGGACACCCGAGGATACGGCTGACCATGGAAAGTGAAAGTGATGGTGGAAAGAGGAATAAATTTTATTTTCTGTTTGGGAACTGCCTATGATGTATCTTGCATGGAAAGTGTTGGGATGCTCCAAGTCGTTTTTGTTGGTAGGAAAAGTATGCCTCTCAAAAATAATTTTATCTCTCAATTTAAGCTTTGAGCTCTGGCACCTCTACAAATCCCTACTTCCCTCCGCGAAGGGCCTTTCTTTTACTTCTGAAAATTTTATTTTGAATTTGAGTCTCCATTTTCTCTTATAAAGCACCGACTAAGGGGCACTATTACCGTATTTGAGCATTGGGTGTAGCTAATATTCGAGTGTGTTTCATGAATGGATCAATGATTGAGCATGATGGGCTAGGGATAACTTGCTTTAGTGTTGATATTTTGAAAGACATGGTTGCTTGTTGGAACGCTTGAGTATTAAAGTCTTCATGTCAAAACTAGACAATTGCTTTGAATCATATAAAATTCCATATGTCCATGCTATAAAGAAAAGAATGTGATGAACATGTTAGGCAGCATTCCACATCAAAAATTCTATTTTTATCATTTACCTACTCGAGGACGAGCAGGAATTAAGCTTGGGAATGCTGATACGTCTCCAACATATCTATAAATTTTTTATTGGTCCATGCTGTTATATTATCATTCTTGGATGTTTTACAATCATTTTATGGTCATTTTATATCATTTTTTGGTACTAATCTATTGACATAGTGCCCAGCGCCAGTTGCTATTTTATGCATTTTTTACATCGCAGGAAATCAATATCAAACGGAGTCAAATGCAACGCAACTCCTGGAGCATTGTTTGGGCCAGAAGAAAGCCAATGGGCCAAGGAAGCACCTGAGGGGCTGCTTGAGGTGAGCAGCACCCACCAGGGCGCGCCAGGACGCCTAGGCGCGCCCTGGTGAGTTGTGCCCACCTAGTGTGCCCCCTGAACCGCCTCTTTGCTGTATAAATACCCAAATATTCCATAAACCCTAGGGGAGTCGACGCAATATTGATCCAGACGCCGCAGAGTCCAGAACCACCAAGATCCAATCTAGACACCGTCCTGGAGGGGTTCACCACTTCCATTGGTGCCTCTCCTATGATGCGTGAGTAGTTCTTTGTAGATCTACGGGTCCGTAGTCAGTAGCTAGATGGCTTCCTCTCTCTCTCTCTATCTCTCTCTCTCTCTTTATTATCAATTCAATGGTCTCTTGGAGATCCATATGATGTAAGTCTTTTGGCGGTGTGATTGTTAGGATCTGATGAACTTTGAGTTTATGATCAGATCTATGTTTTTATCCATGAAAGTTATTTGAGTCTTCTTTGATCTCTTATATGCATGATTGCTTATAGCCTCAAATTTCTTCTCCAATATTTGGGTTTTGTTTGGCCAACTTGATCTATTTATCTTGCAATCGGAAGAGGTGCTTTCTAGTGGGTTCGATCTTACGGTGCTTGATCCCAGTGACAGAAAGGGAACCGGCACGTATGTATCGTTGCTACTAAGGATAACAAGATGAGATCTATATCTTCCGCAATAGATAAACGGATCTCGTCTACATCATGCCATCGTTCTTAATGTATTACTCCAGTTTTTCATGAACTTAATACACTAGATGCATGTTGGATACAGTCGATGTGTGGAGTAATAGTAGTAGATGCAGGAAGGAGTCAGTCTACTAATCTTGGACGAGATGCCTATATAATGATCATTGCTTGGATATCGTCATGATTATTTGAAGTTCTATCAATTGCCCAACAGTAATTGTTTTCCCAATGTTTGTTATTTTTCTTGAAAGAAGCCACTAGTGAAACCTACGGCCCTCGGGTCTCTTTTCATCATATTGTCAGGACCCCGACTCAATGCCACATCGATCTAGCATGTAACACTTCATATCACTTTGCGGCCTCACGCACGGTATCCCCACGGGTGTCGCCTTACCTTTGTCCGGGACCGTTTGCGCCTTTTGGCACACGTATATGATAGTGTCGCTAGCATCCATATGATAAGGAGCCCGGGCTGACATGGCTAGTCGTAAACCCAAAGTGGCACAAACTTACAGGGACAGGCATCCATGACCCAGCATCGAACGTGTCGGTCATCAGCGAGTGAATCCAGGCTGTAGCACTGGGCTAACAGGACTCCGGTGAACCGGGCTGTAGCGGGCTAACAGGACTCCGGTATTCATTGCGTGACATTTCCCCGAAGGGACAGACACAGGAACGAAGAAGGACACATGCCGGCCAGCCTAAGTGTTCCGGAGCAGTAGCAAGCTATCAGGGCTCGGTGGAAGCACTAGGAGACATTTCCCGGTAAGAGAGGCTACTAAGGATAAACAACTAGATAGTCAGATCCCACACATAGCAATACACATTACACGTACGCATAACATGCAGGTATGTGCTTTACAACATGGCATCACAGCATAACTCAACAACTCATATAGATAAAAGCTCAGAAGAGCCATCATAGCATTTATTACAAGCAGGGGTCACATGACCCAACATTCAGAGCAAATAAGCAACAAGCGGAAGCATTACATGTCTGGGTACAGACATCTACAAATGAAAAAGGCTGAAGAGCCTGACTATCTACAACATCCGATCAAGATCGTAGCTGAGGTACAAGCTACTCGTCGAAGTCCACGAGAACACTAGTAAGACCGAAGTCTCCGCTGCAAAAACATAAATAAAGCACTATGAGTACAAAGGTACTCAGCAAGACTTACATCAGATCCTATCATACATGCATTTGTATCAAGAGGGTAATGTGGGGTTTAGTTGCAGCAAGCCAGCTTTGACTCAGTGGCTATCCTGTTCTACGACTACCAGAACTTCTTTGTGGTGATATGGCGCACACGAGTCCACTAATCACCACACAATACACTACTAAGGATTCATCCCCGTCTCCATACGAGAAGGCCATCCATAGCACTCACACTTGTCTTGAGCATTTTAGAGTATCCACTTCAAGTTGTCTATGTACCATGTAAGCATCCAAGAAGTCCATAACCGCGGACCCGGCTATTCGAATAGATCATGTTAACCCTGCAGGCGTGTACTTCTTCACACACGCTCTCGCCACTTACCACCATGTACACGTCATGTATCTCGGCAACCTTCAAGCGGAAGCCTGGCGAGGGTGTCGGCCACGACCTGACTAACCACACAAGACTCTAGCCCAGGTTTATCGCCTATTCGGGTTCCATCCGCAAGGAGATCCGGCCGGGGTGTCGCTCACGGCCCCAAACGATGTGTGCAGGTTCCCGAGCCCACCATCCGGGTGCCACTCGGTACACCAGGCCACGTGTGCCTAGTCTGTCCCAAGCCCACCCTGCCGGGTGCCACTTGGTAGAAAAATAGCACTACCTACAAACACCAGAAACTAGTTGCGACTCCTGGACAGAGATCAAGTTGGTTAATAAGCCGAGAGGGGCCGAGTTACCGGAACCCAATGTGTGGTAGTATCGAGTCATTGGACAAGATACATAGAACACGGTGCTTAAGGACGGTTCCAATGAAACAACCCACCATGTACTCCTACATGGCCTCTCACCGCTACCTTTACCAAATCGTGTTCACACACATTACTCTCAGCACCAGAACAAATCATGACACTCCAATTCATTCCCAATGAATCAGACCTGACACAACTCTAAGCAATAGCAGGCATAGCATGGTAGGAACACAACATGGCTCAATCAACTCCTACACATGCTAGTGGGTTTTAACTATTTACTGTGGCAATGACAGGTCATGCAGAGGAATGGGTTCAACTACCGTAGCACAAAGTAGCAGATGAATCGTTGTTGTCCTAATGCAATAACTGAGAGCAGGAGCGAGAGAGTAGGATTTTATCGGAATGAACAAGGGGGGTTTGCTTGCCTCGTAGATCAACAAGGAAGGCACTGCTTCATAGACAGGTACTCTCGAGCACTCTCCGGAGCAGGACCTATCGAGAAGGAACGGTGCCACCAATCAAAACACAAGCATATGCAACAATATGATGCATGATCATGGCATGTAGACGTGATGTTGTTTGAGCTAATGCAGCTAGCGTTCATTTGCTTGAAGTCCATTTGAATCAAGAATTCAAATGCAACTCCAAGCTAAGTCTTTATAAATGCCATTTATGTCTTTTCACCTATACAGCATGTATAAGTTGGTTTGTCATGCATGAAACTAGTACAGATGGAAAGATTGCATTTTTCTGATAATTTTCCATATATAATTTATTTCAATCTGAGCTACAGTTGAATTGATATGAATTTTTGAAATTTTGAACATTTTCTGGAATTTCCTGATTTATTTTAATTCCAGAGAATATATTACTGCGCCAGCATGACATCAGCACAACGTCAGCAGGTCAACCGGGGCTGACCAGGGTCAAACCTGACGTGTGGGGTCCACACGTTAGTGACAAGGCGTTAGACAGAGGGTTATTAGCTTAATTAAAAAGGATTAGGGGGCACGGGGCCCACTGGTCAGTGTCAGTGGCTAATTAGGCGATGATTAGCTCTAAGCTAATCACCTGGCCGACGGGGCCCACCCGTCAGGCCGGCGAGGTCGTCGGCGGCGACCACAGGACGCGGCGGCGTCCGCGTTGGGGGCCACGGGGGCGGCGTCTGAGAGCACCGGGGGCATAGCCCGTGCTCTCGCGCATCTAGTGGAGCAGACGGGAAGCCACGGGGGCGCCGGAGCTCGCCGGAGCGGAGCTCACGGCGCGGCCGGAGCTCGGCTCGAGCGAGCGCGCGGCTACGACGCATAGGGAGGCAGGGGAGGAGGGGGAACCGACGCGGGGGTGGGGGCTCGCAGGGGACCGGAAGAGACGACGGCGAGCTCGGGGGAGGCGCTGACGGCGGCGAGCGACGACGGAGATCCATAGCGGCCGGAGGTGATGAAGGCGACAGCAACGGCTCCACGGGGCGTCTGGCGATGCACAGCTTGGCGGAGAGGCTACAGAGCGAGGAGGCGGAGCTCCTGGGTGCGTCGGAGGAGCGAGGGGACGGCGTGGAGCGCGGCAACAGCGAGCGGCGGCGACGGCGATTCTCGGGCGTGCGAGAGAGAGAGCGGCAGAGAGGGAGAGGGAGTGACAGAAGGGGAGGGCTCGATCCAGACGGCACCCGCGCATCTAACCGCGGCGTCGACGTGGCGGGGGAAGCAGGCAGGCGACCAGGAGGTGGCCGGACGCGTGCGTGCGCGCCGCGGGCACACGCCCGTCCTCCTGTCGGGGAGGAAGACGACAGAGGAGGGGGGCCAGGTGGGCTGGGCCAGCTGCTGGGCTGCGTGGTGCTGGGCCAGCACAGGAGCTGGGCCGCAGGTAGGTCTAGGTAAGGTTTTTCCCTTTTATTTCTTTTTCTATTTTTCTGACATTTTTTTGGTTTAAAAAAATACTAAACCATTTTATTTTCTTATGCCAATTTTTGTAGGGGCTAGTGGCATTATTCCAGAACTCCCCAACAAGTGGCACAATTTTTGGACATATATTAAATTTAGAACTAATATATATCCAATGCAAATATTTATGCATTAATTCCAAATGGCCAAAATAAATACTTGTGAGCTCTTAAAAATATTGGTTTTATTTTTATCTCTGTCCAACATTTTCAGAGAGCAACATGAGCATTTTCTTGGACCCTTTTGGAGCAATTTTTATTTGGGTCATTTCCATAGATGATTCTGAGGGTTCACAAATCCTCATTTCAAATTTAAATGGAATTTAAACATGATGCACAAATGACTAGCTAGTCTAGGTCATACCAGAACTAGGGATGTGACAACTCGCCCCCACTTGAAAGAATCTCGTCCCGAGATTCAGGGGTCGACGGAAAGAAAGCGGGGTACTCCAGTCGAAGACGATCTTCTCGCTCCCAGGTAGCTTCTCTCTCGGAATGATGAGACCACTGAACCTTGAGAAACTTGATGTTATGACGTCGGGTGACACGCTCTGCTTGATCAAGAATGCGAACTGGATACTCTTGATATGTGAGGTTATCTTGGAGATCAAGCGTTTCGTGGTCCACTCCGCGGATAGGATCCGAGAAGCAACGCCTGAGTTGAGAAACGTGGAAGACATCATGAACTCGAGAAAGATGTGGGGGTAGTTCCAACTGGTAGGCAACCTCTCCTCGTTTAGCGAGAATGCGAAAAGGACCAACGTAAGGAGGAGCCAACTTGCCCTTGATACCGAATCGATGGGTACCCTTCAAAGGAGTAACCCGAAGGTAAGCTTTGTCGCCAACTTCATAAGTCATATCCTTATGATGACGATCATACTGGCTCTTTTGATGAGACTGTGCTGTTTTCAAATTCTCACGAATGATGCGAACTTGCTCTTCTGCCTCCTGGATCATGTCCGGTCCAAAGAATTGTCTTTCACCGGTTTTTGACCAGTTCAAAGGTGTTCGACATCTTCGTCCATAGAGAATCTCAAAAGGAGCTTTCTTGAGACTGGATTGATAGCTATTGTTATAAGCAAACTCGGCAAAAGGAATACATTTCTCCCAATCCATACCGAATGAGATAACGCAAGCTCTAAGCATGTCTTTGAGAATTTGGTTGACCCGTTCCACCTGACCACTCGACTGAGGGTGGAAAGCGGTACTGAAGGAAAGATGGGTTCCCATGGCAGTTTGGAAACTCTCCCAGAAGTGAGAAGTGAAAAGACCGCCACGGTCTGAATTGATCTCTAGTGGAACACCATGAAGTGATACTATTCGAGAAATATATAAGTCAACGAGCTGACTAGCAGTGATACTCTCTCAAACAGGTAGGAAGTGAGCCACTTTGGAAAGACGATCAATGACTACGAAGATAGCGTTATTCCCTTTCTTGGTTCTGGGAAAGCCGGTGATGAAGTCCATACCAACTTTATCCCATTTCCATTCAGGAATAGCTAAAGGCCGAAGGGTGCCATCAGGTCTTTGATGCTCTGCCTTAACGTGACGACAAATGTCACATTTAGCAATAAACTGAGAAATTTCTCTCTTCATCCTAGTCCACCAGAACCTCTGGCGTAGGTCCTGATACATCTTGGTACTACCGGGATGAATTGTGAGAGGAGATTCATGCGCCTCCTTAAGAATCAATTGCTGCATCTGCTGACTCTTGGGAACTACCAAGCGGTTCCCAAAGTAAACAACACCACGTTCATCCATAGGGAAACAACCAGCTACTCCCTTGGAGATATTTTTCTTGATTCGGGAGACTCCCGTATCATGCTTCTGGACTTCTATGATACGATCCACAATAGTAGGTTTCGCCACCAAGGTAGAAAGGAATCCATGAGGAGCAATGTGAAGGTTAAGCTTACAGAATTCCTCATGGAGAAGTGGTTGGCCCTGCTGCAACATGAGATTGTTGCAATAGGATTTATGGCTTAGAGCATCAGCCATGACATTAGCTTTGCCTGGGGTGTAGGTAATCCCTAAGTCGTAATCTGAGATCAATTCCAACCAACGTCTTTGCCTAAGGTTCAAATCTGGTTGGGTGAAGATATACTTGAGACTCTGGTGATCGGTGTAGATCTCGCAACGTTTACCAAGAAGGTAATGTCGCCAGGTCTTGAGTGCATAGACTACGGCTGCAAGCTCTAGATCATGTGTAGGATAATTCTCCTCATGTGGATGCAACTGTCGAGATGCATAGGCAATCACATGACGATCCCTCATAAGAATGCAACCTAGTCCATATCGTGAGGCGTCGCAGTAGATAACAAAGTCTTTAGTGAAATCCGGTGGCACAAGTATGGGGGCAGAAGTCAGGCGTCTTTTCAGTTCTTGAAAACTGTACTCACACTGTGGGGACCACTCAAACTTTTTATCTTTCTTGAGAAGCTCCGTGAGAGGTTTGGCCACTTTAGAGAAGTTTTCAACAAAGCGTCGACAATAGCTGGCTAAACCAAGGAAACTCCTAACTTGTTTGACTGATTCAGGAGGAGTCCAATCAAGAACGGCCTTAACTCTATCAGGATTGACAGCAATACCCTTGCCAGATATCACGTGGCCCAGATAGGTCACTTCTGGGAACCAAAATTCACACTTGGAGAACTTGGCATAAAGGCGGTGCTCTCTGAGTTTTTCTAGCACAAGTCTAAGATGTTCGGCATGCTCTTCCTCGTTCTTCGAGGAAATAAGAATATCATCGAGGTAAACCACGACGAATTATCTAAGTACTCCATGAAGATTGAGTTCATCAAGCGGGAGAATGTGGCTGGAGCGTTGGTTAGACCAAAGGATATGACGGTGTACTCGTACTGGCCATAACGAGTGACAAAGGCTGTCTTGGGAATGTCCCCATTTCTGATCTTGATTTGGTGGTAGCCTAACCTCAAATCCATCTTGGAGAAGACTGAAGATCCAGCGAGCTGATCATACAAGTCGTTGATCCTGGGGAGCGGATATTTGTTCTTTATCGTGACCAAATTAACGGGACGATAATCTACAACCATTCGGTCCGTACCATCCTTCTTCTTAACGAAGAGGACGGGGCAAGCCCAAGGAGAAGAACTAGGATGGATGAAACCCTTTTGCAAGGACTCATCAAGTTGTTTCTTAAGCTCGGCTAGTTCTAAGGGTGCCATCTTGTAAGGTCTCCTAGAAATTGGAGCGGTTCCTGGGATAAGATCTATGACGAACTCTACATCTCTGTCAGGTGGAACACCTGGCAGTTCCTCTGGAAAGACATCCGAAAGTCACGGACTACCGGGATATCTTCAAGGTCAGGGAGAGGGCTGGCATTAAGAGAATAGAGCTGACGCTTTGCAACTCTAGTGGAGACAGTGACTATCTTGCCAGACGGGTGTGTAAGCTGAACAGACCTGGTGTAACAATCAATCTTGGCATGATGAGCTGTCATCCAGTCCATACCCAAGATGATGTTAATATCTGAGGACTTGAGGGCTACAAGTGATGCAAGAAATACAAGTCTATCAACAAGGATTTCATTACCATAGCTGATTCTGGTGGTTTGCCATCTAGACCCTGGGGTTTGGATTTCAAGCGGAGTTGGCATATCACAAAATGACATGTCGTGCAAACGAGCATAGCCTTCAGAGATGAAAGAATGAGATGCTCCAGTATCGAATAGAACCGATGCTGGATGACAATTGACAAGGAGTGTACCAAGAACGACATCCGGATCATCATGAGCGTCTTTAGCTAAGACGTGATGCACACGTCCACGTTCAGTGGGGGCTGACTTGACACTGATCATCTTGCGTGATGGCTTACCATGACCAACAGACTTCTCAGGCGGGGGTGGAGCATAACTAGTCTGAGAGCAGTCACGTGCATAGTGTCCTGGCTTCCCGCATGTGAAGCAAGTCCCTGAAGTTGGACGTGGACCCGCATTGACAAGCAGTCTACCAGTAGGCCTGGGTGGAACATACGACTGAGCTGGGGGAGGCACCTCATGAGATGGCCTTGGTGAATATCCGGAAGGAAGAGCGGAGTTTGGAACCCAAATCCGGCGCTTCTGAGAACTGGAGCCAGAAGAAGATCCCAAATCACGGGTGTGCTTACGAGACTCCTCGTAAGTGAGCTGAGCTGTCTCTGCATTAATTGCCTTGTTCACAAGAGCTTGGAATGTATCACAATGATGCAAGTGGAGATCACGACGCAACTTGGGATTGAGACCCTTCCGAAACCTAGCCTGCTTCTTGGCGCCCGTGGACACCTCTTCTGTGGCATAACGGGCGAGGTTCTCAAACTCTCTGCTGTAAGCATCAACAGCCATCTTACTCTGGGTGAAGCTACAGAACTCTTCTCTCTTGCGATCAAGGAGGGCCTGGGGAATGTGATGCTCGCGAAAAGCCTCAGTGAAATCCCTCCAGGTAGGAATCTGGCCAGCTGGAAGCATAGCCTCATAGTTCTGCCACCAAAGACTAGCAGGACCTTCCAGGTGGTATGTGGCATAGGTGACCTTGTCATCTTCAGCTACGTTCGCGGAACGCAGCTTATGAGTGATGCTACGGAGCCAGTCATCTGGATCGAGTGGCTGAATAGAATGATGAAAGGTGGGTGGGTGCAAGCGGATGAAGTCATGAATGGTCACAGATCCTTTGAACTAATGTGCAGTGTTCTCCTCGATACGTGCCAACAAGCGGTTAGACTCACGCTTGTTTCTCTCCATCTCTAACATGAACTCTGTCAACGAAGGCTGGTCGGGAGGATCCTCATCCCTACCATCTCCGTGGTTCTGGCTACGAGCAACAAAACTTCGCTTAACTGATGACATCCTGAGAAACGAAACCAAGGACGGAATCAGCATCAACTATAGGCTACAAAATGTAGGACAAGGAAATTAGTATCTCTCGAGCTCCTAGGGCAATTCCGGCAGCATAACGGCAGTAAATTGCTCAGAATGAGACATCCTGCTAAAAATGGAGTAGTAACATACTCAACCTCATCACTCAAGGCTCTAAGATAGCACTAAACAGACTACACCGGAAGTACTCGAAAACTGGGGTATGACTCTAATCAACCAATCCTATGGGACTACAGAGTAGTAACACGTGATCCTGATAGACGGAAGAGAAAGCCTAGTTCCTTAACCCCGTAGGAAAGATAGGATGACTCAGATCAGAAGGCCATGAGGTATAAGGAGTAAAAGAGCCTTACGTTCCTTCCCACAATCAATTCCCTTACATAACTAAAGAATTTCTAGACTCAACTTCGACCAGTTTGGCTTGGTAATCCTACAGGCAGTCAGGCTCTGGTACCAAAGCTGTCAGGACCCCGACTCAATGCCACATCGATCTAGCATGTAACACTTCATATCACTTTGCGGCCTCACGCATGGTATCCCCACGGGTATCGCCTTACCTTTGTCCGGGACCGTTTGCGCCTTTTGGCACACGTATATGATAGTGTCGCTAGCATCCACATGATAAGGAGCCCGGGCTGACATGGCTAGTCGTAAACCCAAAGTGGCACAAACTTATAGGGACAGGCATCCATGACCCAGCATCGAACGTGTCGGTCATCCGCGAGTGAATCCAGGCTGTAGCACTGGGCTAACAGGACTCCGGTGAACCAGGCTGTAGCGAGCTAACAGGACTCCGGTATTCATCGCATGACATTTCCCCGAAGGGACAGACACAGGAACGAAGAAGGACACATGCCGGCCAGCCTAAGTGTTCCGGAGCAGTAGCAAGCTACTAGGGCTCAGTGGAAGCACTAGGAGACATTTCCCGGTAAGAGAGGCTACTAAGGATAAACAACTAGATAGTCAGATCCCACACATAGCAATACACATTACACGCATGCATAACATGTAGGTATGTGCTGTACAACATGGCATCACAGCATAACTCAACAACTCATGTAGATAAAAGCTCAGAAGAGCCATCATAGCATTTATTACAAGCAGGGGTCACATGACCCAACATTCAGAGCAAACAAGCAACAAGTGGAAGCATTACATGTCTGGGTACAGACATCTACAAATGAAAAAGGCTGAAGAGCCTGACTATCTACAACATCCGATCAAGATCGTAGCTGAGGTACAAGCTACTCGTCGAAGTCCACGAGAACACTAGTAAGACCGAAGTCTCCGCTGCAAAAACATAAATAAAGCACCATGAGTACAAAGGTACTCAGCAAGACTTACATCAGATCCTATCATACATGCATTTGTATCAAGAGGGTAATGTGGGGTTTAGTTGCAGCAAGCCAGCTTTGACTCAGTGGCTATCCTGTTCTATGACTACTAGAACTTCTTTGAGGTGATATGGAGCACACGAGTCCACTAATCACCACACAATACACTACTAAGGATTCATCCCCGTCTCCATATGAGAAGGCCATCCATAGCACTCACACTTGTCTTGAGCATTTTAGAGTATCCACTTCAAGTTGTCTATGTACCATGTAAGCATCCAAGAAGTCCATAACCGCGGACCCGGCTATTCGAATAGATCATGTTAACCCTGCAGGCGTGTACTTCTTCACACACGCTCTCGCCACTTACCGCCATGTACACGTCATGTATCTCGGCAACCTTCAAGCGGAAGCCTGGCGAGGGTGTCGGCCACGACCTGACTAACCACACAAGACTCTAGGCCAGGTTTATCGCCTATTCGGGTTCCATCCGCAAGGAGATCCGGCCGGGGTGTCGCTCACGGCCCCAAACGATGTGTGCAGGGTTCCCGAGCCCACCATCCGGGTGCCACTCGGTACACCAGGCCACGTGTGCCTAGTCTGTCCCAAGCCCACCCTGCCGGGTGCCACTTGGTAGAAAAATAGCACTACCTACAAACACCAGAAACTAGTTGCGACTCCTGGACAGAGATCAAGTTGGTTAATAAGCCGAGAGGGGCCGAGTTACCGGAACCCAATGTGTGGTAGTATCGAGTCATTGGACAACATACATAGAACACGGTGCTTAAGGACGGTTCCAATGAAACAACCCACCATGTACTCCTACATGGCCTCTCACCGCTACCTTTACCAAATCGTGTTCACACACATTACTCTCAGCACCAGAACAAATCATGACACTCCAATTCATTCCCAATGAATCAGACCTGACACAACTCTAAGCAATAGCAGGCATAGCATGGTAGGAACACAACATGGCTCAATCAACTCCTACACATGCTAGTGGGTTTTAACTATTTACTGTGGCAATGACAGGTCATGCAGAGGAATGGGTTCAACTACCGCAGCACAAAGTAGCAGATGAATCGTTGTTGTCCTAATGCAATAACTGAGAGCAGGAGCGAGAGAGTAGGATTTTATCGGAATGAACAAGGGGGGTTTGCTTGCCTCGTAGATCAACAAGGAAGGCACTGCTTCATAGACAGGTACTCTCGAGCACTCTCCGGAGCAGGACCTATCGAGAAGGAACGGTGCCACCAATCAAAACACAAGCATATGCAACAATATGATGCATGATCATGGCATGTAGATGTGATGCTGTTTGAGCTAATGCAGCTAGCGTTCATTTGCTTGAAGTCCATTTGAATCAAGAATTCAAATGCAACTCCAAGCTAAGTCTTTATAAATGCCATTTTGTGTTTTCACCTATACAGCATGTATAAGTTGGTTTGTCATGCATGAAACTAGTACAGATGGAAAGATTGCATTTTTCTGATAATTTTCCATATATAATTTATTTCAATCTGAGCTACGGTTGAATTGATATGAATTTTTGAAGTTTTGAACATTTTCTGGAATTTCCTGATTTATTTTAACTCCAGAAAATATACTACTGCACCAGCATGACATCAGCACGACGTCAGCAGGTCAACCGGGGCTGACCAGGGTCAAACCTGACATGTGGGGTCCACACGTCAGTGACAAGGCGTTAGACAGAGGGTTATTATCTTAATTAAAAAGGATTAGGGGGCACGGGGCCCACTAGTCAGTGTCAGTGGCTAATTAGGCGGTGATTAGCTCTAAGCTAATCACCTGGCCGACGGGGCCCACCTGTCAGGCCGGCGAGGTCGTCGGCGGCGACCACAGGATGCGGTGGCGTCCGTGTTGGGAGCCACGGGGGCGGCGTCTGAGAGCACCGGGGCGTAGCCCGTGCTCTCGCGCATCTAGTGGAGTAGACGGGAAGCCGCGGGGGCGCCGGAGCTCGCCGGAGCGGAGCTCGCGGCGCGGCCAGAGCTCGGCTCGAGCGGGCGCGCGGCTACGGCGCACAGGGAGGCAGGGGAGGAGGGGGAACCGACGCGGGGGGCTCACAGGGGACCGGAAGAGACGACGGCGAGCTCGGGGGAGGCGTTGACGACGGCGAGCGGCCACGGAGATCCACGGCGGCCGGAGGTGATGAAGGCGACAGCGCCGGCTCCACGGGGCGTCTGGCGATGCACAGCTTGGCGGAGAGGCTACAGAGCGAGGAGGCGGAGCTCCTGGGTGCATCGGAGGAGCGAGGGGACGGCGGGGAGCGCGACAACAGCGAGCGGCGGCGACGGCGATTCTCGGGCGCGCGAGAGAGAGAGAGCGGCAGAGAGGGAGAGGGAGTGATAGAAGGGGAGGGCTCGATCCAGACGGCACCCGCGCATCTAACCGCGGCGTCGACGTGGCGGGGGAAGCAGGCAGGCGACCAGGAGGTGGCCAGACGCGTGCGTGCGCGCCGCGGGCACACGCCCGTCCTCCTGTTGGGGAGGAAGACGACAGAGGAGGGGGGCCAGGTGGGCTGGGCCAGCTGCTGGGCTGCGCGGTGCTGGGCCAGCACAGGAGCTGGGCCGCAGGTAGGTCCAGGTATGGTTTTTCCCTTTTATTTCTTTTTCTATTTTTCTGACATTTGTTTGGTTTAAAAAAATACTAAACCATTTTATTTTCTTATGCCAATTTTTGTAGGGGCTGGTGGCATTATTCCAGAACTCCCCAACAAGTGGCACAATTTTTGGACATATATTAAATATATAACTAATATATATCCAATGCAAATATTTATGCATTAATTCCAAATGGCCAAAATAAATACTTGTGAGCTCTTAAAAATATTGGTTTGATTTTTATCTCTGTCCAATATTTTCAGAGAGCAACATGAGCATTTTCTTGGACCCTTTTGTAGCAATTTTTATTTGGGTCATTTCCATAGATGATTCTGAGGGTTCATAAATCCTCAATTCAAATTTAAATGGAATTTAAACATGATGCACAAATGACTAGCTAGTCTAGGTCATACCAGAACTAGGGATGTGACA
This sequence comes from Triticum dicoccoides, assembly GCF_002162155.2. Taxonomy (NCBI): domain Eukaryota; kingdom Viridiplantae; phylum Streptophyta; class Magnoliopsida; order Poales; family Poaceae; genus Triticum; species Triticum dicoccoides. Next base: position 108,560,303 of record NC_041389.1, on the reverse strand, counting down.
CATATTTGCCTTCGTGATCTATTTTCCTTTGAATTTATTTTCAGATCTATTAATCCAAAAATACAAAAATACCTTGCTGCAATTTATTTGTTCCGCCATCTATTTATCCTATCTACCACTTTTATCTCACATTATTTGCCTATCTTGAGGCGCTGTACCCGGAAGGGATTTACAACCCCTTTAACACATTGGGTTGCGAGTATTTGTTATTTGTGTGCAGGTGTTGTTTACGTGGTGTGATGAGGTTCACCTACTGGTTCAATAACCTTGGTCTCATGACTAAGGGAAATACCTACCATTGCTATACTGCATCATACCTTCCTCCTTGGGAAATACCGACATAGTTCTAGCAGGCATCACATATCTATGTGTTTGATACTTACTGTTAAGAATTACTTGTTTGCCTGAACTTAAATAGCTACTTAAGCACGTAGATAGCTGGTCATATGTACTTCTAGGGTGCAGTAGAATTCATGTGTAATTTACGTTCTGATACCCTATTTGTTTAAATGGTTTGTTGTTATCACTTGTAGCACTAGTAATGTTTGCATGTTCATAGATAGACAACTGTCAGGTTTATATGAGGGACACCATCTTTTTAACTTAGATATGTGTTGGAATCATTTTGCTTACATCGAAGAAATTTACAGATGTTTGTGTTGCTGGTAAACGGTACTGACTTGTTACTTTAATATGTTGCCAAGAACTTGTTACTTTTACTAGTTCATGTGTAATTAAATACATTGCCAAAACTGGTTAGTTTTACTAGTTTGATGTTAGTTTCTTATTGCTCTTGCAACACTTTATTTATGATTGCTAACATTCAAGTTTGTAGGATCCAACTGAAACTTCGTTGGCACAACATGTATGTTTTCAGAAACTTCCTTGTTTACCTGGTTTGCTGTTGTAACTTGTTGATGTAATCATCTTACCAACTTCAAGTTTTAAGGATCCAATTGGAAGTCCAATTGCACAACAGGCACATTTTCAAAAAATATATTTGTGTAACAGGTTTGCTGCTGTAACTTGTTGCTCTAATCAAGTTACTGACTACTCAACTTTTCAGGATCCAAGAGAAACTCCAATGCCACAACAGGTTCCTTTTGCAAAACTTGTTTGTTTAACTGCTTTGCTGCTGCAACCGGTTGCCGTAATCACGTTACTAGCTACTCAACTTTTCAGGATCTAAGAGAAACTCCAATGCCACAACAGGTACCTTTTGCAAAACTTGTTTGTTTAACTACTTTGCTGCTGCAACCGGTTACAATGATGTTAATAACTACTTTTTAGCATCCAATTGAAACTCTTTAATTCCTTGTTTGTTTAACTGGTTTGCTGTTATAACTCCTAGTTTAGATGTTTTGCTAACTTCAACTTTTCGGAATCCAACCGGAACTTTAATGGGAAAACAAGTTAGCCTAAGATCAAAGAGCGAGGTCCCCATGGACGTTGTATCATCCCACAGCAGTGGCATCGACCCAATCGTGCATCATGAATTGCCAATTGTTGATGCTCTAGAGGCTAAACTATTGGTAGAAAGAGATTCTGCTTATGCACTTAGAGATGAAGTTGACATGTTGAGGAAGCAAACAACACAATCACAAGCAGTACTCAAGACAACCATTAAATATTTGGTGGATTTCAAAATGAAGCAAGCTGAGACTGACAACATTGTTAAGGTCCCGAAGGAAAAATGGAAATTAAATTCCCACTTGTTAAATCATAGGTGAAATGTTCTTTCCATCATTGAATAACCTTTTTGTTGTTTGTTCATGTAATCGATCAAACCATTTGTTTTAGAGATCATGTAATATATATTTTGGTTTTTTGGTTTGTAATGTTTTTGAGCACAAGTCTGTATTAATTAATAAGGCTCTGAGACATTTCATTTTGATTGTTGCACCAGACCTAAAAATATGCTAATCGGGCTGAAGGTGCATTCAACAATAATAGTAGTATAGATGGACCTTAAGTGGCACACATCGGAAAGGGCCAAAATGATGTACTAGCTTCACTAAAAAAAGGATGCTCTTCTAGCAAAAAAAAGTTTAGCGGCCTGGCTTATGTATGTTAGTTGAGATTATTGATCCATATACTCTATAAGTGTTTATATGTCTGTTAGTTTTGTACATTATTGGTTGATTGACTCGGAATTTGAATCTTGATACATCTCTTGTGTACATATCTAAATGGGAGTACACATTAGGCTGCGTGTGACACTTGATTTGGACATAAAGTGGTTTCAAATATTTGAATTCACCTTAAACTGGATTCTAGATTCTGAATTCGAGTATCGACATTTGTAAATCATATTCATATATGACAGTGGAATACATCTTTCTCGTGCTTTTGAAGATATATAAAAACACATAGAATGATTTATAAATATTCGTATAGGAATACAAAAATGGATTCGAATTTAGTTGCCAGGGTAAACGTGGATGCTTATTGTCCCAAAATTCGAAAGAAGCGGCAAAATGTCCACTCCCACATCGGCTGCCCGAAGCCAGTGTTTGGGAGATGGAAACTACTGCCTACCCCTTACACGGACAATCCATAGGCCCGATTTCCACTTCTCTCAATAGGGGTAGGTTAGTAACTTCAATTAGATGTGACACCGCCGCCTGTGAGCCCATTCCGACACGATGGGCGCCAAATATGGGCGGCAAATCACATTTGATTCAAGCTCGTCTGAAAGACCTCTGTCTCTTCCTCCATTTCCCCATTCATACACGGTGGCAGCAAAACAAACTCGACTCGGCCGAAATCAATTTAGGCAAATATTTTCAATAGGGGCAGGTTTGTAACTTCACTCAGACATGACACAACCGCCCTACCTGTGGGTACCAAAACACCCTCTCCTCGCCAGAAATTGCTCTGGGCAAATATTGGCGAGATGCGAGATTGCCGTCCTATCCCCAACCGACAAGACATCCAAATTTTAAACGGGGGCTAAGTTTGTAACTTTCCCATATTTCAGACAGGCGTGTCCTAAAAACATGGTTCCCCATACCTCTCCCTCCATTTTCACATTCATCACTAGAACGCCATCCCCACACCAGCCTCCTCCGTCCGCCACCCCATCCATCATCGACGTCCTCCACCCCATCCATTGCCACCATCCTCCACCATGCCAGAGCGCCTACCAAGACCACGTCGTCCACTTCTAGAGATGGATGTTTCTCATCCACGATGACGGACCAAGAGCCTTGCACCGCGTCCTCTCGCTTCATCTGCGCCATCGTCCTCTTTGCCGGGGCCACTCACACGACCTTCTCATCCACCGCAACGGGACTTATCCCCTGATGCACCCGTCTACCGTCGCAGATTTGCTTCAATGTCACCGACAGCCATCGCACCCCTGATGCCTACACAGCACCGCAAGAGAGGTGGTACTTTGTATCTCCTCACCTTTTTGATCTCAACCAGAAATAGATCGTAAGTTGGTTACTGTACTTTCTTTTCAGCTCTTAGAATTTAGTTCTTAGTTTGAAGTAAACAATCGATGCTAAATAGCATTTCGACGGTTTGCAGCTTTAAATCTGCCATGGCACAACCATAATTGGGTTTAATTGATCATGCTTAGGGTTTAATTGATCATGTTGGTTCCGCGGCGGTTTCTTTAATAGAAATCGGAGGGGAAACCCTCTTTTGCTAAAAAAAATTCTTAGGGTTTCCCCCTTTCATGATCACTGTACGATCAGCATCCGTGCTTCGTGTCATAATAGCACTGCTCCACCCATCAAGCTAAGCAAGCTTAGTTGTTCAAATACGAATCTGATATTATTAAAATAGAGTCGTTTAATTGGTCAGCTAAATATTCCTGATTTAGTTTTGAAAATGCATGTTCGCCGCTCGGGTGTGTATCTCTACAGGGTGCCCATGGTGGGCCGCGGCCCAGCATGGGATTTTGCTGCGCTTCCGATCGCTACTCGCCCCCAGCCGCCTGCCTTGCCGGTGACTTGCCATCCCCGGACCGCATGACTCTAGGTGGACACGCTGGGATAACAGGAGGTCAGGAGCCGCTCGCCCAACAGCATCACTGCTGCCCGGGCGCGCCGCCGCGCCTACCTTCCTAGTCCGTTTAGGGCTCAGGTGTGCAGCAGCCACTAAGCCACTCCTCATCACTCAACACTCAGCAGCCACTCCTCATCAACCATTTTCTAATTGATTCATTACTCATTAGGGAGGACTGTCATTAGGGTTTGCTGTGTACTGAGTGCTACCTACACTTAATGGTTCAGATGTATTTCAGTAATCTTTAGTACCTGTAAAGTTCACAGGGTTTCAAAATTCTGGCCCTAGGAACAGACACTAGTCATTTTGGATTGTTGGTCATAGTGACATTGACCCAGATTAGTACTGCATGCCAGGTTTGTTGAGAATTTTATTTGTCTTTCTTACTCATTTGATATGATATCCAAATATTCACATTGATTAGTTGCAAACAATAAGTGCTAGACAAACTTCTTGATTCAGATTTTGGACGGTCTCTATTGGGGATATAACTATTAGGTATGACCCGCCAGGAGGGGCCGGGTTATACCTATGAGTATTCTTGAAGCCCAAGCTCAAGGTTGAAGATGCCGGCTTAGTAAGGGCTCAAGGCCCAGAGGCGACTTAAGGCCCGTAGTGATAAACCGCCATATATGTGTAACTTATATTGTAAGGCAAGAAATATTAACAGACCGAGCCGGATACTGTTTATAAGCCGACCGAGACTCCATAGAGCCGATGGGCATCGACCTTTGTATATAAAGGGATGACCCTACAGTGGTTCAGGGCAGGTAACAACAACTCGAGAGCTAGGTCAAGCGATTTGCTCCCTGGTAATCGAGACATAAGCAATCCTAGTTAAAACTAGACCCTAGGCTTTTACCTTCACCGCAAGGGGCCGAACCAATATAAACCTCGTGTCTCTTGTCCCGGTTAACCCCTTCAAGCTTCCTAGTTGCCATGGCTCCATGACTAAGTCCTTTCACTAGGACATCTGACGTGACAATTCCACGACAGTTGGCGCCCACCGTGGGGACGATGCATGGTGGATTTGAGTTCTTGAAGGGCAATTTCGAAGGGCTCAAGGGATACGCCGTGGGCCGGATGACCAAGAATCATCGCGGCAAGCTCTACATCGACGACGCAGGATGGGGCCCCGACGCCGGCTCAATTGAGTATAGGTACCAGGTCCCATTCGGCGGAATCCACGTCTTCATCGGCAAGATCGGCAAGCCGGGCCCTGAGCCGAACATCTGCACCGACCTCGTCGAGACGGCTCAGCGGGCGAGACCCGCGCAGGCTCCGTCGGTTGTGAAGCGTGCCTTCGTGGGATGCATCCACGGAGGACTCTTTGAAGGATTTGCCTCTGGTGGTGAGACGGCCATCTACTCTGATGGTGAGTCATCCACAGGCGAGACAGATTCGTTGTATCAACTACAGGATGGCGGGCTTGGGGGCTGTTCCGATGGCAGCAGTATTCTGGATTGCCTCGAGCCTCCGAGCAGAGTTGGGATCTTCATGGCCAGCACACAACCTATCCAAGACTCCATAGCTGCAGCAGGGTCAGCAGCAGCCAGGGCAGGAGGCCCCGTGCGCTCACCGGCTCAGGTGTTGATGGATCTCACAGACAAGTTGACCGCCCTGGTAACCGCCGTGGTCAACCCAGCGGATCAAGCTCATCACCATGAGGAGGTGGCACAGTTAAAATTGGATATGGCGCAGGCTAAAGAAGATCTAGCAATGGAAGATGTCAGGATAACTGCAGAACGGGCAGCTCTGGATGTTCGGGTTCAGTAGATCCAGGCACAGACCTTCCGGCTCATGAAAGATCAGAACGCGTCTAATGAGGTCATGAGAAGAAGGCATCAGAAGACTCAATCTCGACTCCCCCCAGTTTATGATGCTCAAAACCTTTTCCACATGCCAGGGGCGGGGCCCAGTAACCCGCTGTGGCTCTCCCGGCGTACAGACAACCTGCCGTGGCTCTCCCCACGCGCAGGAGCGGATCATGTTGCAACACCCGGGGACGGCGCACTGGTTCAACTGCGGGTGATGGGACCTCCCTGCGTAAACAGGATTGGCGGCTCTCCCAATTGATGGTGACTCTCCGGCAGCGGTTGAAACCCGCCGGGTCAGAGAACTTCTTCAGAAGGCCTTGGCACAGCAGGACGCATACTCATATAGCCGGGACAGGATCCATTCGACCCGTCGCCCAAGCCGAAGCCCGAGTTATAGCAGGCACATGGATTCAGCGGCCATTTCAAGCAACGTCAGGCGTCGTGACCAGCCAGGTGGGCTTAACCTGGCGCGCCATGAGGCCATTAACTTGGTAGATCAAGACAGACTACGTCAAGAGGTTGAGCGGGCGGCTCAATAAGCGGCTGAGAAGGCGGCTCAGTTGACGGCTTACCAACCGTATCTGGTTTATCCGACGAACTCTATTGAGGCAGGTGTAACCACCAGAACCGGAGGAGTCCCCTATCTGGTGCCGGCTCTACATAACGAGCGTTTGCCCAAGGACTTTAAGGGACCTAGTAAGGTGCCGAATTACACGGTCGACTTACAGCTCGGGGCATGGATTGAGAGTTACGAGATGGCTATGGAGCTCTTGGAGGTTAGTGATGTTGCAATGGCTAAGTACTTCACCATGATGTTGGATGGAACCGCCCGCACCTGGTTGAAAGGCCTGCCACCTAATTCAATCAGTTCATGGGCGGAGCTAAAGGCCCGGTTCATCCAGAATTTCAAGGATCGTGGATCTGACAAATTGCAAGCAAGAGGAGGGCGAGTCTACAACCCATTGGGTGCGCCGGGTTAAAGCCATAATACATTCATCTAATAAGATGGATGCCGGCTCTGCAGTCTTAATGTTGGAGAAAAATTGCTATTTCTTGCCTCTGAAACAAAAGCCGGGGCGGCTCAAACGCGAGTGTAATGATATGGGCACGCTGATGGCGGCTCTGGTTAAGTATGTTGATTCTGATAGTACCAAGGATCCCGAGTCAGATGATGACAAGGCAGGGAAGGGAAAGAAGAACGGAAATGACAAGGGCCCTCAGCACAACCCGACAATCAAGGAGGTAATAAACGTAAGGCAGACGGTAGTTTGGATTTCGTGGCTAACACTAATGCACAGGTAACAACCAGCGACGCAAAGGGAGGCTACCTCCCCGATCTGGCGGGTCAGGCCCCACACTTGAGCAATTGTTGAATACGCCCTGTCTGAGACACGACACTCAGCAGAAGCCGGCTACCCATTTGTGAAAGGACTGTACGATCATGAAGGCCTTCAAAAATTCCAACATGTTTGATGGTAACAATGGCAGGGCGGCAGCTCAGGTGGTGACGGTTTTCATGGCCCGGGCGGCAGGTCAAATCCCAATTTCCAAAATTCCCAGGGCAACCAAAGTGGATATAACCAATAATCTAGCCAGGGCGGTCAGCAACAGCAGCAAGGTGGATACCAGAGCAATCCAAAGCAGCTGAATGGTGGGCAATATCATGTGTTTACCACCAGTTTATGTAAACGAGACCAGAATCTTCATAAGAGGGCTGCGAATGCGGTTGAGCCGGCAATTCCTCGTTATTTGAGATGGTCTGAGCAGCCTATCATATGGAGTAGAGAGGATCACCCTCCCCGGGTTGACAATCTGGGTCACTTAGCCCTGGTGGTGGCCCCTCAAGTGGGTGGATACAAATTCACCAAAGTGCTCATGGACGGAGGCAGCAGCATCAACATCCTCTATTATGAGACTTTCCGTCGCATGGGGCTAACTGATAATAGTCTTAAGCAGTCCAACACTGTTTTCCATGGAGTCGTACCCGGTAAGTCGGCGTATCCGGTCGGCAAGATCGAATTGGAGGTAGCCTTTGGGGATGAATATGACTCCAGAGCTGAGAACTTGACGTTTGATGTAGTCAAGATCAAGAGCCCGTATCGTGCTCTGTTCGGACGGCCGGCTTATGCCAAATTCATGGCACAGCCGTGTTATGTGTATTTGCAGCTCAATATGCCGAGTCATAAGGGAACCGTTACGATGCACGGGAGCCGGAAGGTGGCCCTAGAATGTGAAGAAGGTGACGCGGCTTATGTTGAGTCGGTCTGTGCGATGGAAGAGTTAAAATTCTACAAGGACAATGTTGACCCGACAGACATGACATCTTTAAAGAAGCCAACCACAGAACATGAGCCGGTCATGAAGTTTAAATCGTCTGATGATACTAAGCTTGTTGATTTTGTTCTAGGCGACTCATCCAAACAGTTCAGTATCAGTACTAATTTGGATCCCAAATAGGAAGGCGCGCTCATCGAGTTCATCCATGAGAATCGGGACATTTTTGCATGGAAACCGTCTGACATGCCAGGTGTACCGAGAGAACTCGCTGAGCACACTCTTAATATTGATCCAACGTTTAAGTCGGTCAAGCAGTTTCTTCGATGGTTTAATGAAGAGAGGTGGAAAGCTATTGGTGAAGAAGTAGCCCGGCTCTTGGTAGCAGCTTTTATCATCGAAGTCTTTCATCCAGAGTGGTTGGCTAACCCGGTGCTTGTGCTCAAGGAAAACGGCACTTGGCGTATGTGTGTGGATTACACGGACTTAAATAAAGCTTGTTCGGCTAATCCTTTTGCTCTCCCTCGTATTGATCAAATATTGATGCTACAGCGGGTTGTGAGCGTCTGAGTTTTTTGGATGCTTACTCTGGTTATCATCAGATCAAGATGGCAGTTAAGGACCAGGAGAAGACGACATTCATTACATCATTTGGAGCCTTCTGCTATGTCTCAATGCCTTTTGGGCTGAAGAGTGCCCAGGTGACTTACCAGCGATGTGTGCAGAATTGTCTTCATAATCAAATTGGGCGCAATGTTCAAGCTTATGTGGATGACATAGTGGTTAATCCAGAGAGAAGGAGACGTTGATTGATGATCACAAGGAAACCTTTGACAATCTTCGGGTTTACAAGATGATGCTTAACCCGGCCAAGCGTGTTTTCGATGTGCCTGCGGGCAAGCTTTTGGGCTTTCTGGTTTCTAACAGGGGCATCGAGGCTAACCCAGAGAAGATTAAAGCCATCACCTCTCTGGCCAAACCAGCATGTGTCAATGATGTTCAATGTTTGGCGGGTCGTATCGTTGCTCTAAGTTGGTTCATAAGCCGGTTAGGAGAGAAGGCCCTGCCACTATATCAAATGATGAAGAAGACAGATAGCTTCATCTGGAGTGACACTGCAAATGCTGCTTTTGAAGATCTGAAGAGACAGTTGGCTGAGCTGCCGGTTCTTGCTGCTCCCATTGACAAAGAGCCCTTATTACTGTATGTGGCTGCTAACACGCGTGCTGTCAGCGTGGCCATCATAGTAGAGCGCAGGGAGGCTGGCAAGGAACACCCAGTTCAGCGGCCGGTTTACTACAGCAGCGAGGTGCTGATTGAGTCCAAGCAGCGGTACCCGCATTGGCAGAAGCTTGTTTATGGGGTGTTCATGGCAAGACGGAAGCTTAAGCAATACTTCTTGGGCCGCCCCATCACTGTGGTTAGTTCTGCCCCTTTGGGGGATATCATTCAGAACAGAGAAGCCACAGGACGAGTCGCCAAATTGGCCATTGAGCTTGGGCCTCATGGCTTAAAGTATGTTCCGCGCACAGCTATCAAGTCTCAAGCACTAGTGGATTTCATCAAAGTGGGTTGAGGCAGAGCCTGTCAGTAAGTGTGATGCAGCCACGGCAGTCCAATTCATGAAGAAGGTGATATTTCGTTTTTGCTTTCCACACAACATTTTAACTGACAATGGCACTAATCTGTCTAAAGGCGCCATGGAGGAGTTTTGCCAACGTGAGCATATTCGGCTCGATGTTTCATCAGTGGATCACCCCCAATCCAACGGTCGAGCCGAGCGATCCAATCAGGAGATATTGAAAGGCATCAAGCCCCGGCTTTTAGTCCCTTTGCAACGGACGCCGGGTTGCTGGGTTGAAGAGTTACCCTCTGTGTTATGGAGTATTAACACTACTCCTAACAGGTCTACATGTTATACACCCTTCTTCATGGTCTATGGAGCTGAGGCAGTTCTCCCTAGCGATATCCGTCATGACTCGCCTCGTGTGGCGGCTTACGTTGAAGCAGACAACGAACATGCGCGTCAGGATGCTCTCGACCTGTTAGATGAACAGCAAGACTTTGCAGCAGCTCGCTCGGCAATTTACTAGCAAGACTTGCGCCGATATCACAGCTGCCGGGTTAAGTCTAGAGCCTTTCAGGAAGGTGATTTGGTGCTCTGGCTCATTCAGGATCAAACTAATGCACACAAGCTATCCCCACCTTGGGAAGGACCCTTTGTGGTCACCAAGAACTTGAACAACGGGTCATATTACCTTATCGATGTTCGAGAGCACAAAGACTCATGTAAGTCGGAGGAGGAGACCCGGAGGCCGTGGAATATTGCTCATCTTCGGCCCTACTACACTTGAGCCATAGGCTCCCCTGATGTGTATATTTTCCAATGTATATATTATGATAAATAATAAAGCAGGACCTCTGTCCTTTTTTCCTCCCCACAAGGTAAATTTGTCATTATCATTGTCATTATTTTCCCACATGATAACTAGGGGGCTGATCACATTTGATCCAGCTTAACCCATTTTGATCCGGCTTACGATCGTATTCGAATCTAGCCGTTAAAAATTATGATCACTAGGGGGCTTCCTATTCAAATATAGGTCGTATTTGAACCAAAGAGAACATAGCTGTCGATACCCTTTTGATTGGCACACTGCCGAGCTCACTTGGGGGCTTCTTGATCGTATTCGAATCATAGCTTAACCCCTTTTGGGAACCGACTTTGATCGTATTCGAATCAGAGTCATTAAAAAACTCTCAAGGTCATTAGGGGGCTTCCTGTTCAAACATAGGTCGTATTCGAACCAAAGAGAACACAGCTGTCGGTACCCTTTTGATCGGCGCAATGCCAAAGCCATTGGGGGCTACATGATCGTATTTGAGTCTTAGCTTAAATCCCTCTGGAACGGTTTACTGATCGTATTCGAATCAGTAGCCTTGCCACTTTTTACTTCTCTTTCGATTTAAGTTGTCTTTGGAAACCCACTTTGTTTGAACAGTAGCCTTGTTTGACTTGAGATTTTTTCTGAGGCTTACAACTTTTAAGTATGATTGCTTCAAACCGGATCAATATTGATTGATAAGTCGCCGATCCATAAGCATCATTGTACCTTGGAAATTTTCGGGTATCCAAAGATTGTGTTATCACCCTTACTGTCCGGGTCATATAAACCGGTGGTGCCAATTTGAGAAGATTTAAGCATAAGATCATAGTTGTGTTTTTACGACAAGATAATTTATAATTGTTTTTAAATCCTTTTGACCCGCCTGGTTGTCCGATGTCAAGGGATTTTTTGCAGTCTGTTGAAGGACAGTTTTCAAAACCTGATCAAGCATAAGGTCAACAGATGACAAGTAACATGGATGGATACAGCACGGTGGCTTAATGACGTTAAGCATCAAAACGTACACGATGGCACGGCCACAACAAAGTTATCTCTATCCTATTACAGGACTAATTGAGTCCAAATAGTTCACATTGTTTTTTACACCCCAGGTATGAGCCTCCACAGCAGGTTCACCTTTATGATTGGCCTGAAGCGTCCGGGTTATCCCTCTCCGCTCCTTCGCCCTGCTCCTTTTCCTGGAAGGTTGACGATGACCAGTCAATGTTGTTTAAGGCTTCAAATTCAACTTCAGTGTCTACAAGGCCAGCCGGGTCAACTTCAGGAGCAAAGGTATGCTTACGGAGTGGGGGAATCAGACTGATCACATCACATTGAGGCGTTGGAATTCTCCGGTTGTCTTCATCATAACCCGCCTGATACTTGGTAAGATCCACTTCATTTGCTATCAGAGTCGCCACAGGGCATATCTCTTTGACACAGGCGACAAAGTCTGCGTCTTCAAACGGAGTGCCATCTTCCTTTAGACTTGGGTAACCAATGGCAATGTCCCCGGGTCTAGTTCTCGTAGCCAGGCCTTGGCCTGGCTTAGAGCATTCACCGCTCCGGCTCTTGCAGCTGACCATCTCAGTTCATTGATCCGATGAGGAAGAACAGAAAGCTTCCTAAAGACCTCTACCTGGAGGGTTGGCATTTCATTTGACAGAGCCACCATGGCTATTGCACGTTGAGACCCACCAAGGTGTACACTGCCTTCAGTTTGGTCAGCATGTTTTGGTTCAAGTTTGAGCTTCTGGGGCCTGCATAAACATAATCGGGTGAGTTAATTTCAGTCTTATGATCCATTGAAAGGTTTAGATATTTAAGCAATCGCAAGGCGACTTACCGAAGATGGCTGAGACCATTTGAGAGACATGGCGCTTTAACCCGGATAATTCACCAGTGACTTCTTCTGGAGCCGCCTCTGCCTTTTCAGCCTGGCTTATCAGTGCAGTCTTTTCATCCACCCAGGCTTTCTTTTCAGCCTCAAATTCTTTCTTCAGTTTTTCTTGTTCAGAAATACTGAATTTGAATTCGGTGTTGGCCTTTTCAAGTTCTGACTCTTGGGTATCAAGGCGGCTCTTCAGATTTGTCACCTCGGACTCGAGTTGGCTCGTGGTGGCCTATATAAGTGCAAAGTTCAAATCAAGCAAAAGTTTTATGTATAATTAAAGTCCCAAGCATTGTGCCAGCACCAATACTTGGCAATTGGGGGCTAATGTCCCAAAGAGTTTTCTTTTCCATGGCGGTTCATAAGATGGCGATTTATAAGAGTAAGTCCCAAGCATTTTGCAAGCAATAATACTTGGCACTTGGGGGCTAATGCATATTGCTGTTGAAAAGAACCATAATAATTTCTTTACATTGCTAAGTTTGTTTCTAAGTCTACAACATAAGCATCATAAGCAGCAGACTTGGGGGCTAACATACTAAAGGATACTGAACAAGAGAAAACGGGTTATACCTCGAATTTGTGGTGCATCTGTTTCACCATGTCAATCTCGAGGTTCCGGCTGCTGTGTACTTGGCACATATTGTAACGCCACGGATTCGATGCACCAGGTGTCCTTCAGTTATTCGACGTCTTTGCCATGTCATCTTATGCATTTCATATCATGTCGTCATGTGCATCTCATTTCGCATTCGTGTTCGTCTCATGCATCCGAGCATTTTCCCCGTTGTCCCTTTGGCAATCCGGCACTCCTATGTCCTCCGGCGTCCCCCTTTGGTCTCTCGTTGTGAGCGGGTATTATACATTCTCGGAATGGCCCGAGGTTTGCCAAGCGGCCTTGGTATAGCACCGGTAGACCGCCTGTCAAGTTTCGTGCCATTTGGAGGTCGTTTGATACTCCAACGGTTAACCGGGTAACCGTAAAGGCCCCCTTCTCTTTGCAGCCCAACACCCTTTCCAAAGTGGCCAAAAACCAAGCAAACTCCCCTCCATGCTCTCGGTTGTTCGATCACGATCGTGTGGCCGAAAACCGCTCCTCATTTGGACTCTCCTAGCTCCCTCTACCTATATATATGTGCCCCTCCCGGATTTTTTGCGCAGTCCAAACCCTAGCCCCGCTCCCCTCGCGCCGCTAGACAAAAACACCCCGCCGGACATGTCCGCCAGCCACCTCGCTCCGGCCAATGGCGTCGCGCCACGTCACCCCGCCGCCGTCGCCAGCCTATCGTGCGCCGCCACCTCACCGCCTCTCTCTCTCTCTCCACCGCGCCGGCCCGCGGGGCCCATCTGGAGCCCGCACGGGCCCGTGCGCCGCTGCCGCCGGCCCGCGCCTCGCCCCTCCGCACGTGTAACGCCCCAGATGTAACTTTCCCCATTTGTACTCCAACTCTTGCCGTTTCCGGTGTCAAGTTATATTTATTTCTCGGGTTCGGGTCCTTGTCTCCGTGTGTTGTTTTCGTTTTCATGCATCTCATACCATGTCATCACGGGCATTGCATTTGCATACATGTTCATCTCATGAATTCGATCATTTTCCCCGTTGTCCGTTTTGCATTCCGGCGCTTCGTTCTCCTCCGGTGGTCATTTCTACCTTTCTTTCTTGTGTGGGGTTTAAACATTTCCGGATTGGACCGAGACTTGCCAAGCGGTCTTGGTTTACTACCGGTAGACCGCCTGTCAAGTTTCGTATCATTTGGACTTCGTTTGATACTCCAACGGTTAACCGAGGGACCGAAAAGGCCTCGTTTGTGTTGCAGCCCAACACCCCCCAAATTTGGCCCAAAACCCACCTAACTCTGTTCCATGTCCTAGAGCGTTCGATCACGATCGTGTGGGCTAAAACCGCACCTCATTTGGACTCTCCTAGCTCCACTTATGTCTATTTATAGACCCCTCCTCCAAATCCCGGATCCCCACGTCTCAAACCCTAAAAAAAAAAAGATCTCCTTCCTCCGCCGCCGACGGACGTGTCCGGCCCGCGCCGGACAGCGTCCGCTCCACCCCGCCGCCCGCCTCAGCCAACGCCGCGCCGCCACGTGGGCCGCGCCCACATCGCCGC
>NC_041389.1:108539797-108545179 GCF_002162155.2 Triticum dicoccoides | reverse complement strand
GCCGCCGCCTCCGCCCCTCGTCGCCCCGGCGCCCGACGCCGCCGTCCCTCTTCCTCCGGCGAGCCGCGACGAGCTCCGGCGACGCCCCGTTGCTACAGTGTTCCGGCGCCGCCTCGGTTTCCGTGAGGTTCCAGATCTCAGATCCAACCCCCCCCGTTGACTTTTGTCCAGAAACCCTAGTTTTTTATGCGATGTTTGACTGCTCGTATCTTCGCAACCGTAGATCCGTTTTAGGCGTATGATATATCAAAATCTTCGCCTCGACATGTGCATCATTTCATTCCATTGCATCATTTGCATTTGGGGTCATCTTGATACCCAAAATGCTGTTAGAAGGAGGCTTCGTGAGTTAAATTGCAGATCCGTTAGTTCATCATGCACTTTTGTCATTTTTGTCATGTTTAATTCGTGCATGATATGCCTGTGCCCCTTTGGGATGAATTGTGAAGCATTTTGTCTTCTTTCCAGAGGTGCCACCCATGCATTTTTAGGATGTGTGTGTTGTCTTGTGCAAGCTTGCGAAGAGAGGTACCTGAGATTCCTGATTTCAGAGACTTAGTGATTTTCACTAAGTCTGGGATATTTTAGTTCGTGATGCTATATGTCCAGCTTGTTTCCTAGTGATCCGTGCCTCTTTTGGGGATGATCAGTAAGGGAGTTTTGATATTTATGTTATGCTCTATCCATCCATGTCTTTGTTTGTATTTGTGGAGTGCTCTAGGTTGACTCAATCGAGCTCAACTTTTGCTTCGTTGTTAATCTGGGCAGATCGTCAACTCGTTTGCGATTTAGCCGATGCTACCGTTAGTGTTCCATACATGCTATGCCTTCGTTCTTGCCATGTGTAGCTAGCACTTTGTGCCTTCTTGCTGGTTATATGATTTCCTTGCCATGACTTGCACCGTAGTGAGTGCATCGAGCTCGTTTACATGCCTTCGTGAGTTAAATTTCAGCATGTCTCAGTTTTCACCAAGTCTGAAAACTGATTGTGTTCGAGCTATGTTCGTGAGCCCGGTAGAGTATTTTGTGAACCCTTTTGGCCCCAGGTCACTTTGGGTGTTTTGTTAAGCTTGTTGAGTAGCTCCATGCCATGTTCTTACTTGTCATGTTCAGGTTTTCTATCATGTTGTTTTGCTGCTCCGAAGAGAGCTTCGTGATCTGAAATTTCAGACTAGTGTTAATTTCACTAAGTCTGAGATCTGTTTTGCATTTGCGTTTTAGCCATGCTTGTTTGAACCTCTTAATGGATGAATTTGCCTATGGCTCAGTGCTAGTGTTTTGTCAACCATCTTGTGTACATCACTGCCATGTATTTTGTTTTCATGTTTGGTGGCTGTAGCATGTTCATTTCGTTGCATTTAGATGCCTACTTGCTGCAAATCGCAGACCGGTGTCATATCTTAAAACGCTTGCCATTTCTAAACCGTAGCTCCGATTCCTTTGATCTTTATATCGTTTTCAAGCGATTTCATCCCCTCTATCCAGTGGCACACTTGGTTTTCCAAGTTGATGCCAGGTTCATGCATTTCCTGTCATATCTTGCATTTTGCATCCCGCATCGCATCCCGCATAGCATATCATCATTTCATCATATTGCTTGGTCTTGCCCGTGATTGATTGGGTACTTGTTGCTTATTTGTCTTGTTGGGTAGAGACGGGAGACGAGTTCGCTACCGAGGAGCCCGTTGAGTTTGCTTGTGAGGATCCAGTCAACTCGGACAACTGTGCAGGCAAGATGATCATACCCTCGAAATCACTACTATCTTTGCTATGCTAGTTTGCTCGCTCTTTTGCTTTGCCACTGCTACGATGCCTACCTTTTTGCTTGTCAGCCTCCCAATTGCCATGTGATCCCCTAACCCACCATTGTCCTAGCAACCGTTGATTGGCTATGTTACCGCTTTGCTCAGCCCTTCTTATAGCGTTGTTAGTTGCAGGTGGAAGATTGGAGCCGTTCCTTGTTGGAACTTTTATTTACTTGTTGCGATATCACAATATATCTTACTTAATTAACGCATCTATATACTTGGTGAAGGGTGGAAGGCTCGGCCTTATGCCTGGTGTTTTGTTCCACTCTTGCCGCCCTAGTTTCCGTCATATCGGTGTTATGTTCCCGGATTTTGCGTTCCTTACACGGTTGGGCTATTATGGGAACCCCTTGACAGTTCGTCTTAAGTAAAGCTCTTCCAGCAATGCCCAACATTGGTTTTACCATTTGCCACCTAGCCTTTTCTTTCCCTTGGGTTCTGCAGACTCAAGGGTCATCATTATTTTACCCCCCCGGGCCAGTGCTCCTCTGAGTGTTGGTCCACCTGTCAGCTACCGGTGGCTACCAGGGGCAACTCTGGGCTGGCCTACCCGTACCTAGGACAATCTGAGTGTGCCCTGAGAAAGAGATATGTGCAGCTCCTATCGGGATTTGTCGGCACATTCGGGCGGTGTTGCTGGTTTAGTTTTACCCTGTCGAAATGTCTTGTTGTATCGGGATACCGAGTCTGATCGGAATGTCTCGGGTGGAGGTCTATTCCTTCGTTGACCGTGAGAGCTTGTCATGGGCTAAGTTGGGACTCCCCTGCAGGGATTGAATTTTCGAAAGCCGTGCCCGCGGTTATGGGCAGATGGGAATTTGTTAACGTCCGGTTGTAGAAAACCCGAAGTTGACCTTGTTTAAAATACGTCAACCGCGTGTGTAACCGTGATGGTCTCTTTCCGGCGGGGCCCGGGAAGTGAACACGGTTGTTGGAGTTATGCTTGACGTAGGTAGTCCAGGATCACTTCTTGATCATACTTTTATCGATCGTGCTTCGCCTTCTCTTCTCGCTCTCTTTTGCGTATAAGTTAGCCACCATATATGCTAGTCGCCTGCTGCAGCTCCACCTATATTCGCCTTATCCATTCCCATGAGCTTAAATAGTTTTGATCGCGTGGGTGTGAGATTGCTGAGTCCCTGTGGCTCACAGATATTACAACTCCAGATGCAGGTCCAGGTGTTTCTGCTCCAGTTGACGATTACGAGCTCAAGTGGGAGTTTGATGAGGACTCTCAGCGTTACTATGTGTCTTTTCCGGATGATCAGTAGTGGTGCCTAGTTGGGGTTGTCGATTCAGGACCTTGTCGCATGTTGGGTTCTTTTCTATTTTGGCGCCGTAGTCGGGCCATGAGTGTTTGTTTGATGGATGTTATTTATGCACTCTGATGTGACGTGGCGAGTGTAAGCCAACTATGTTATCTCCCCCTTTTATTATATATTACATGGGATGTTGTAATGACTGCCTGACTTGCGACATTGCTTTCAATGCGGTTATGCCTCTAAGTCGTGCCTCGACACGTGGGAGCTATAGCCGCATCGAGGGCGTTACAAGTTGGTAATCAGAGCCATCCCCGACCTTAGGAGCCCCATTGCTTGATCGTTTTTAGCAGCCGAGTTGTGTCTAGAAAAAATGTTTTGAGTCCTTAGGAATTATATATCGGAGAGCTTAGGAATTCTTTTTACTTCCCAGTCTCCTCATCGCTCTGGTAAGGCATCCTGGCGTAGAGTTTTGACTCTTCTCTTCTAAAATTTCACTAAATTTTTTTTTTAGGTTCACGCGAGTATCTTGGTTTTGTTCCGATGGTTTTGTGACGAGAACATTGTTCTTGGTGCCTCCTGTCTTTAGGGGTTGTGGCAGTGTCCCGGGGAGTTGAGCTCCGAGGTGTTGTCGTCACAATTTTATCGTTGCAATTCTGGTATACTTGAGATATGTTCGCCGACATCGAAAATCTCTTTTATGCAGTTCGTTGGTGAGATAACCTCGACGCCACCCAGTACTGGGGCGGGAGTTCGGGAGTATCGCCATAACTTGTATAACGGATGCTTTTCGAAGGCTGAGGTAGATGGTTTCCGAAGTTTTCCTGGTTATGTGTTGAAGGATGGATACAGCTGGATGTAGGATTTGCTAGTTTGGGTGAGATATTGTGCTTCCCCTGTATCCCCAACACCTGATTGCATAACCAGAAAGGTTCGGGAATTTCATAGGTGGGAATTCTAGTAGCTCTAGTTCTTCTTCCACGGATATTGGTTTGAGATTGGGATTTCTTACCGATTATTCGTTCTTGATCGTACCTTGTTGTATTATTTCTCTACCTTAAATTCTTCGTGGCTTCTCAATTTATGGATATGTGACCATTTCAAGAGAAATTCATTCGTTCATTCTGTTCGGATGTGAAGACTATATGTTGCAATTTTTCATTCCGTTGGATTCAGCTTCTATATTGTTGTCTATCAATGTGCTAATGGAGGTCAACCTCTTCAGGATGGCTCCTCCAACACGCACGACTCCGAATCCTAATCCGCCTCCACCTCCGCCTCCTCCGGAAGCATGGCAAGCTGTGATGGCCGCTACTAATGCAAACACACAGTTGATCATGCAAATCCTTCAAGAGCGCAATCAAGGCAGTCAAGGGAATCAAGGCCATAATCAGCACCACTTTGCTACTCTGAACCAGTTCCTTGCTAATGGCCCAAAGACGTTCAGCGGTTGTGTTGAGGCTACAGATGCTGACGATTGGCTAGTGGATCTGGGCAAGCATTTTGAATGCAGCAACGTCAGGCCTGAAGATTTTGTCAAGTTCGCTTCTTTCCAGCTCAAAGATCAGGCTGCAGAGTGGTTCCAGCAGTACAAGGATTCCAGAGGTGGACGTGTTATCACTTGGAACGATTTCTGTCAAGATTTCCGCGCTCATCACATCCCTCAAAGTGTGGTTGAGAGTAAGCGTCAGGAATTCCGCAATCTGAAGCAAGGCTCTTTGTCTGTCTATGACTACAACAAGTTGTTCCAGAAGCTCGCCCGTTTTGCCAAGCAGGATGTTCCTGATGAGAAGAGCATGATCTATCAGTTCAGGGGTGGTCTTCGTGAGGAAATTCAGCTCGCTCTTGTCCTCTTTGAGCCGTTGAGATATGATGAGTTCTACAACATGGCACTGAAGCAAGAGGCTGCTCAGATGAGGTGTGATGCTTCGAGGAAGCGTGCCAGAGATGTTACTCCGTCTTCCTCTACTCAAGTGGTCAAGCAGCAGAAGTATTGGCTTCCTCCTCCTCCGTTCCGTCAGCCGTATCAGCAGAAGAGCAAAGGTGGCAGTGGTTTCTCCCACCCACCCAACCCAGGCTTTCAGAACAAATCTTCGTCTCAAGCGCCAAGATCGAGTGCTCCGTATCACCGTCCGCTTTCAGAGGTCACGTGCAACAAGTGCCAACAGAAGGGTCACTATGCCAACAAGTGTACCAACCAGAGGCGTCTTCCTCCTCCTCCTCCTGTCAGATCGGCAAGTACAGCTGTGGTCAAGCATAACCCCAAGTCCGCCAAGGTCAACTTGATGAATGCAGCTCAGGCAGAGGACTCGTCA
>NC_041389.1:108533929-108539236 GCF_002162155.2 Triticum dicoccoides | reverse complement strand
TGCCCGCGGTTATGGGCAGATGGGAATTTGTTAACGTCCGGTTGTAGAAAACCCGAAGTTGACCTTGTTTAAAATACGTCAACCGCGTGTGTAACCGTGATGGTCTCTTTCCGGCAGGGCCCGGGAAGTGAACACGGTTGTTGGAGTTATGCTTGACGTAGGTAGTCCAGGATCACTTCTTGATCATAATTTTATCGATCGTGCTTCGCCTTCTCTTCTCGCTCTCTTTTGCGTATAAGTTAGCCACCATACATGCTAGTCGCCTGCTGCAGCTCCACCTATATTCGCCTTTTCCATTCCCATGAGCTTAAATAGTTTTGATCGCGTGGGTGTGAGATTGCTGAGTCCGTGTGGCTCACAGATATTACTACTCCAGATGCAGGTCCAGGTGTTTCTGCTCCAGTTGACGATTACGAGCTCAAGTGGGAGTTCGATGAGGACTCTCAGCGTTACTATGTGTCTTTTCCGGATGATCAGTAGTGGTGCCTAGTTGGGGTTGTCGATTCAGGACCTTGTCACATGTTGGGTTCTTTTCTATTTTGGCGCCGTAGTCGGGCCATGAGTGTTGTTTGATGGATGTTATTTATGCACTCTGATGTGACGTGGCGAGTGTAAGCCAACTATGTTATCTCCCCCTTTTATTATATATTACATGGGATGTTGTAATGATTGCCTGACTTGCGACATTGCTTTCAATGCGGTTATGCCTCTAAGTCGTGCCTCGACACGTGGGAGCTATAGCCGCATCGAGGGCGTGACAAGTTGGTAATCAGAGCCATCCCCGACCTTAGGAGCCCCATTGCTTGATCGTTTTTAGCAGCCGAGTTGTGTCTAGAAAAATGTTTTGAGTCCTTAGGAATTATATATCGGAGAGCTTAGGAATTCTTTTTACTTCCCAGTCTCCTCATCGCTCTGGTAAGGCATCCTGACGTAGAGTTTTGACTCTTCTCTTCTCAAATTTCACTAAATTTTTTTTTTTAGGTTCACGCGAGTATCTTGGTTTTGTTCCGATGGTTTTGTGACGAGAACATTGTTCTTGGTGCCTCCTGTCTTTAGGGGTTGTGGCAGTGTCCCGGGGAGTTGAGCTCCGAGGTGTTGTCGTCACAATTTTATCGTTGCAATTCTGGTATACTTGAGATATGTTCGCCGACATCGAAAATCTCTTTTATGCAGTTCGTTGGTGAGATAACCTCGACGCCACCCAGTACTGGGGCGGGAGTTCGGGAGTATCGCCATAACTTGTATAACGGATGCTTTTCGAAGGCTGAGGTAGATGGTTTCCGAAGTTTTCCTGGTTATGTGTTGAAGGATGGATACAGCTGGATGTAGGATTTGCTAGTTTGGGTGAGATATTGTGCTTCCCCTGTATCCCCAACACCTGATTGCATAACCAGAAAGGTTCGGGAATTTCATAGGTGGGAATTCTAGTAGCTCTAGTTCTTCTTCCACGGATATTGGTTTGAGATTGGGATTTCTTACCGATTATTCGTTCTTGATCGTACCTTGTTGTATTATTTCTCTACCTTAAATTCTTCGTGGCTTCTCAATTTATGGATATGTGACCATTTCAAGAGAAATTCATTCGTTCATTCTGTTCGGATGTGAAGACTATATGTTGCAATTTTTCATTCCGTTGGATTCAGCTTCTATATTGTTGTCTATCAATGTGCTAATGGTGGTCAACCTCTTCAGGATGGCTCCTCCAACGCGCACGACTCCGAATCCTAATCCGCCTCCACCTCCGCCTCCTCCGGAAGCATGGCAAGCTGTGATGGCCGCTACTAATGCAAACACACAGTTGATCATGCAAATCCTTCAAGAGCGCAATCAAGGCAGTCAAGGGAATCAAGGCCATAATCAGCACCACTTTGCTACTCTGAACCAGTTCCTTGCTAATGGCCCAAAGACGTTCAGCGGTTCTGTTGAGGCTACAGATGCTGACGATTGGCTAGTGGATCTGGGCAAGCATTTTGAATGCAGCAACGTCAGGCCTGAAGATTTTGTCAAGTTCGCTTCTTTCCAGCTCAAAGATCAGGCTGCAGAGTGGTTCCAGCAGTACAAGGATTCCAGAGGTGGACGTGTTATCACTTGGAACGATTTCCGTCAAGATTTCCGCGCTCATCACATCCCTCAAAGTGTGGTTGAGAGTAAGCGTCAGGAATTCCGCAATCTGAAGCAAGGCTCTTTGTCTGTCTATGACTACAATAAGTTGTTCCAGAAGCTCGCCCGTTTTGCCAAGCAGGATGTTCCTGATGAGAAGAGCATGATCTATCAGTTCAGGGGTGGTCTTCGTGAGGAAATTCAGCTCGCTCTTGTCCTCTTTGAGCCGTTGAGATACGATGAGTTCTACAACATGGCACTGAAGCAAGAGGCTGCTCAGATGAGGTGTGATGCTTCGAGGAAGCGTGCCAGAGATGTTACTCCGTCTTCCTCTACTCAAGTGGTCAAGCAGCAGAAGTATTGGCTTCCTCCTCCTCCGTTCCGTTAGCCGTATCAGCAGAAGAGCAAAGGTGGCAGTGGTTTCTCCCACCCACCCAACCCAGGCTTTCAGAACAAATCTTCGTCTCAAGCGCCAAGATCGAGTGCTCCGTATCACCGTCCGCTTTCAGAGGTCACGTGCAACAAGTGCCAACAGAAGGGTCACTATGCCAACAAGTGTACCAACCAGAGGCGTCTTCCTCCTCCTCCTCCTGTCAGATCGGCAAGTACAGCTGTGGTCAAGCATAACCCCAAGTCCGCCAAGGTCAACTTGATGAATGCAGCTCAGGCAGAGGACTCGTCAGATGTGATCATGGGTAACCTTCCTGTTAATGATATTCCTGCAAAAGTTCTTTTTGACACTGGTGCATCGCATTGCTTCATCTCGAGACCGTTTACAAATAGGCATGAATTGGTCTCACAAGTTTTGCCTAGTCCTTTAGAAGTTGTCTCTCCCGGTAAGCGCATGCAGGCTAACTCCATCGTTCCGGATGTTTCTATCACTCTGGGTGACTACAAGTTCTTGGCTTCTCCTACGGTTCTTGGCAACTCGGATATCGATCTTATTCTCGGGATGGACTGGCTCTCTAAGCATAAAGCTCAGCTTGATTGTGCAGCCAGGCAGATTCAACTGACTCATTCGTCTGAGGATGTCATTGTCTTTGCCGCTCGGGATAATACCATCCGGTTGTTTTCTCTCAATGAGAAGGGTGAATTGGATGCTATTTCGCAGATTCCGTTTGTTTGTGAGTATCAAGACGTCTTTCCAGAAGAGCTCCCAGGAATGCCTCCGCACCGGCCAGTTGAATTCGTTATTGAACTTGAGCCTGGCACGGAACCTGTGTGCAAACGTCCTTACAAGCTCGGTCCTGAAGAGTTGAAGGAGCTGAAGAAACAACTCGATGAGCAAGAAAGATTGGGTCTCATTCGGCCTAGTACTTCTCCGTGGGGTTGTGGTGTTCTTTTTGTGAAGAAGAAGGATGGATCGAGTCGACTTTGTGTTGATTACCGTCCAGTAAACAAGAAGACCATAAAGAACAAATACCCACTTCCCAACATCAATGAGCTGTTCGAACAACTCAAGGGTGCTCAAGTATTCTCCAAGCTTGATCTCCGTATGGGTTATCATCAGATTCGTATTCATGAGCAAGATATTCCCAAGACGGCGTTCAGAACAAGCTTTGGTTCATATGAATACACCGTCATGTCTTTTGGCCTCGCCAACGCTCCTCCGACGTTCTCTCGTATGATGAACTTCATCTTCAACCCCTACACAAATGAATTCGTTTTGGTCTATCTCGACGACATTCTGGTTTTCTCGAAGAACAAGAAAGATCATGCCAAGCACTTGCGTTTGGTTCTTGACAAGCTCAGAGAACATCAGTTCTACGCCAAGTTCTCCAAGTGTGAATTTTGGCTCGATGAGGTTCTTTATCTTGGTCATATCATCTCTGCCAAGGGTATTTCCGTGAATCCTGAGAAGGTGTCTGCAATTGTGAATTGGGAACCTCCTCAGAACGTGAAGCAACTCCGCAGTTTCCTCGGTCTCGCAAGCTATTGCAGAAGATTCGTTGAAAACTTTTCTAAGATCGCCAAGCCTCTCTCAAATCTTCTTCAGAAGCACGTCAAGTACGTTTGGTCTCCGGAGTGTGATATGGCTTTCAACACTTTGAAAGAGAAATTGATCACTGCTCCAGTTCTGACTCCGCCTGATGAAACCAAGCCGTACGAGGTCTTTTGTGATGCCTCTCTCCAAGGTCTCGGTGCTGTACTGATGCAAGAGAAGAAAGTTGTTGCTTATACCTCTCGCCAGTTGAAACCTAATGAGAAGAACTACCCCACTCATGATCTCGAGTTGGCGGCAGTTGTGCATGCTTTGTTGACTTGGAGACATCTTCTATTGGGAAGGAAAGTGGATATTTTCACTGATCACAAGAGTCTCAAGTACATCTTCACTCAGCCTAATCTCAACCTCAGGCAGACTCGATGGGTCGAAATGATTCAAGAGTACAATCCGAGTATCGAGTATACTCCAGGCAAGGCTAATGTGATTGCTGACGCTTTGAGCAGAAAAGCATATTGCAATAGTCTGATTCACAAGCCTTATCAACCCGAGCTTTGTGAAGCTTTCCGCAAACTTAATCTGCAAGTTGTTCCTCAAGGTTTCCTCGCCAACCTTCAAGTTTCTCCTACCTTAGAAGACCAGATTCGCCAAGCCCAACTTCTTGATGCTATGGTGAAAAAGGTGAAGATTGGTATTGCAAAGAGTCAGTCCAAGTACAAGTGCTACCGAATTGATGACAAGGACACTCTCTTCTTCGAGGATCGAATTGTTGTGCCCAAAGGTGAACTTCGTAAGGTGATCATGAACGAGGCTCACAACTCTCTCCTCTCCATCCACCCTGGTAGTACGAAGATGTATCAGGACCTCAAGCAAGCTTATTGGTGGACTCGAATGAAGCGTGAGATCGCTCAATTCGTGAATGAATGTGATGTCTGCAGAAGAGTGAAGGCAGAACACCAAAGGCCAGCTGGTCTCCTCCAACCTCTTGCCATTCCAGAATGGAAGTTTGACCACATTGAAATGGACTTCGTGACTGGGTTTCCAAAGTCCAAGCGTGGCAATGATGCTATATTTGTTGTCGTCGACAAGCTCACCAAAGTGGCTCACTTTCTGCCTATCAAAGAGTCGATCACTGCAGCTCAATTGGCGGAACTCTATACCTCTCGCATTGTCTCTCTGCACGGTATTCCTCAAGTGATATCTTCAGACCGTGGCAGCATCTTTACCTCCAAGTTTTGGGATTCTTTTCAGAAGGCCATGGGCAC
>NC_041389.1:108424145-108531541 GCF_002162155.2 Triticum dicoccoides | reverse complement strand
GTCCAGCGACTCCGGTGGCCGGAGCCACTACGCCGCCGCCCCCGCTGTCCGCCGCCGCCTCCGCCCCTCGTCGCCCCGGCGCCCGACGCCGCCGTCCCTCTTCCTCCGGCGAGCCGCGACGAGCTCCGGCGACGCCCCGTTGCTACAGTGTTCCGGCGCCGCCTCGGTTTCCGTGAGGTTCCAGATCTCAGATCCAACCCCCCCCCCGTTGACTTTTGTCCAGAAACCCTAGTTTTTTATGCGATGTTTGACTGCTCGTATCTCCGCAACCGTAGATCCGTTTTAGGCGTATGATATATCAAAATCTTCGCCTCGACATGTACATCATTTCATTCCATTGCATCATTTGCATTTGGGGTCATCTTGATACCCAAAATGCTGTTAGAAGGAGGCTTCGTGAGTTAAATTGCAGATCCGTTAGTTCATCATGCACTTTTGTCATTTTTGTCATGTTTAATTCGTGCATGATATGCCTGTGCCCCTTTGGGATGAATTGTGAAGCATTTTGTCTTCTTTCCAGAGGTGCCACCCATGCATTTTTAGGATGTGTGTGTTGTCTTGTGCAAGCTTGCGAAGAGAGGTACCTGAGATTGCTGATTTCAGAGACTTAGTGATTTTCACTAAGTCTGGGATATTTTAGTTCGTGATGCTATATGTCCAGCTTGTTTCCTAGTGATCCGTGCCTCTTTTGGGGATGATCAGTAAGGGAGTTTTGATATTTATGTTATGCTCTATCCATCCATGTCTTTGTTTGCATTTGTGGAGTTCTCTAGGTTGACTCAATCGAGCTCAACTTTTGCTTCGTTGTTAATCTGGGCAGATCGTCAACTCGTTTGCGATTTAGCCGATGCTACCGTTAGTGTTCCATACATGCTATGCCTTCGTTCTTGCCATGTGTAGCTAGCACTTTGTGCCTTCTTGCTGGTTATATGATTTCCTTGCCATGACTTGCACCGTAGTGAGTGCATCGAGCTCGTTTACATGCCTTCGTGAGTTAAATTTCAGCATGTCTCAGTTTTCACCAAGTCTGAAAACTGATTGTGTTCGAGCTATGTTCGTGAGCCCGGTAGAGTATTTTGTGAACCCTTTTGGCCCCAGGTCACTTTGGGTGTTTTGTTAAGCTTGTTGAGTAGCTCCATGCCATGTTCTTACTTGTCATGTTCAGGTTTTCTATCATGTTGTTTTACTGCTCCGAAGAGAGCTTCGTGATCTGAAATTTCAGACTAGTGTTAATTTCACTAAGTCTGAGATCTGTTTTGCATTTGCGTTTTAGCCATGCTTGTTTGAACCTCTTAATGGATGAATTTGCCTATGGCTCAGTGCTAGTGTTTTGTCAACCATCTTGTGTACATCACTGCCATGTATTTTGTTTTCATGTTTGGTGGCTGTAGCATGTTCATTTCGTTGCATTTAGATGCCTACTTGCTGCAAATCGCAGACCGGTGTCATATCTTAAAACGCTTGCCATTTCTAAACCGTAGCTCCGATTCCTTTGATCTTTATATCGTTTTCAAGCGATTTCATCCCCTCTATCCAGTGGCACACTTGGTTTTCCAAGTTGATGCCAGGTTCATGCATTTCCTGTCATATCTTGCATTTTGCATCCCGCATCGCATCCCGCATAGCATATCGTCATTTCATCATATTGCTTGGTCTTGCCCGTGATTGATTGGGTACTTGTTGCTTATTTGTCTTGTTGGGTAGAGCCGGGAGACGAGTTCGCTGCCGAGGAGCCCGTTGAGTTTGCTTGTGAGGATCCAGTCAACTCGGACAACTGTGCAGGCAAGATGATCATACCCTCGAAATCACTACTATCTTTGCTATGCTAGTTTGCTCGCTCTTTTGCTTTGCCACTGCTACGATGCCTACCTTTTTGCTTGTCAGCCTCCCAATTGCCATGTGATCCCCTAACCCACCATTGTCCTAGCAACCGTTGATTGGCTATGTTACCGCTTTGCTCAGCCCTTCTTATAGCGTTGTTAGTTGCAGGTGGAAGATTGGAGCCGTTCCTTGTTGGAACTTTTATTTACTTGTTGGGATATCACAATATATCTTACTTAATTAACGCATATATATACTTGGTGAAGGGTGGAAGGCTCGGCCTTATGCCTGGTGTTTTGTTCCACTCTTGCCGCCCTAGTTTCCGTCATATCGGTGTTATGTTCCCGGATTTTGCGTTCCTTACACGGTTGGCTATTATGGGAACCCCTTGACAGTTCGTCTTAAGTAAAGCTCTTCCAGCAATGCCCAACATTGGTTTTACCATTTGCCACCTAGCCTTTTCTTTCCCTTGGGTTCTGCAGACTCAAGGGTCATCATTATTTTACCCCCCCGGGCCAGTGCTCCTCTGAGTGTTGGTCCACCTGTCAGCTACCGGTGGCTACCAGGGGCAACTCTGGGCTGGCCTACCCGTACCTAGGACAATCTGAGTGTGCCCTGAGAAAGAGATATGTGCAGCTCCTATCGGGATTTGTCGGCACATTCGGGCGGTGTTGCTGGTTTAGTTTTACCCTGTCGAAATGTCTTGTTGTACCGGGATACCGAGTCTGATCGGAATGTCTCGGGTGGAGGTCTATTCCTTCGTTGACCGTGAGAGCTTGTCATGGGTTAAGTTGGGACTCCCCTGCAGGGATTGAACTTTCGAAAGCCGTGCCCGCGGTTATGGGCAGATGGGAATTTGTTAACGTCCGGTTGTAGAAAACCCGAAGTTGACCTTGTTTAAAATACGTCAACCGCGTGTGTAACCGTGATGGTCTCTTTCCGGCAGGGCCCGGGAAGTGAACACGGTTGTTGGAGTTATGCTTGACGTAGGTAGTCCAGGATCACTTCTTGATCATAATTTTATCGATCGTGCTTCGCCTTCTCTTCTCGCTCTCTTTTGCGTATAAGTTAGCCACCATACATGCTAGTCGCCTGCTGCAGCTCCACCTATATTCGCCTTTTCCATTCCCATGAGCTTAAATAGTTTTGATCGCGTGGGTGTGAGATTGCTGAGTCCGTGTGGCTCACAGATATTACTACTCCAGATGCAGGTCCAGGTGTTTCTGCTCCAGTTGACGATTACGAGCTCAAGTGGGAGTTCGATGAGGACTCTCAGCGTTACTATGTGTCTTTTCCGGATGATCAGTAGTGGTGCCTAGTTGGGGTTGTCGATTCAGGACCTTGTCGCATGTTGGGTTCTTTTCTATTTTGGCGCCGTAGTCGGGCCATGAGTGTTGTTTGATGGATGTTATTTATGCACTCTGATGTGACGTGGCGAGTGTAAGCCAACTATGTTATCTCCCCCTTTTATTATATATTACATGGGATGTTGTAATGATTGCCTGACTTGCGACATTGCTTTCAATGCGGTTATGCCTCTAAGTCGTGCCTCGACACGTGGGAGCTATAGCCGCATCGAGGGCGTGACAGCACGTCCCGCCCGAACCCGCCGCCGCTCGCCGCCGGCGATCTCCACCTCGCCGCCCCGCGCCCGCAGCGCCCCTCCTCGCCGCGCCTCCTGCCGGCACCGCGTCCTCCGCCGCCGGGCCCGCGCCCCACCGCCTTGCACCTCCCGCTCCACCTCGACGCTGACCCCACGCCGCCGCCGTGCCGCTTCGGCCGGCCGGAGCTCACAACTCCTCCGCCCAGCCCCGTCGTCCTCTGCGCCGCCCCGTCGCCTCCCCATCGCCTCCTTCGCCTCCCCTCGCCGGGATCCGGCCGGATCCGGTGAGATCCGTCCCGGACCCGCCCGTCTCCGGTCAGCCCCCTCCTCTCCGGCGAGATTCCGACGAAGTCCTCGCCGCGGTTGACTTTTACCCGAGGTTGAAATTCCACTAAGTCCCAGATTTTTGCACATTATCATGCCATGTTCATCACATCATAACTCTGCACCCGTAGCTACGTTTCGTGCGTGTGATATGTCAAATTTTTCGTCTCAACGAGTACTTAATTTCATTCCATTGCATCATTTTCATTTGAGCTCATCTTGATGCCCGAAATGCTGTTGGAAGAGTGCATGTTGATGTTAATCTGCTGAAACTGTTATAACATGCTCATTTGTCATTTTTGCCATGTTTGATGTGTGCATCTTATGAGGTTGATGTCTACATGTGTTTTGATCTATGCCATGCCATATTTCCAGTGGTGCTATCCATGTATTTTTGTGAGTTGTGTGCTGAGTGCATCAAGCTTCTTAAGTAGGGTACTTGATGTTACTGTTTTGCTAGGCTGAATCTGTTATTTCGTGATGCCATGTTAACTTGCTACTACAAGTTGTTCTATGCATAATCTGGAGATGTTCACTGAATATGTTTTGATCTACATGTCATGCTCTATCCATTAATGCACTTGGTTGCAATTATAGCCTGCTGTAGCTTGTTCATATCTTGCTCCAAAGTTGCTAAATAATGTTGCTGTCAGCCTGTTAACATGAAGTTCAGTTTTGGGCATATGCTTTTCTAGTGATCCATGCATCCTATGAACTTGTTCTTGCAATGCTTAGCTTCATAAACATGTATTCTTACTGTTGGTTGTCTTTCCATGCCATGTATTGCTCTATGGTGAGTGGTTCAAGCTCACCAACATGCCTACTTATTATTGTTCCTGCCATGTATGAATCTGTAATATAACTTGCCATGTTTACATGGGTGCCATCCTATCTTCGGTTCCTTTTTGGCTCATGGTCAGTAAGGGACTGTTGTTCTATGCAATTAGTAGATTCATGTCATGCCTTTGTTTGCTATGATAGCTTCCTGTAACATGTTGTTTGATAGCTCTAAACATTGCAACCTGATGTTAATTCCTGATAAGTCTGAAACTGTTATTATTTGCAATCTTTCCCTGTGTGTTTTAGCATATTCTAGTGATTTCTGGAGATAGCTCAGTGTTCATGTTTTGTGATGCTTTACCTGTACTTCATGCCCATGCCTTTTGTTTTCATATTGTGGTACTTCAGCATGTTGTTTTGATGCTTGCAATATGCCTAGTTGCCGTTATGGACAGATTGTTGTTATATCATGTTTGGAGTGTATGTGTTGCACCGTTGCTCCGTTTTGGGTGTGCTCTATATGAAACTTGCTTGATTTTGAATGTAGCTTCATATTATCATGTTGCATCCTTGTTTTGGTGTGTTTTCTTGATGTTTGTATGCATTTTGCATCAATGCCATGTTTAACTTGTTTTGCTCATATCTTCTAGGCCGTAGGTTCTAATCTAATGAACTTTATATGTAACTTGACTAAAATTTCGTGTAGATCATCTTGGTGCATCTTAACTTGATGTTTAACAACTTGAACATAAGGTTTATTCAGTTCTGGACCAATTTCGAAATTTGCATATGAGGACTTACCGGAATTGTTATATGTTGTTCCCGGACTCATTTAAACTTGCCTTGATGTGTTGTTCTTGTTTGCATCATCTCTCGCCATGAGTAGCTTCATGTAGCTTTGTCATGCATCATGCTTGTTGTGCATCATGTCTTATTCATGTGTGGTGTGTTTACCATATTGTGTGCTTCTTCTCGATAGTTCCCGTTTCGTTGCGATCGTGAGGATTCGTTCGTCTACGCTTGGTTCGTCTTCGTGGCTTCATCTTCTTCATGGACTCGTTCTTCTTCCTAGCGGGATTTCAGGCAAGATGACCGCTACCATGTATCTCACTACTATCATTGCTATGCTAGTTGCTTCGTTCTATCGCTATGCCGCGTTACCTATCATTTTCTCTTCAAGCCTCCCCAAATTGCCATGAACCTCTAACCTTTGACACCCTTCCTAGCAAACCGTTGTTTGGCTATGTTACCGCTTTTGCTGAGCCCCCTCTTATAGCGCTGCTAGTTGCAGGTGAAGTTGAAGATTTCTCCATGGTGGACAGGATTTTGGTTGGGATATCACAATATCTCTTATATTATTAACGCATCTATATATTTGGTAAAGGGTGGAAGGCTCGGCCTTATGCCTGGTGTTTTGTTCCACTCTTGCCGCCCTAGTTTCCGTCATACCGGTGTTATGTTCCCGGATTTTGCGTTCCTAACGCGGTCAGGTGATTTATGGGACCCCCTTGACAGTTCGCTTTGAATAAAACTCCTCCAGCAAGGCCCAACCTTGGTTTTACCATTTGCCTCACCACCACCTACTTTTCCCTTTGGAGTAATTAGCCCAAGGGTCATCTTTATTTTAGCCCCCCGGGGCCAATGCTTGTCTAAGTGTTGGTCCGAACTGAGCTGCCTGTGGGGCCACGTCGGGGAAACTCGAAGTCTGGTTTTACTCGTAGCTAGTCTCATCCGGTGTTGCCCTGAGAATGAGATATGTGCAGCTCCTATCGGGATTGTCGGTGCATCGGGCAGTCTTGCTGGTCTTGTTTTACCATTGTCGAAATGTCTTGTAAACCTGGATTCCGAGACTGATCAGGTCTTCCTGGGAGAAGGTCTATTCCTTCGTTGATCGCGAGAGCTTGTCATGGGCTAGGTTGGGACACCCCTGTAGGGTATAAACTTTCGAGAGCCGTGCCCGCGGTTGTGTGGCAGATGGGAATTTGTTAATGTCCGGTTGTAGATAACTTGACACCAGATCCAAAATAAAACGCATCAACCGCGTGTGTAGCCGTGATGGTCTCTTCTCAGCGGAGTCCGGGAAGTGAACACGGGTTTTGGGTTATGCTTGACGTAAGTAGGAGTTCAGGATCACCTCTTGATCATTGCTAGTTGACGATCGTTCCTTTGTTTCTCTTCTCGCTCTCATTTGCGTATGTTAGCCACCATATCATGCTTAGTCGCTGCTGCAACCTCACCACTTTACCCCTTCCTTTCCCTTTAAGCTTTGCTTGTCTTGATACCCATGGTAATGGGATTGCTGAGTCCTCGTGGCTCACAGATTACTACTACAACAGTTGCAGGTACAGGTTATTCGAAGATCTTGACGCGAGAGCGATGTTTGCTTGTCTTGGAGTTATTCTTCTGCTTCTTCTTCGATCAGGGGATAGGTTCCAGGTCGGCAGCCTGGGCTAGCAGGGTGGATATTGTTTGAGTTTCTGTTTATGATTCATCCGTAGTCGGATGTTGTTCTTGTTTGTTGTGATGTTGTATTCGTGTGGCATTGTATGGCTTTTGTATGTATCCCCATCTATTATGTAATGTTGATGTAATGATATCCACCTTGCAAAAGCGTCTGAATATGCGGGTCTATCCTTGGTGGGACCTTCGAGTTCCTTTTGGATAGGGTCGCATATTGGGCGTGATACATATAGCCAGAGAAGATATCTCCAATGCTCATATGAGCATAGTTAGTGACATCCATCTTGACTCGACGCTGGTCCAGAAGTTCTTCCTTGGCGGAGCATTTGGCCAGCACAGTTGGCCTTCCAGGCTCAACATAGCCGGTTCTGGTAATCTCCACATCAGCACTAGAAGGATCACCTGTCCGGACTGGGCTAGGAGCTTCCGGATTCTCTGACTCATCGGCAGCTTGATTAGTGGGCAGGTCGGTGGCAGGAGGAGTTAAATCTTGAGCTGGTTCAGACGGCGGCTCATCAGTGGTTGAGTCTGGTACGACTCTCTCAAGAACCGGCTCGGTGTAACCCTCTCTTCAGCTGGTTTATTTTTCCTAACTCTTTCGCTGGGCTTGGCTTGACCACTGTGGCAAAATAAATATTAATACAGATGCAAGGGATTTAAATAAATGCAAGATGAGCAGGTTAGCTTACCCTGGAGCAGTCTTGAAGGTTGGCAAATAGGACTGCAATGACTCGCCGGAGGAAGGGGAGGTGTCCTGATAATCCGAGTCAGACGGATTGAGTGTTTGATGAAAGAGACCCGCCATGGGGTAGAACTTATTTAAAACAGAGGTAACCTCATTCCGGCGTTTCCTTGGAGTGTTTGGTAAGCCGGAGGAGAGCTCCGCGTCCTTGCTGGTCCGGGTCTGCCTCCGGCTCTCATGAACTTGCCGCTTCAAAAGAAATTGAGGATCGTGATGAGCTAGAGGATGAGAAAATCTTACTTTCCTGGTCACTCTGCGGATTTTCTGTCTTGGCAAAGGCTCGGAGTCGGAGGAAAGGATAGTTACATCATCAGCCTTGCTACGGCTTGTTCCGGTGTCCTCCTGCTGATGATCAATGTCAATAAAATGATTAAAAAATAAGCCAAGGGAGTCAAGGGCTACCTTCGACTCAGAAGAGTCTGCCAGCCGAAGCAGGTCAGAGGCGGTAGCCTTCTTGCCCTTCCTTTTGACAGCTTCTTTCATGGCGGCTTTGTTTTCTTTCCTGGCTCTCTTGGCCGCTTCATGATCATATTTAACTTTCCAAAATTTGTCACCCGCCTACAAAGATTAAGCATATTCATGAGTATGGGTGAAACATTAAGAAATTAAGATAATCATTCCATATGGGCGGTTTACCTTTGGAGCCGGGTTATCTTTGCAGAAGGGGGCTATGCCCACCTTACTGCAATCCGCCTGACTCTCATTAAGAAGAGACTTGGTCATTTCGTCAATGACATGGGCAGGTAAGTCATCAAAGCTGTGACGCAGAGGATCCTTCTTGGCGCCAGTGTACTCACACATTAAACCGGTGCGGCGGCTCAATGGAATAACTCGCCAGGCGAGCCAAACCCGGACCAGGTCAATACCAGTCAACCCGTTCCCCAGCAGAGCCTTGATATTGGCCAGAGTAGGAGCAAGAGATTTACGCTCTGTAGCGGTGATCTTGTCAGGCAACGGATGATTGGTGTCAAGACGAAGGGCACGAAAGTCGGACAGAGGGTTCTCGTCTGCCGGAGAGGTGTCCTTGCAATAGAACCATGTCATGTTCCAGTATTTGGGGTGGCTAGGCAGGTTAGCATAGGGAAAGATCACATCCCTGCGGTGCTGGATGGAAACTCCTCCAAGTTCCAAGCTCTGGCCACTAGCGCATTCCGTCTGGCGGTTCAAATAGAACAGGTCTCTGAAGAGCAGCAAGTTGGGTTCTTCACCAAGATAAACTTCACTGAACACTTGGAAGTTGCAGATGTTAGACATGGAATTGGGTCCAATATCTTGTGGGTGAAGGTTAAAAAAGTTCAGCACATCTCTGAAGAATTTTGAGCCGGGAGGAGTAAATCCCCGGTTCATATGATCTGTGAAGACCACAACCTGTCCGTCTTTGGGCTGAGGGATTTCTTCGTCCAGGTTAGGAGCACGATAGGGCATGACTTCTTTCTTCGGCAGATAGCCGGTCTTCACAAAGTCATCCAAAGTGCTATCAGTGATAATGGATTTAACCCAGTTGCAGGAGGTAGGTGCCTTGGGTGCCATTCTGATTGAAAGCCTAAAACAAAGTAAAAAGTGTCGGTTCAAATTTAAGTCGGACAGGATAAAAGTGTTACTGTGAATTGGAAAATGGCGACTTATGAAGGGGCCTAATGGTATAAGGATAATTATGTCCTGGTTAGTTAAGCCGCCTTAGGTTTTATAAGCCGTCAGCACTATTTAAACCGACAGGGGTGGTTCAGATTATTAATCGAGCATTACTTCCTTAAAGCCGGCGATCAGAGTCGCCATGACTGGATAAACCTAGCAAAATGTGGATTTTGCCTAAGTGTTGTACAAATAGGTTTTACAGTTTGCAGCTGTTATTTTGGATCAAACAAAGGTTCAGAAAAGAAAAATTACTAGACCTAAAAATAGGGCGCAGAGAAGTTCATGTGCTATAATGGGGTTTTCTTACAAGGAAAGGAGATCTACTTCCAATCAAAATGGATGCGGAACACGAACCGCATCAGATACATGTGGTTTTTTTGGATCAGACGAAGCCATGGCAAGAAGAACACAAGAGCTTGGATGAACTGTGCCCGTACAGAGGAACATGCTAGCCCTAATGCAGATCTATGGCACGGAAAGGGGAAGTACTTACTGCGGAGGATCTGCGGAGGAGGAGCGCTGCCGTTCTCTGGTCAAAATCAAGTCGATGCAGCAGCCAAGCTCGACAAGGACGAAGTGCGCAGTGGCGACGGCAGCGGAGCTCCAGTGGCAGATGGGGGCGAGAGGAAGAAGATGCGAAATGGGAGAATGAGAAGAGACCTAGTCGGGTCTATTTATAAGGAAAAACCTGTTAAGTGGGCGTGAAAAACGAGGAGGCCGAAAAACATAGTTATCCAGCTACAAAGGCCCCTCGATTTTCGGATGGTCATTAAGACAAAAATCCGTTGAGATGTATTGGACAAAACATGCATTTATGATAGGTGACGTCATGGCGGGTTACCATAGATTTGAAGCATGACATCATGGCGGGTTACAGAAAATTTCATAAGCAAGGAGCAGAAGACTTTTCTTAAGTGTCAAAGATTGACATGAACCAGTTCAAATCAATCTGGGGCCTAATGTTGGGGATATAACTATTAGGTATGACCCGCCAGGAGGGGCCTGGTTATACCTATGAGTATTCTTGAAGCCCAAGCTCAAGGTTGAAGATGGCGGCTTAGTAAGGGACCAAGGCCCAGAGGCGACTTAAGGCCCGTAGTGATAAACCATCGTATATGTGTAACTTATATTGTAAGGCAAGAAATACTAAGAGACCAAGCTGGATACTATTTATAAGCCGGCCGGGACTCTATAGAGCCGCTGGGCGTCGACCTCTGTATATAAAGGGATGACCCGGCGGCGGTTCAGGGCAGGTAACAACAACTCGAGAGCTAGGTCAAGTGATTTGCTCCCTGGTAATCGAGACATAAGCAATCCCACTCAAAAATGGACCGTAGGCTTTTACCTTCACCATAAGGGGCCGAACCAGTATAAACCTCGTGTCTCTTGTCCCGATTAACCCCTTCAAGCTTCCTAGTTGCGATGGCTCCATGACTAAGTCCTTTCACTAGGACATCTGACGTGACAATTCCACAACAGTCTCTTACTGCAGTTACAATTCTGCATACTTGTGCTAGTAAGATCACAAGTAATGATTGACTCACTACATCTATGCTTGCCTTGTCATATTTGTTGTCAATATTCTTTTAGGGTGGACCACCCTGTTTCAAAATATTGGAACCACGGACATGAGTGAATATTATTTCTGTGTGTGATCTCTTCCATCATGTGTGGGCGACGAACACTGCATTGTATAGAAAGAAAGTGTCATTTCCTCCTTTTACATAGACTATGATCTTTTACATGGAATACAATCTGCCTACTTGCTTTCTGTCGCACTACCAGCACTGCACCCTTGAAGCTAAACATTATGCCACTCATAATTCCTTAGTTTATTTGTTCAAATACGAATTTGATATGATTCTAATGTTCCTACTTCTGTTTTGAAATGTGTGTCTACCTAATATAGAGACATAAGAGGTTTGTATTTCTGTGTGTGGTCTGGTCAGCACGGTTGGGGGTGAAGTTTGCATTTGTAGGGTTTATAGGGAGACACTCTTCGAGTTGAATCCACAATGCATTCCATAGATAATCTGACTACTTTTTATGTTTTCATGAATCTCAGATACTGAACAGCATCATAATGATTATGAGGTTGCGCGCATGAAAAGAGTAAAGTAGAACAATGCCATGGCTGTCAAACTAGGCATTAAGGGACTAAAATCAAGTCTGGATGCAATGCAATGCAAATGCTCTTCACCTATAGATTCATGCTTAGAAAATGATCCTAACAGTGATCCTGAGCTAGAGGGAGACCTAAGTCAACGTAGCTCCCTAGTGGAGGAGTTAGAGGCTGATTCCCTACCTTATTCACCCATCAAGGTGCTTGCTCTAACTATCCAAGGTTATATTGGTTGCACGTATCTTGCAACTGATGCTTTGCATTGCTTCTACTTTGTTACACTACCATTAGCTTAGTTTACACATCGTGTATGTGAATACGCCCCGCCTATTCATTTTCAGTGCACATTCCATCTGTCATCATACCATATTATCCATTCAAATGTTGTTCTTGTGTATCAGACGTTCAAAAGGAAAAGGGCGATTGCTGATCATGGAGGAGCACGAGCAAAGTATTTGGAGAAGGTAGTGATACCTGATAAATCAAATAGCCCATTACGTGTAGTTGCAATATCACCTGACCAACAAAACACGGCCCCGACTCTAGCAGACTCTAGCCCTACTACACTGATCATCTCTGATGCCCCAGCTCAGCAGACCCCAACTACAGTAAACAATATGATGATGCCAATTGACATACCACCAGCTCTATGATGCAAAACTCCCATTCCAGCAAAGAGTACACCAAATCTAGTTGCCAAATCTCTTTTCAAATGAGAGAAAGCCCTAATTGCAGCAAATAGGACCCTTGTTCCATTTCTTCCCAGTTTAGAAGATGAAGCTTATATTGTTGTCAGGAACATTGCGTGCATCTTTTCATTCATGGAAAGATTATACCGTAGACACAGAACAATTTCCAGTCTTCCTCCGCAACTTACGCGTAAGTAATGTACTAATGTTATTCATGGTAATTGCTGCATATGTTTCTGCTGACAGAAGACACAAGATTTCATTCTTTTAAATAGGCGAGGACCAAATTGGATTGTCAAGACGAGCAAGGGTTGGTTGTGCTTTTCAAGCACTCGTTGATGAAGTATTGTTCCTACCTAAGGCAAGTGCACTTCGATGGCAAGCCTCTAAATGAAATTTCTGTGAAGTCTCCAGTGCTACATTTATCAGATAGTGACTGGAATAATCTTGTTACACATTGGTCTCGTTTGCAGTGTAAGGTACTGTCTATGATATCACATCACAATTTGAACTACATTTCTGCATGTGCCTTAACGTCTCAGTTGTA
Organism: Triticum dicoccoides; assembly: GCF_002162155.2. Classification (NCBI taxonomy): domain Eukaryota; kingdom Viridiplantae; phylum Streptophyta; class Magnoliopsida; order Poales; family Poaceae; genus Triticum; species Triticum dicoccoides. Next base: position 108,518,818 of record NC_041389.1, on the reverse strand, counting down.
CGAAAACTGTTTGCAGAAGAACATTCATTCTCAAGGGACCACAAAATCTCGCAACTATACTGCACACTGCATTGCTCTTGTGACTACCTCTTGCCATGTATGACCATATTTACTTTCATAGCTGGTTGATTATGCAGCATCACTGCACATGTTAGCCTCGTTATCGTCCATTTGGTGGACATTATAAGATCCGTATGGACTCTTGCATGAATCTAGAATCAACCCAATGCTTTTGAAGAGGTTTAGCTCTGCAGTCCTCTTGTAAGGACTAAGCATCGTCTATCACTGTACTTACATTAACAGCTACTCCGCCGTCACATAATATAGGAATATTTTGTACAGTACACTAGTGTTCAGAACACTCTTATATTATGGGAAGAGGGATTGGTTCATTATGTAGCATTCTGCATCTTATCTCCCTCACCCACCATTTACTAAAAATATATAATATCTATATTTTATATTACCAAAAACTTGAATACACAGACAATGCCAGTGCAGAAGTGTAGCCCATTGCTCTTGTCAGTACATTTTGTCCTGTAACGCTTGTACTTCCAGGGATTGGTAGTTGATTATGTAGCATCAATCTGCATCTTATCTTCATTATCCTCTATCCCTTACAGTATTATCATATCTATAGTTACTCTTTACAAAATGTAGAGTACAGGCAATGCTTATGAAGAAGATTTTGTGCTGAAATTCTTGAGTTATCCTTCCCTTGACATGGAGAAGGGCATTACAAAGCCGGTGTTAACGGTTAATGTAAGTCAGTCCTTCTAAAGCCTTTATCCTCAACTATTTTTTAATTTGCTCATACTCTCTATCCTTAACTGTTGTTTAGTTTGTTGTTTCTATCAAAATGCATGTTCGCAACAACTGTAAGTTCCAAGTTTTACTTGTAAAACAAAATTCCTTATTCATACCATGCACATTACTCAGTACTCCCTATATGTATGCTTGTTTTTGTGGATCTATAATCCAGTGTCTGGTGAAGCAGCCCACGTTTGCACCTTGTGATCACCTGTTTTATCTTACTGATGTGGCTGATGATATGAATAACATGCCATGCACATTAACCAAAATAGATAGAACGACTGTCTTTGCCCTTCATATATGCTTGTTATGTTGGCATGGTAATCCAGTAGTGTGGTGAAGCTCCCCGCATTATGAACAATGCCAAATTATGCTATTGATATTTTGAACTTACTCTTTATTTTCTAATTTGAAATTGGATGGAATTGACAGCACAGTTATCATCTTTGTTTATACATGTGCAAAACCTGTCATCTCTCTGCTTGTTTTAGGGTGATATGCCTGATGGCATGCACAAGTCTGCTGAAGGCTGTGATACAAACCCAACATATATTGCAGCAAACAAGGCAAAACATCTTGAAGATAGCGAGACAACCCCAAAGTCTTGTCTTGATGTGGTGTTCAAGTTACTTGAGACTAGTAGTAAGACAATCTCACAGAATTTGCTGTCTGAATCAGTTCGACTTCTTTAGTCCCAACTTCTAGCAGAAAGGCATTCTGCTACTCAACTTCGACTTCAAGTCCTATCTCTAAGAAAGATTGCAGAGAACACCAATGAGAACATCATTGCTAAAAGCTACACCTGGAAGCTATGACCGACATGCTAGGTCGGTCTCACAGCCTTGCTCAGCAGCTTGCGCAGCAGTTCCTGCGCAAAGGCTAACCTTTCTTGAACTGTCTTGGAAGTGGTCTTGGTTCAATATTATTTTGTTACGCTGCAATGGTGCCCAGTTTTTGTAATCTGCTTCTTCATTCCGCTTTATGATCACCGGTGGCGAACTTCGATGCCCAGTGGATGTAACATACCATAAATCCTTTATTGTATAGTGTAGGTTTATTCGGAGTTACTATGCCGTAATTTCTTTATTGTATAAAGTAGGTTTGTTCTTAATTCCTACTAGGACTGCCATCATTCGCTATATGAAAAAAAATCTGATGTAGTCGACCGGGCCGAAACATTCGCCTCTAAGGGGCCTGCCTTTTAGCAGGCCACAATTGGACTGGCCTGCAACTTTCTTGGGCCTGAAAGGCCATTGGGGCCTTCACACTTTGCGCCAGGCCCAGAACTTACACGGGCCTATATTCAACCCAAAGTTTAGTTGGGCCTTTAGTGGACCCAGCACTTAGTTGGGCCCATGTAGCTTTGGGCCATTAACAGGCTGAATATTCTGGTGGCCTAATACAGCCGAAAAGTAACCATGGCCCTTTAGCAGGCCGAAATTCATATTGGTCCTCAATTTTCACTAGTCATTGATGGGCCTTCAGTAGGCTGAAGTGTAGACCGGGCCTTTTTTGGCCTAGTTATATGACGGGTCATTACCAGACTAAAACATATCTCGAGCCTTAGTTGACCCACTGATATCAAGGGCCTTTAAGAGGCCAACAGCTTAGTACAGGCATCAACAGGCCGAATTATATGACAGGCATTTAACAAGCCCAAAGTCACGTTGGGCTGAGCTGTTGCCACCTTTATCATGGGACGTTTGAGGGTCGGATTGATACTTCCATTTTGCATCATGCTTTCATATCGATATTTATTGCATTATGGGCTATTATTTCACGTTATGTCACAATATTTATGGCTATTCTCTCTTATTTTACAAGGTTTACATGAAGAGGGAGAATGCCGGCAGCTGAGATTCTAGGCTGGAAAAGGAGCAAATATTAAAGACCTATTCTGCACAGCTCCAAAAGTCCTGAAACTCCACGAATGTCATTTTTGAAATTAATGATAAATATTCAGCGGAAGAAATACCAGAGGGGGGGGGGCACGCACTGTCCACGAGGGTGGGGGACGCGCCCTACCCCTGGCGCGCCCCCTGCCTCGTGGGCCACCTGGCAGCCCTCCGATGCTCATCTTCTGCTATATGAAGTCTTTTACCCTGGAAAAAATCATAAGCAAGCTTACGGGACGAAAGTCCACCGCCACGAGGCGGAACCTTGGCGGAACCAATCTAGGGCTCCGACGAAGCTGTTCTGCCGAGGAAACTTCCCTCCGAGAGGGGGAAATCATCACCATCATCATCACCAACGATCCTCTCATCGGGAGGAGGTCAATATCCATCTACATCTTCACCAGCACCATCTCCTCTCAAACCCTAGTTCATCTCTTGTATCCAATCTTTGCACCCAAACCTCAGATTGGTACCTGTGGGTTGCTATTAGTGTTGATTACTCCTTGTAGTTGATGCTAGTTGGTTTATTTGGTGGAAGATCATATGTTCAGATCCTTAACGCATATTAATACCCCTCTGATTATGAACATGAATATGCTTTGCGAGTAGTTACTTTTGTTCCTGAGGACATGGGTGAAGTCTTGCTATTAGTAGTCATGTGAATTTGGTATTCGTTCAATACTTTGATAAGATGTATGTTGTCTCTCCTCTAGTGGTGTTATGTGAACGTTGACTACATGACACATCACCATTATTTGGGCCTAGAGGAAGGCAATTGGAAGTAATAAGTAGATGATGGGTTGCTAGAGTGACAGAAGCTTAAACCCTAGTTTATAAGTTGCTTCGTAAGGGGCTGATTTGGACCACTTGTTTCATGCTATGGTTAGGTTTACCTTAATAATTCTTTTGTAGTTGCGGATGCTTGCAATAGGGGTTAATCATAAGTGGGATGATTGTCCAAGAAAGGGCAGTACCCAAGCACCGGTCCACCCACATATCAAATTATCATAGTAACGAACGCGAATCATATGAGCGTGATGAAAACTAGCTTGACGATAATTCCCATGTGTCCTCAGGAGCGCTTTTCTCATTATAAGAACTTGTCCAGGCTTGTCCTTTGCTACAAAAAGGATTGCGCCACCTTGTTGCACCTTATTTACTTTCATTGCTTGTTACCCATTACAAATTATCTTATCACAAAACTATCTGTTACCTACAATTTCAGTGCTTGCAGAGAATACTTACTGAAAACCACTCGTCATTTCCTTCTGCTCCTTGTTGGGTTTGACACTCTTACTTATCGAAAGGACTATGATAGACCCCCAACACTTGTGGGTCATCACGGATATGCATCAGACCATATATGGCCCATGGGCAGCACGGGCCATTCCCAGGCCGAAAGACACATCGGGCTGAAATGGGCCCATGTCTACATCGGGCCTCTAACAGGTCGTCATTGGGCCGTAATTAGGCCCAAATATTTGGCGAACAATTAACGGGAAGATCTGGCTTCGGGTCGTAAATGGGCCATGTTCAAACAGGTTGTTATTAGGCTGGACCTCTAGTACCTGAGTAAATAGTACATGCCTTTGACTGGGCCAACCTTTTTAACCTACATGGACCTTTGTTGGGCCCTGCCACATGTCGACAAATCATAGGAACCTTCGGCACAATTAGTGGATGATATCTGTCCCAACAGTGGGCTGACACATGGTTCCTTTAGCCATTGAGAATTTTACATGTGGAAAATCCCCATTGGTCCGGGGTGTTAACGGGTTATCGGATCCAAACCGGAACCCGATATCTTAACGACCACCCGTTATGGTGGATGCCACATGACGGTCACCCTTGACGAAAGCACTTCTGTGACGTGCGGTTTATCATCATGGAAGTGGACACTTTCATGATGATTATTTTGGTAATGTCATGGAACACTTCTACGACAGCACATGTATGACTATCTTGATTCTCTCATAAAATCGTCATGGATGTACATGCATGACAGAAAACGTGACCTACTGTGACAAACACGTATCATCACGGAAGTGTATTTTTTTGTAGTGTACTGCTTGAGTTTATTCCTCTACATCATGTCATCTTACTTAATGCGTTACTCTGTTCTTCATGAACTTAATACTCTAGATGCAGGCAGGAGTCGGTCGATGTGTGGAGTAATAGTAGTAGATGAAGAATCATTTTGGTCTACTTGACACGGACGTGATGCCTATATTCATGATCATTACCTTAGATATCGTCATAACTTTGCGCTTTTCTATTAATTGCTCGACAGTAATTTTTTACCCACTGTATTCTTTGCTATCTTGAGAGAAGCCTATACTGAAACCTATGGCCCCTGGGTCTATTTTCCATCATATAAGTTCTATTTTCCATCATATTAGTTTCCGATCTACTATTTTGCAATCTTTTTTACTTTCCGATCTATAAACCAAAAATACCAAAAATATTTACTTTATCATTTATCTATCTCTATCAGATCTCACTTTTGCAAGTAATCGTGAAGGGATTGACAACCCCTTTATCGCGTTGGGTGCAAGTTGTTTGATTGTTTGTGCAGGTATTAGGTGATTTGTGCGTTTTCTCCTACTGGATTGATACCTTGGTTCTCAAACTAAAGGAAATACTTATCTATACTTTTCTTCATCACCCTTTCCTCTTTAAGGGAACACCCAACTCAAGCTCAAGAAGTAGCAGGAAGAATTTCTGGCACCGTTGCCGAGGAGATCTACGCCAAGTCAAGACATACCAAGTACACATCACAAACACTCATCTCTTGCGTTACATTATTTGCCATTTGCCTCTCGTTTTCCTCTCCCCCACTTCTAAAACGATTTTTGAAAGTTTTGCCCTTTTATTTTCCCTTCTTTCATTCGTCTTTTCGTTTGCCCTGATGTCTTACTTGGTTTGTTTGCTCGTTTGATTGGTATAATTATGTGTTTATTGAAAATCAGAAGCAAAGATTTATGGATCCTCATCCACTTGATAATCTTTTTAAGAGATCCAATTATGATGAACCAATTGCTAGTGAGTTGTGTGCACTAGATTATCTTTATGAAGTTTTGCTTGAAATTCATGAATCTAAAAATTGTGATGACGAAATTTATGAAGAGATTCACAATATATCCTTGAATAAAAATCATGATTGCAATGATGTTATTATAAATTCTGTTAATGTCAATTGTGCTAATATTATGCAAAACCCTAAGCTTGGGGATGCTAGTTTTGCTATGTCCACTACTTGTTGCAATGATCATGATTGGGGTGATTCTTCTTATAATCTTGAAAAATTATTATGTCCCATGATGAATATGAGACTGATAATAATGTTTGGAATAATACTGAAAGTGGGTTTGGAGAGCTCATGACTTTATTTGATGATAATCCCACTATTTTGGAAGAGTGTTAACTTTGCATGCATGTGGATCATTTTGAGAATATTTTATGTGATAGTTATATTGTTGAATTTGATTATGATCCTACATGTAATTACTATGAGAGAGAAAAATATGGTTCTAGAAATTCTCATGTTACTAAATTACCTCTCTTTATGTTGAGATTGCTTCGTTTCTTTCTGTCGGCGTTCTGGGAACGGGGGTCCCCAGACTTGCCTACCTGCGGCCTGCGGCGTGGCTCGAAGGAAGCCCAGCACAGCCCATCTTCATCAACGCAAGCTGAAGACCCTCGCGAGGGGCCAAGCCTCGTGGGGCGGACGACAAGGAGCTTCCTCAGGCACGGCCTCGTCAGGCTGGCTCATGAGGAGGCGGAGAGTTCAAGGGAGGGCACCTCGCGAGGTGCCATGATGCAAGCCATGACGACCGAGGGCGCCAGTCGGGCGCCAGCCCGCGCAGTGTCCTCCTTTCCTCTTTGGTGCAAAGGAGCAAGCGCAGGCGAGAGCATCAAGCAAAGGCGTCCATTTGGTGCAATGAGACCAAGACCAGCCCAACGGCTGGGAGGAAGTCATTGTGGAGCCCAAGCCGGCGTCATCACATGAGCCTTTGACACGCGAGGACCAACTTTAGTCAGGATAAGTGTACCCGTTGTTCCCCTTCAAAATGGCCAATTGTTGGCGCCCTTCCCGCTCAATATTTGGGAAGAGGCACAGGGCCTTTGCCTATAAATAGGACTAGCCACCCCAGGGTAGAGGCAATCTAGATCCTCATCAAGAAACCAGTAGATAGAGCGACTGAACCCCTCCTAGCAGTTCATCGCACCAGCCAAGAACAGACCCTCGCGAGGCTGTTCTGCCTTGTATTGTTCATCATCAAGCCCAAGAGGCAATCCACCACACCACACACTGGAGTAGGGTATTGCACCACAATGGTGGCCTGAACCAGTAAAAATCTTGTGTCTCTTGTGCTGTTTAGTTTGGTAGTTTAGGTCCTGGCGATTCGCTGAGGAGCGGGCTAGTAGAGGGCTGAATCTCCGCGCGCACCCCAGAGTTCGAACCTCAAGGGTCTGCCGGAACCCGAAATCCAACATTTGGCGCGCCAGGTAGGGGTGCGCCAGAATCTGCCTTCCATCGTCTCGTTCTTCCCCGACCACCGCAACCATGTCTGACGCTCGTCGGGCTCGCGCCGAGCGCCAAGCCGCCCTCGCCTCCCATGTCGCCCAAACAGATCCCGTCGGCGGGCGCCCTCGTCGTTCCCCGTCACCTGCTGTTAACACCGCCACCGGCCCGGCTGGGAACGAGCAGCAAGTGTCGTCCCAGCATCCGTCCATGAGGCGGGACGGCCGCACTGCCACACCCTCGCTCACCCCCGCTGGTTCTTTATCGCACGCGCCCCGCGCGGACATGGAGGCCCGAGTTGCGCTCATCGCGGCGAACGAGCTCCTACGCTACAGCCCCATCGACGACGTCTACGAAGAATGGCTCGACCGAGTCGCTGAGCTCATCCGCGCCGCCGGAGGTGCCCCCGCACCATCCTTCTCGCTGCACCACACCCCGCCCCGCGCGGGCGATGAAGCTCCTAGGGCGCCTCAGCCGCCTCCTCCTCAAGAAGGCACCCTGGCCCCAAGGCGCGCGGCCCCTGGGCAGAACCCGCTCCGCCAGGCGCCAGTGCGGCAAGAGCAGAGTTGCCAAGAAGTCCCTCGCCCACGAGAAGCCGCCCGAGCGCTCCCTGCTCCAACACGTCAAGACCCTGCGCTGCCCCCAGCCGCGGCGCATGGGGACCCGCAGCACCAAGCTCTCCGTCGCCCAAGGCCCCCCGTGGCCACGGCGGGCTGCCGCGCCTTCACCTCCGAGCTGTGCAGCGTCGCGTGGCACGGCAAGTTCAAGCCAGACCTGCCCCCTCGCTACGACGGCACGGCTGACCCTGCGGAGTTCCTCCAACTCTATGAGTTGGGCATCGAGGCTACCAACGGAGACGAGAAGGTCATGGCGAACTGGTTTCCCATGGCACTCAAGGACGGAGCCCGCACCTGGCTCCTGAATCTGGCCCCAGGCACGATCTCTTCCTGGGACGAGATGCGCACCTGCTTCATCGCCAACTTCCAGGGTACTCGCGACCGGCCACCCGCCGTGAGCGACATGCGCCGTATCAAGCAGCAGCCAGGGGAAACCCTGCAGAAGTACATCCAGTGCTTCAACAACGCTCGCCTCAAGATCCCCAGGGTAACGAAGGAGGCCATCATCTCTACCTTCTCCGACGGTGTGCGCGACGTCAAGATGAAGGAGGAGCTGGCGATGCATGAAGACCTGTGCACCTCCTTGGAGCTGTTCAACTTGGCAACCAAGTGCGCCAGGGCTGAGGAGGGGCGCCTCTCCCTCCTCGAGCTGCCTGCCGCGGACCCCGAAGAGAAGAAGCCCAAGGCCAAGGACGTGAAGCGCAAGGGGGCTGCCGTGCTCGCAGCCGAGCCAGACACCAAACGGGGCAGAGATCAGCCCGAATCCTCCAAGGGCAGTCGGTACTGCGTGTATCATGACCTCCACACCCACAACACAAATGAGTGCCAAGAGCTCTAGGCCGTGCGTGAGGGAAGGGTCGGCAGACGCCCCGAGGGCAGCAACCGGGGCTACGGCCGAGGAGGAGGAAGGAATGCAGGACGCTGGGAAGACCGCGGCCCGCGCCAAGGGTGGCGCGACCAACCTCGCGAGGACCACTAGCAGGACCCGCCTCGCGAGGGAGGCTGGAGGGATCAGCCTCGCGAGGATCGCCCGCAAGGGAACGCAGGCCTCCCTCCGCTGCCGCCACAGCCAAGGAGAAATGAAGACCATCATCAGGACGAGGGGGCTGGGGGCTTCCAGGAACCGCGTGCGATCGTCTGCATCCTGGGCGGAGCTCAAGCCCCAGCCTCTCAGTGCATCTTCAAGCAGTTCGCCCGCGAAGTAAACGCAGTCCTCCCCAAGCTCGAGTCTACGCGCCCTCTCAGGTGGTCGGCGTGCGCCATCACGTTCAGCTCAGCGGATCAGCTCAAGTGCGCGGCCACAACAGGAGTCCTCCCGATGCTTTGTTCCCCCATCATCAGCAACGTGCTAGTCACCAGGACCCTCATCGACGGCGGGGCAGGGCTCAACGTCCTGTCCGTGGAAACATTCAACAATCTTCAAGTGCCTTACAGTCAGCTTCAGCCAACCAAGCCTTTCTCCGGAGTCACCGACGGCTCCACGGTCCCGATAGGGCAGGTCCGCCTTCCTATCACCTTCGGGGCTCACGACAACTACCGCACCGAGCTCATCGACTTCGACGTCGCCCACATTCTCCTGCCATACAACGCCATCCTCGGGTACCTAGCGCTGGCCAAGTTCATGGCCATAACCCACCACGGCTACAATGTCCTCAAGATGCCAGGAAGCGGCGGGGTCATCACGGTGCCCTGCGAAGAGAGAGACGCAGTGTGCTCCCTGGAGCGAGCCTTTCAGGCCGCGTCACTGGAAGACCCAGACCGCGGCAGCAGGAGGCCTTCCGAGGCCGCACCCAAGAAGAAGACATCGACCGGCCCGGCCCGTCAAGAGGCAGGCCCCTCAGGGCCCGCGCCTGGCTAGGAGGAGCCTCCTTCCATTGCATAGGGAAGCGCGCCCGACACCCTCCTCAGGCAGGGCTCAGGGGCTCTCCCCTGGAGGGCCGCCGACCTCGCCAAGGTCACGAGGGAGGCGCTTTGGCACCACGTGGAGGCATGCTTCGAAGCATGTTTCCCTCAAGAAGGAGCAAGGCAAGGAGGGCCAAACCCTCAGGAGTTCGTTAGCAAGGCCATTCAGGAGTTACAAGAGTCAAGGGTCATGAGAGGCAGCCGCCGCCTACCCGCTGTGGGCCCCCATCCAGGCGAGGACGGTGGGTTGCGCGTCTACATCGACATACCAGGGCTCAACCGAGCCGCGTCTCAAGAGCGCCTCTGGCCCTCGCGAGTGGGACGTTGCGAGGGTCCGCCCCACAGCTACGTGCGCATGCCTTACGGCCTGCCGAACGAGGCTGCTGCGCACCAGCGTCTCATGAGGGCCATCTTGGAGGCTCAAGAGGTCAGGCATGCCGCAGCCCTGGCGGAGATGGAGATGGCTCGCGAGGAGCCACCGGTGCCTCTGGAGCCTCCCGAGGCCCCTAGGCCTGGGGGCTCGTGAGGATTGGCTCCCTCAGCCCACCGAGTCTGCTACACCAACACCCCTTCGTCCCGAACATCATCAGGTGACATCTTTTAAGTTTCGTTTTCTGGCTGGGAGCGCCTTCAGGGCCGCATTATTCCCAGGCCGTGTGGGTTCGTCCCTGTGGCATGTACCCCTTTTATCTCATGTCCTTAGCTTATCTTATTGGGGGCGCCCCTCGGGCTGAATCATCCCCAAGCCGCTCGGGCCTGTCCCAGCGGCATGTATCCTTCTTGAGTTTATCTTAGGACTATGCTTTCGATCCACCATGCTTGTTATTTGGTGCCTTTTTCTGGGTGTCGGAATTTTGAACGTTAAAGGGGGGTGCCTGAGCATCACGACTCAGGGCTCCTACCGGCTCTCGGGCCCTCAGCCTCTGGTCTTGTCCATGGCATCGCGACCTGGCATGCCAGCGACGGCTGAGACCAGCCCGAGAGCCGGGACCCGAGGACGTAGAGTTTCGTCATCTAACCCAGCTTGCACGTTAAAGGGGGGGTGCCTGAGCATCGCGACTCAGGGATCCTACCGGCTCTCCGGCCCTCATCCTCTGATCTTGTCCATGGCATCGCGACCTGGCATGCCAGCGACGGCTGAGACCAGCCCGAGAGTCAGGACTCGAGGACGTAGAGTTTCGTCATCTAACCCAGCTTGTGCGTTAAAGGGGTGTGCCTGAGCATCGCGACTCAGGGCTCCTACCGGCTCTCCGGCCCTCACCCTCTGGTCTTGTCCATGGCATCGCGACCTGGCATGCCAGCGACGGCTGAGACCAGCCTGAGAGCCGGGACCCGAGGACGTAGAGCACCGGCATCTGGCCAAATTTGCAGGAACACACTCCAAGATAAGGCCCAGAGCCAGGCGCAACCCGCCTTGAGTTAGGGCCCCGTGTGTCCCGCGCTGGCTCACGGGTGCCCAGATACACCTCGTCCAGCCCTACCGTGCCAGCCACGTGTCAGGGTGGGGCTGTATATGCCCCGGGGGCTCCTCCCGGAGGGGAGCCCCCTCCCACATACCAGTGGAAGCACCATGCTCCACGCTGGCTGACGACACTGCCGAGGAGCTTCTTTGCCCGTACGCATACGGAAGCGCTATGCTCCGCACTGGTGATAAACAACTAAGGGTGGCCTCCGGGCCGCATCAACCTCAGGGAGCCCAGAGCTTGGTGTCTGGCCTTGTCGCAACGCCTCCCCTCGGGAGTGCCGCGCGAAGGGGCTGGGCATGGGGGCTGCGCCTGGGTCCCGCCCAGACGCACCCCACCTGGCTAGGCCCCCCCGGGCCTGGTTCGTCGCACGTCCCTCCCGAGTGGAGCCAAGGTATGAAGGCTGTTTGAGCATCAAGGGGGACTCCTAAGCATCGCGACTCAGGAGCCTAACTGGTCACGTAGCCCCTCACTCCTTAGTTCCAAAAGGCTAACGGCGGTTGAGGTGTGCGCGGGGCCGGGCCCTGCAGATGTAGAACGGCAGATCCACCCACACCTCGCCTCCCTACTTGTTGTTCGAGCGCCAAGGGGGACTCCTGAGCATCGCGACTCAGGAGCCTAACTTGTCACGTAGCCCCTCACTCCTTGGTCCCGTCCTGGTTTCCGGTCGGGGCCAACGGCGGCTGAGGTATGCGCGGGGCCGGGCTCTGGCGGCGTAGAACATAAGCAAGCAGGAAGGAATAATGCAAATTTCAGGGAATTAAAAAGCAAATATTATAGTCCATGCTGTTATCACAGCATCAAACATAAGTCTTAACGCCTCTCCGAGGCATGGTACATGCGCAGGAATTAAAAACAGGACGGGAGCCACGACGGGGTCACTTGCCAGCGGGGGAGCCGCGTGGAGTAGGTTCGCCTTGTGGAGTAGCAGGGCTAGCAGCGCTTCGCTTTGGCCTGGTACTGAAGGCCCGGAACTTCCCCAGCAGAGCCTCCGCGCGACCCTTCATGGCCTCAGCAGTGGCAGCGGCACGCTCGCTGCTCACTGGCTCCAGCAGGCTGTCGTGGTCGATGTTGGGGTCGCAAAGATAGATGTGGGTGAAGACCCGCGTCAGCGCTGCAGAAGACAAGATGCGTGCCTCGGCCTCAGCCGTAGGGCCAAGGCCAAGGGTGACGTCGTTAAGGGCGCGAACTAAGAAGGGAAGCAGCTTGGCGGGGCCATCCTCCTCGCCGGCCAGCAGGCTCTCAAGGCCTCTCTCATAAAGCGTCTTCAGCGAAGTGCGAGCCTTCTCTTCCATATCCGCGAAGGCCATGCGATCCTCGGCGAGAACCCGGGCCTTGCCGTCCAGCTCAACCCTCCTCACCTCCAGCTCTTTCTCCAGCACACCTAGGCGGCCATGGTGCCTCTTGAGCTTGGCCTCTAGGTCCTTGACGGCCGCCTCGCGAACCTTCATGCTTTCCTCCTGCTCCTGGCGAAGGCGGGCCTCCTCTGCAAGCTGGTTCTGCAGGCCCTTCAGCTCGCTCTCCAGCATCTCATAGCGACCTTGGATGCTAGCTGCCTGCCCCAGGGCAGCATCGCGGGCAACCTTCGCCTCATGGACGGCCTGTTTCTCCTCGTCGCAAGCCATCGAGGCTTGGACCAGCGCCGCCCGTATCGAAGCATCGGAGCGAATCCAGCCAGAAGCCAGCTCCAAGCGCACGGCCATCAGACAGGGGTCGGCGCCCAGAAGATCCTGCCGCAGGAGGCCCAGTCCGGCAATGGCGCGATCCAGAACAGTATTCAGAGAAGCAGCAGTCGGTGGAGTAGGAGGAGAAGACGGTTGTGTGACCATTGTGCCTTGTGGCGGAACCAGCGGCGCCATGACGACAGTGGAGGCAGCGTCAAGCAAGGACACCTTGGGAGTCGCCTGGGTCAAGGGGGCTGAGCTCGCCCCAGCGGGCTCAGCCTGGCCTCGCAAAGACGCCCGGGCAGGGGAGCCCTGCGTGTCCCGATCACCTTCTTTCTCGGCCAGAGGCACTGCCACGGACGGGACCTTAGGAGCTCCCTTCGGCTTCTTCGCCGCGGGCGCCAGCCTGGCCGAAAGACATGGGCATTAGGTCTCGTCGACAAAACAATAATCAAGACGGGAAGCAGGCACTTACAGGTCGTCGCTGGTGGACTCGAGCAGCCTCCGGCCGAACTTAAAGCCCGAGAGCCGGCTGCAAGGGTCGGCCTCAAGGGGCTCGGAAGCAGGAGGCGTGCCTGCGGATCGCCTCGGGGCCGGGGCAGACCCGCGGGGGACCAGCCCAGTCCGGTCCTTCTTCAGGATCGGAGGCAGGCTCCCGCCGCCCTGCTCACCCTCATCCTCGTCGTCGTCGCTCTGGGGAAGGCGGAGAGTGCGGGACCTGCGCCGAAGGGGAGGAGCCCCTGACTCCGCCTCCGACTCAACCCCCTCTTCCTGCTCCCCTTCTTCCTCCTCTTTGCTAGAGTCGTCGGAGGACACGTCCACCAGGTCCTCCGGAGCCTCCACGGGCACGGGCCCATCCCCGTTGAAGACAGGCATGGACCTCGCTACCTGCTCCCAATCCTCGCGAAGGAACAGGGGCGTAGGAGTGCCCTCCAGCCTCGCCACGTCGCCCCCAACCAAGGACTGGAGGACCGCAGCCAGATCTTCGTCGGCCAAGACCACGGGGCTCGAGTGAGGCCTCCACATCGGAAGCGAATACTGACGGAGCGGAGCCAGTTGATGCTCCAGGAACTCCCTCAGCAGCGACACACCGGTCAGCTTCACCGCCGCCATGCCGGCCGGCCTCAGATCTGCGTCCATCTTCTCCAACACCAGCTTCGCGCAGGGATCCAGAAGCTCCACTCGGGACCAGTGGTCGGAGCTCGCGGGGTGCTCCGTGGGCAGGGTCAGCCGAGGATGGATACGCCCAGCATCCACTAAGACCCACTTGCTCCTGAAGCCCTCAATCCTCTTCCCAGGGTTTGAAATGGCGATGGCACCGCCGTATGCGACGAAGCTCGCACACGCGGAGGCGGAACCACGGGAGGTTCGGAGGGAGAAGTAGTGGCGTAGCAAGGCCACCGAGGGCTTCACCCCTACGTGAGCCTCACAATAGTAGGCGAAGATCGCCAGGAGAAGGACTGAGTTGGGATGGAGGTGAAGATCTTGAATATTGTAGTGGCGAAGGACAGAGAAGAAGAACTAGGAAAAGGGAGGCACCAGACCAGCGATGATGGCGCTCACAAAGAGCGGATAGAAGGTGCTCCCTCGACCCTCAGGGACGGCAGAGCCGGCCTTGAACGACTTCGTCCCGTCGATGCCCTGCACCTCCGCCATCTGGTGCACCAGAGCAAGGCTCGCCCCTGACAAGTTTGGCGGGTCCAAGGCAGGCGAGTACCAAGCTCCGGCCGGGGCTTGGCAAGGCGCCATGACTGGCTAAGGCACACAGGCAGAGTAGATCTGAAGATTTTGGAAGCAGGGAGGAGAGGCGCAAGAAAGGGTATCTGAGCAACAACTGGAGGAAATAAAGGAGGCAAGGGAGATGACGCTCTTTTATCAACTCATGCGGTTGCAGAGGCGCCCACGTCCAATCAACTGCCACGCAGCGCCCAAGGCTGCAGGCTGTTAGGGCTCGTGACGCTTCGCACTTGCCCTTTCGCCTCTCTGCTCGGCCAAGTTCGGGCGCGCCGTGGGCCCGGGGGCTACTGTCGGTGTTCAGGGAACGGGGGTCCCCAGACTTGCCTGCCGGCGGCCTGCGGCGTGGCTCAAAGGAAGCCCAGCACAGCCCATATTCATCAACGCAAGCTCAAGACCCTCGCGAGGGGCCAAGCCTCGCCGGGCGGACGACAAGGAGCTTCCTCAGGCACGGCCTCGTTAGGCTGGCTCATGAGGAGGCGGAGAGTTCAAGGCAGGGTACCTCGCGAGGTGCCCATGACGCAAGCCATGACGACCGAGGGCGCCAGTCGGGCGCCAGCCTGCGCAGTGTCCTCCTTTCCTCTTTGCGTGCAAAGGGAGCAAGTGCAGGCGAGAGCAACAAGCAAAGGCGTCCATTTCGGTGCAATGAGACCAAGACCAGCCCAACGGCTGGGAGGAAGTCATTGTGGAGCCCAAGCCGGCGTCATCACCAGAGCCTTTGACAGGTGAGGACCAACTTTAGTCAGGATAAGTGTACCCGTTGTTCCCCTTCAAAATGGCCAATTGTTGGCACCCTTCCCGCTCAATATTTGGGAAGAGGCCCAGGGCCTTTTCCTATAAATAGGACTAGCCACCCCAGGGTAGAGGCAATCTGGATCCTCATCAAGAAACCAGTAGATAGAGAGACTGAACCCCTCCTAGCAGTTCATCGCACCAGCCAAGAACAGACCCTCGCGAGGCTGTTCTGCCTTGTATTGTTCATCATCAAGCCCAAGAGGCAATCCACCACACCACACACTAGAGTAGGGTATTACACCACAATGGTGGCCTGAACCAGTATAAATCTTGTGTCTCTTGTGCTGTTTAGTTCGGTAGTTTAGGTCCTAGCGATTCGGTGAGGAGCGAGCTGGTAGAGGGCTGAATCTCCGCGCGCACCCCAAAGTTCGAACCTCAAGGGTCTGCCGGAACCCGAAATCCGACACTTTCTTCTTCTTTGCATATGCTAGGATTTGCTTGGCTTGATAATTTGTTTGCTTATAAGATGCCTATGCATATGAAGTATGTTAGACTTAGATGTGTTTTTCACATGCTATATGATGCTCCATTTGTGCTTCAATTCTTGTCTTTCATGTGAGCATCATCGAAATTATCAATGCCTTGCTAAGGGCGTTAAACAATAGTGCTTGTTGGGAGGTAACCCAATTTTATTTTTGGTATTGCTTTTTTGTTCCTGTTTTGCTTCGAATAATTCATCTAGCCTCTGGTTTGATGTGGTTTTGTGTTTTAATTTAGTGTTTGTGCCAAGTAAGACCTTTGGGATGGCTTACGATGATACTAGTCTTGATCTTGCTGAAAAACAGAAACTTTAGCGCCCAGGAAAATAATTTTAATTTTTTAGAGAAGCGTGATTTTGATCTGATTCTTTTTGTAAGAGATTGTTACAAAAATTTCCCAGGTTGTCCTACTTTTTCAGAATTCTTGGAGTTACAAAAGTATTCGAGAGTTACATATTACTACAGACTGTTATGTTTTTGACAGATTATGTTTTCTATTTGTTGTTTGTTTATTTTGATGATTCTATGGGTAGTATCGGGGGTATGAACCATGGAAAAGTTGTAATATACTAGATATTACACCAATATAAATAAAGAATTAGATCACAGCAGTAACAAAAGTGGTGATTTATTTTCTTATACTAGAGGAGCTTATGAGATTTGCTGTTGAGTTTTGTGTTGTGAAGTTTTCAAGTTTTGGGTAAGGATTTGATGGACTATGGAATAAAGAGCGGCAAGAGCCTAACCTTGGGGATTCACAAGGCATCCCAAGGTAGTATTCAAGGACAACCAAGAGCCTAAGGTTGGGGATGCCCTGGAAGGAATCCCCTCTTTCGTCTTCGTCTATCGGTAACTTTACTTGAGGCTATATTTTATTCACCACATGATATGTGTTTTGCTTGGAGCGTCTTGTATGATATGAGTCTTTGCTTTTTAGTTTGACACAATCATCATTGCTGTACACACCTTTTGAGAGGGACACGCATGAATCGTGATTTATTAGAATACTCTATGTGCTTCACTTATATCTTTTGAGCTAGGCAATTTTCCTCTAGTGCTTCACTTATATCTTTTTAGAGCACGGCGGTGGCTTTATTTTATAGAAATTGTTGAACTCTCATGCTTCACTTATATTATTTTGAGAGTCTCTAAAAGCATGATAATTTTCTTTGGTTATAAATTTAGTCCTAATATGATAGGCATCCAAGAGGGATATAATAAAAACTTTCATATAAAGTGCATTGAATACTATGAAAAGTTTGATTCCTTATGATTGTTTTGAGATATAAAGATGGTGATATGAGAGTCATGCTAGAGTAATTGTGGATTGTAGAAATACTTGTGTTAAGTTTTGTGATTCCCGTAGCATGCACATATGGTGAACCGTTATGTAGTGAAGTTGGAGCATGAGGTATTTTTTGATTGCCTTCCTTATGAGTGACAGTCGGGGATGAGCGATGGTCTTTTCCTACCAATCTATACCCCTAGGAGCATGCGCGTAGTACTTCGTTTCAATGACTAATATATTTTTGCAATAAGTATGTGAGTTCTTTATGACTAATGTTGAGTCCATGGATTATACACACTCTCACCCTTCCACCATTGCTAGCCTCTCACGTGTCGCACAACTTTCGCCGGTACTTTACACCCACCATATACCTTACTCAAAACAGCCACCATGCCTACATATTATGTCATTTCCATAGCCATTTCGAGATATATTTCCATGCAACTTTCCATCGTTTCGTTTAATTATGACACATTCCATCATTGTCATATTGCTTTGCATGATCATGTAGTTGACATCTTATTTGTGGCAAAGCCCCCATTCGTAATTCTTTCATACATGTCACTCTTGAGTCATTTCACATCCTGGTACACCGCAGGAGGCATTCATATAGAGTCATATTTTGTTCTAAGTATCGAGTTGTAATTTTTGAGTTGTAAGTAAATAAAAGTGCGATGATCTTCATTATTGGAGCATTGCCCCATGTGAGGAAATAAAAAAATAAAAAATAGAAGGGGACCAAAAAAAGGAGAAGGCCCAAAAAGAATGAGAGAGAAAGAGAGAAGGGGAAATGTTACTATCCTTTTTCCACACTTGTGCTTCAAAGTAGCACCATGATATTCATGATACAGAGTCTCCTATGTTGTCACTTTCATATACTAGTGGGAATTTTTCATTATAGAACTTGGCTTGTATATTCCAACGATGGGCTTCCTCAAATTTCCCTAGGTCTTCATGAGCAAGCAAGTTGGATGCACACCCACTTAGTTTCTTTTGAGCTTTCATAAACTTATAGCTCTAGTGCATCTGTTGCATGGCAATCCCTACTTACTCACATTGATATCTATTGATGGGCATCTCCATAGCCCATTGATGTGCCTAGTTTATGTGAGACTATCTCCTTTTTATGTCTTCTCTACAACCACCATATTCTATTCCACCTATAGTGTTATATCCATGGCTCACACTGATGTATTACGTGAAAGTTGAAAAAGCTTGAGAACATCAAAAGTATGAAACAATTGCTTGGCTTGTCAGAGGGGTTGTGCATGATTTGAATATTTTGTGTGACGAAGATGGAGCATAGCCAGACTATATGATTTTGTATGGATGGCTTTCTTTGGCCATGTTATTTTGAGAAGACATAATTGCCTTGTTAGTATGCTTGAAGTAATATTGTTTTTATGTCGATATTAAACTTTCGTTTTGAATCTTATGGATCTGAACATTCATGCCACAATAAAGAAAATTACATTGATAAATATGTTAGGTAGCATTCCATATCAAAAATTCTGTTTTTATCATTTACCTACTCGAGGACGAGCAGGAATTAAGCTTGGGGATGCTTGATACGTCTCCAATGTATGTACAATTTTTGATTGTTCCATGCTATTATATTATCTATTTTCGATGTTTTATATATATTAATATGCTATTCTATATTATTTTGGGACTAACCTATTAACCTAGGGCCAGTGCCAGTTTTCGTTTTCCCCTTGTTATTGAGTTTCGCAGAAAAGGAATACCAAATGGAGTCCAAACGGAATAAAACCTTCGCGGTGATTTTTCTTGGACTGGAAGACACCTAGGAGACTTGGAGATCAAGTCGGAGGAGCCACGAGGCGTCCACAAGGGTGGAGGGTGCGCCTAGGGGGTAGAGCGTGCCCCCTACCTTGTGGGCCCCCCATGACTCACCTGAGCTAATTCCTTTGCCTATATATTCAAATATATTCCCAAAACACCAGAAGTATCCACGAAAACACTTTTCCACCGCCCCAACCTTTTGTACCTGTGAGATCCCATCTAGGGGCCTTTTTCGGCATCCTGTCGAAGGGGGATTCCATCATGGAGGGCTTCTACATCAACTGTATTGCCCTTCCGATGAAGCGTGAGTAGTTGACCTTAGAACTATGGGTCCATAGCTAGATGGCTTTATCACTCTTTGATTCTCAATAACATGTTCTCCTCGATGTTCTTGGAGATCTATCCGATGTAATATTCTTTTGCGATGTGTTTGTCAAGATCCGATGAATTGCAGATTTATGATCAGCTTATCTATGAATACTATTTGAATCTTCTCTGAATTCTTTTATGCATGATTTGATATCTTTGTAAACCTCTCAAGATTATTGCTTTAGTTTGGCCAACTAGATTGGTTTTTCTTGCAAATGGGAGGAGTGCTTAGCTTTGGGTTAATCTTGCGGTGTCCTTTCTCAGTGAAAGTAGGGGTAGGAAGGCACATATTGTATTGTATTGTATTGTTGCCATCGAGGATAAAAAGATGGGGTTTACATCCTATTGCTTGAGTTTATTCCTCTACATCATGTCATCGTACCTAATGCGTTACTCTGTTCTTCATGAACTTAATACTCTAGATGCAGACAGGAGTTGGTCGATGTGTGGAGTAATAGTAGTAGATGCAGAATCTTTTTGGTCTACTTGACACGGACGTGATGCCTATATTCATGATCATTGCCTTAGATATCGCCTTAAGTTTGCGCTTTTCTATCAGTTGCTCGATAGTAATTTGTTCACCCACTGTATTCTTTGCTATCTTGAGAGAAGTCTCTAGTGAAACCTATGGCCCCGGGTCTATTTTCCATCATATAAGTTCTATTTTCCATCATATTAGTTTCTAATCTACTATTTTGTAATCTTTTACTTTCCGATCTAAAAACCAAAAATACCAAAAATATTTACTTTATCATTTATCTATCTCTATCATATCTCAGTTTTGCAAGTAACTATGAAGGGATTGACAACCCCTTTTATCGCGTTAGGTGCAAGTTGTTTGATTTTTTGTGTAGGTGTTAGGTGATTTGTGTGTTGTGTCCTACTGAATTAATACCTTGGTTATCAAACTGAGGGAAATACTTATCTCTACTTTGCTGCATCACCCTTTCCTCTTCGAGGGAAAAACCAACGCAAGCTCAAGAAGTAGCATTACACGATTCGATTGAAGTTTGAATCTGAGCTTGTGATATTAAGGAGTAAAGGTGAGGTAACTCGTTATCTTAACGAGCTCTAACGAGTCGAGACGAGTTAGCTCGACTCGACTTGAATTCCACACCTAAGTCTAAAATTGAATTTTTTTCCATTCCATTTAACATAAGAAGGCATTGATTCCTTTATCGTCGGTGGTTTTGTTCAAAATGTTCATAGCAATAAACTCATCCAACACGTCGCTAGAGGGCAACATATGGAAGTCTGATCTTTGACGGATCACGGACGACATGCTCTTGTTGAAATGCATGATGGCCTTGAAGAATTTGCGCTTGACCCAGTTGTCATACATGTCCTTGCTCCCATGATCTCAAAGTGAGATCGCAAGTGTAGTCAATCTCCAGTAAAACTCTTGAGGATCTTCATCTTGATTCATAACAAACTCATCGGCCTCTGCAACTTCTTGAGCTTGTGTTGATTTTTCCCTTGAAGAGGAAAGGGTGATGTAGAAAAGTAGAGATAAGAATTTCCCTTAGTTAAGAACCAAGGTATCAATCCAGTAGGAGGCACAAGGAAGTCTCCAATATATGCACCTGCACAAACTAACAAACACTTGCACAGAATGCGAAAAAGGGGTTGTCAATCCCTTCACGGTCCGAACAAGAGTGGGAACTAATAGATGTCGGGGGAAAAACACCTGTGGTATCAGGGGCGATCCCTTATACAATTGCCAGGGAGAGGAGCTGCACGAAGAGCAGGTCTAGCGATCAGTAGGAGGGACTTTTACCCAGTGTCGGTGTCAAAACCGGTGGATCTCCGGTAGGGGGTCCTGAACTATGCGTCTAAGGCTAATGGTAACAGGAGATAGGGGACACGATGTTTTACCCAGGTTCGGGCCCTCTCGATGTAGGTAATACCCTAGTTCATGCTTGATTGATCTTGATGATATGAGTATTACAAGACTTGATCTACCACGAGATCGTAGAGGCTAAACCCTAGAAGCTAGCCTATGATTATGATTGTTGTTGTCCTACAGACTAAACCCTCCGGTTTATATAGACACCGGAGGGGGCTAGGGTTACACAGAGTCGGTTACAGAGAAGGAAATCTACATATCCGAATTGCCAAGCTTGCCTTCCACGCAAAGGGGAGTCCCATCCGGACACGGGACGAAGTCTTCAATCTTGTATCTTCATAGCCCAACAATCCGGCCAAAGTATATAGTCCGGCTGTCCAAGGACCCCTTAATCCAGGACTCCCTCAGTAACCCCTGAACCAGGCTTCAATGACGATGAGTCCGGCGCGCATATTGTCTTCGGCATTGCAAGGCGGGTTCTTTTCCAAATCCTCCAGGGCACCTGTTGTGACGTGTAGTGTCCGGCTTCCCATCAATGTTGTACTCCTCGGCTTCTGAGCTTTAATAATGGTTGTCTCCACGTGTCGAGCAAATGCGAGAGGTCGGGGCATTTTTACATTTGCCACCCTGACCTCGTGAGTAAATCGTCTATCTAAAGGGACGGGGATCCTCAGATCCAAATCACACCATCTCTTCCCAGCGAGTATCCATCATAGCACGCCCGGAAAGATCCACACCACCATGTCGGTCGTCGCGGCTCTTCCTCTCGCTCCCGTAGCACTAGGCCAGGCAATTGGGAGAAATGTTATGTCCCCCACAGCCGACTAGTAGAGTTGCAGACCAAGGGGTTTCTCCCGCCTGCGTATATGGTCCCTGTCCGAGCCGGACTAGCCACTTATAATGACGGGGAGCAAGCGGAGAGTTCTCCAAACCCATCCAAGGGGGAGAGGGTATGCTTTGTCCCGTATTTGTTGAGGGGACTCGGTTTTCCAATCCATCCTTTCCTCCGTGGGCTTCTGGAGTTCTACAGCCTCCAGCTGCATAACTTTATCCCAGCCTCCATAGTACATATCGCAGGCTACGTTGCCTTCTAAGAGCTATTTCTGGGTCGTGAAGCTCATTTCGAGTTGTGGAAGAGGCTATTCTGCCTCGTACCCCGCACTCAGGAGGGTCGGTATATCAAGTGGGCGGATCCGAAATATGGCGCATCGCCGGGACCGGATATCTATCCGGTACCCCAAAGAAGACATCCGAAGACTGGCCTTCGGAGTGGTTCTACATGGAGGATGTCCCTCTTCCGGACTGAAAGTGCAACTATCCCTAGGTGGTTTTGGTAATTCATAACAACATATAGCTCATTGAGCTAATGCTATTCCAAGACTATTATTTCAGGAAAGCTCAATGAATGGCATGGCATGGATGATGAAAGTGGATCCCTCAAAATACTAAGGACAAAGGATTGGCTCAAGCTCAAAAGCTCAAGACTCTTCATTTTATATTTTAGTGATCCAAGATCACATTGAGTCTATAGGAAAAGCCAATACTATCAAGGAGGGATGAGGTGTTGCATAATGAGCCTCTTGCTTCATGTGCTTAGTGATATGCTCCAAAACCCTCAGCTACTTACTCACATCCACAAATGACCTAAACCTAAAGCCAAAATCGGTCACACCGATTCTTCCTAACCGGCGCCACCGATTTCAAAAGTCATAGCCACTGCCACCAAGGTAGTCAGAGTCGGGATTCGGAGTCGGATCGATTTTCCTTAGACAGAATCGATTCATAGTATCGAGTCGTGGAATCGAGGATTCTACTAGATTTTCTCAAATAAGATATTTTGTATCCACGCCAGAAATTTATATGGGTTCTATAGAGTTCTAACATAAAATATAGAGAAAAAAACATATACATCAATGCTAGTTGTATTCCACTTCTTTTCATGGCTATCCTACAATCTAGCTTGCATGCATGGAACACATAAAAGAGGGAAATATATAGAACCTTTAAATCTTCTGTGCATGAAATTTACTTAGGAGGTTTTTTAAGAGTTCATGAATAGTCGATCACTTGTATAGCTAATTTGTAATGTTGAACCTTGACGGATGTTTCTCTCCTTCTCCGATTGATCTTGACGCATCCTCCTACTTACGCTAGTTTCATCTGTCGACAAGTCTGATCCTCAGTTTGATCTAGGGTTTCTGATAGTCCAATAAAAGATGTCGGTGACTTAGCGTTTGGGCTTGGGAGGAGAATAAAGGGACATGAGTATGTGAAAAAGGGTCTGGATGATGGCATAGTATTCTGCTACAACTAAACAAATGAATTAGATAATTTAGTAGAATCGGGAATAGTCCATAGCATAGTCGGGATTCCGCAGTTTTGTACTGGATTCTATGATTTGGATCGGGACTCAACATGGACTCTACTTGATCCGGATTCATAGTGGGACTTGGATCGAGATGCTTCTGTGGGGTCATGAAGTCATAGGATTCTAGCAGTCGAGTCAGGATTCTGACTACCTTGACTGCCACAAACCCTAAGCAAATCGGTCTTACCGATAGGGATCTCGGTCTCACCGAGATGGGATTGTAATCTCTTTGTTTCCCTTCGTAACATTTCGGTCTAACCGAAGTGAGAGATCGGTCCCACCGAGATTGCAATGTAAACTCTCTGTTTCCCTTTTGTAACATTTCGGTCTCACCAGAAAGAGCAAATCGGTCCCACCGAGTTTACCTGACCAACTCTCTGGAAAGCTTATTACCAAAATCAGTCTCACCGAGTTTGTGTAATCGGTCTTACCGAGATTACGTTATGCCCTAACCCTAACCAAATCGGTCTCACCGAGTTGCATGTCAGTCCCAGCGAAAATCCTAACGGTCACTAGGTTTGCTAAATCGGTCCGACCGAGTCTATTGAATCGGTCCCACCGAGTTTGGTAAACTATGTGTAACGGTTAGATTTTGTGTGGAGGCTATATATACCCCTCCACCTCCTCTTCATTCATGGAGAGAGCCATCAGAACAAACCTACACTTCCAACTTACCATTTTTGAGAGAGAACCACCTACTCATGTGTTGAGGCCAAGATATTCCATTCCTACCATATGAATCTTGATCTCTAGTGAGGGAGTCCTGGACTAGGGGGTGTCCGGATAGCCGAACTATCATCATTGGCCGGACTCCAAGACTATGAAGATACAAGATTGAAGACTTCGTCCCGTGTCCGGATGGGACTTTCCTTGGCGTGGAAGGCAAGCTTGGCAATACGGATATGTAGATCTCCTACCATTGTAACCGACTTTGTGTAACCCTAGCCCTCTCCGGTGTCTATATAAACCGGAGGGTTTTAGTCCATAGGACGAACAACAATCATACCATAGGCTAGCTTCTAGGGTTTAGCCTCCTTGATCTCGTGGTAGATCCACTCTTGTACTACCCATATCATCAATATCTATCAAGCAGGAGTAGGGTTTTACCTCCATCGAGAGGGCCCGAACCTGGGTAAGAACATCGTGTCCCTTGTCTGCTGTTACCATCCACCTAGACGCACAGTTCGGGACCCCCTACCCGAGATCCGCCGGTTTTGACACCGACATTGGTGCTTTCATTGAGAGTTCCTCTGTGTCATCACCTGTGGGCCCGATGGCTCCTTCGATCATCAGCAACAACGCGGTCCAGGGCGAGACTTTTCTCCCCGGACAGATCTTCGTATTCGGCGGCTTTGCACTGCGGGCCAATTCGCTTGGCCATCTGGAGCAGATTGAAAGCTACGCCCCTGGCCATCAGGTCAGATTTGGAAGCTTGAACTTCACGGCTGACATCCGGGGAGACTTGATCTTCGACGGATTCGAACCACAGCCGAGCGCGCCGCACTATCACGATGGGCGTGATCTAGCGCTGCTGCCGGACAGTGCCCTGGAGGCCGCACAAGAGTCCGCTCCGACCCTTAACTCGGAGCCGACTGCGCCGATCGAGAACGGGTGGCTAGACACCGCCTCGGGGGCTGCTACCTCTACGGCGATGGAGCCGAATACCGATCATGTCCCTTGTGAAGCTCGTGACTCCGAGGTGCCGGACTCCTCATCGGACTCCGAACCTCCCGCGCCCCTACCAATCGAATCCGACTGGGCGCCGATCATGGAGTTCACAGCTGCGGACATCTTTCAGCACTCGCCCTTCGGTGACATCCTGAATTCACTAAAGCATCTCTCGTTATCAGGAGAGCCCTAGCCGGACTGCGGTCAGGACGGTTGGGATGCGGACGACGAAGAAATTCAAAGCCCACCCACCACCCACTTTGTAGCCACTGTCGACGATCTACCGACATGGTAGACTTCGACTCTGAAGACATCGACGGTATGGAGGACGATGCCGGAGACGACCAAGAACCAGCACCTACGGGGCACTGGAAAGCCACCTCAACTCACGATGTATAGATGGTGGATACACCCAAAGGAAGCGATAACGAGAAACAACGGGACACGGCGAATGATAATTCCCTCAAAAAACAGCCAAAACAGCGACGCAAACACCACTCGAAGTCCCGCCTCGATAACAACAGCGCCCATACAGACCCGGCCGAAGAGCAGGGCGAACCAGTGGACGACAAACATGCCACCAAGAAACCGTCCGAATAGGATGAATTGCACGAGCAACCCATCCCCGGCAAAAACAACAGTCCAGACGATCTCACGCCGAACACATTACTGGAGCATGAGAACCTGCACAAAAGGCTCGTCGCCACTGCAAGAAGTTTGAAGAAGCAGAAGCGGAAGCTCAAAACAGCAGAAGACGTACTCAGACTGAGATGGAACAAAGTACTCAAGACCGCAGATAAATACGGCGATAGTCACCAAGCAAAGAGCTACTCGAAGCGCAAGCTGTTGCCCAAATTCGAAAAGGAGGCCGTAGAGCCCCCACATTCAAAGAACAAAGAGGGCGCCTGGTCGGATAGACGACCACACGACAAGCAAAGAGAGGCAAGCGGCACCGAACACAATCCGGCACACAATCCGGCACACGATCCACATAAGGATCCTCGTAAAAAGGATGGCCCGGTCAGGTCCATCTACGGGCAAAGAAAGAAGGCTCCAGGGAGCAACACAACACGTCGAGTGTTCGAAAGTGACGGTACACCTAAATAAAGGGGCGCCGCACACCCCCTATGTTTCACCGATAAGGTACTGGATCATGAATTTCCAGCAGGATTCAAACCCGTAAACATGGAGGCATACGACGGAACAACAGACCCCGGAGTCTGGATTGAGGATTATATCCTACACATACATATGGCTAGAGGAGACGATCTCCATGCCATAAAATACCTACCCCTCAAGCTCAAAGGGCCAGCTCGGCATTGGCTCAAAAGCCTCCCAGAAAATACCATTGGAAGTTGGGAAGAGCTCGAGGATGCGTTTCGAGCAAATTTTCAGGGCACTTATGTCCGCCCTCCGGATGAAGATGATTTAAGTCACATAACTCAACAGCCCGGAGAGTCAGCCCGCAAATTCTGGAATAGATTCCTCACCAAAAAGAACCAAATAGTCGACTGTCCGGACGCCGAAGCCTTAGCAGCCTTCAAACATAACGTCCGAGACGAATGGCTCGTCAGACACCTCGGCCAGGAAAAGCCAAGGACAATGGCCGCACTAACAAGCCTCATGACCCGCTTTTGCGTGGGAGAAGATAGCTGGCTGGCAAGATGCAACACCAGCGACCCAAGTATATCCGAGGTCAAGGATGGAAATGGGAAACCACGGCGCAGAAAAGACCAGCGCCGGACTAAAGAAAATGGCCCCAAGAACACGGCGGTCAACGCTGGGTTCAAAAGCTCGCGGCCGAACAACAAAACACTGCCTCTTAAGGACAACAATGACGAGCTATCCAACCTAAACAAAATCTTGGACAGGATATGTCAAATTCATAGTACCCCCGGGAAGCCTGCAAACCATACCCATAGAGATTGTTGGGTCTTCAAGCAGTTCAGCCGACTCAACACCAAACACAAGGGGCTCGACACACCAAGTGAGGACGAGGACGAACCCCACAAGCAGAGCGCCGGAAAACAAAAGAACTTCCCACAAGAAGTCAAAAAAGTGAATTCACTTCAAGTGATAACAAGGAAAAATAGGGTGGCACCTACTAAAGATGGACTGCTTTGATACTGGATCCTATAATTGGCGGACTACAGTTTACACAAGTCCTGATGGACGATGGCAGCGATATAAACCTGCTATACCAGGACACAATCCGCAGAATGGGGATAGACCATACCAAAATTCGCCATAGCAACACTTCCTTTAAAGGAGTAACGCCAGGCCCTTATGCCAATTGTACGGGCTCCTTACTACTAGAAGTTGTGTTCGGTTCATCCGACAACTTCCGTCGCGAAAAGCTAATCTTCCATATCGCCCCATTTAAAAGTAGCCATCAAGCACTATTGGGACGCGAAGCCTTCACCCGCTTTAACGCAATACCGCATTACGCGTCTCTTACACTTAAAATGCCCGGTCCACGCGGCATCATCTCATTAAAAGGTCATTCAGACCCCGGACATGGTTAGGCGTGTCCGGCATAAATAAACAAGGGGCTTCCTAGCCACATATCCCTTTACAAGGGGCTGCACGCATGAACAATGAGAGCCAATAAAGCTCAACTTTATTCATCTTTCAATCATACTCTGTTTTAAATACATTTTTTTGCACAATCTTTCTTCAAACTAAGTTCTTCTCTTTTACAGATGAACAACGTGCTACACCCGTCCAGGATACAGCACAACAGAGACACAGGCGCAGACGTGCAGCAGGGACCCGTTGCAAGGATTCTTTTCAGATTAAGACCCTGCGTAAACCTTTTTTACTGTCTCTTGTTGATACACATCCCCCGGTTTCTTACCATAACCGAGGAGGAGGATGACGTTTTGGCATCGGCCGTGTTAGAAGATTTCGCGCGTACCTGGGCACTAAGGGCTTAGGGCATCATTCTGCCCGTTTCCATAAAGACCGAATACCTTAGGGAGTGTTCGGCGTCTCGAGTTAGGCCTTATATGCATCAGCTCCGAATCATGTCTTTGGTCAAATGTTGGGTTTTCCCGGCTCCTGTGTTTTGATGCCTTACGTTCCGTATTATCGGCTAACACGGCACCAGGAGAACTACTGCGATTGTGCCCCGGTTCGGCCTGGCGAGCACCTCAGTAGAGAAAGCCGAAAACTGACTGTCATGATATAGAGAGAGACTGTTCAACCACTCGATCAACTACCGGAATGTCTATAATTCCTCCGCTTTGACGAAGGACCGTTTCCCGGTCAGGCACACACGCGCCCCGAATTCGGAGAGCGCGGTGCCCCTAGGGGCTATATCGTGGCCCCACCTTCAAAATCCTATGGCTAAGTGAAAGTGATAAAGCATTATAGTCTGGTTGCCTAGTTTTCTACCCTATCACCTCCTTCACAGGACCAAGACGTTGGATTAAGTGTGAAAATGCACTTTTTTTGCAAACATCCCCGCACCATGTGCGTGGGGGCTGAAGCCGAAAACTGCCATCTTTCAGGTTATATATACATATACATTAACGGCCGCACAGGAGATATTTCAACACTTGAATGCACAAGTATAAAAATCTCTTATATTATAAATATAGTTTTATCGTACATGTCATTTGAACATAACGTTTTTCGAGCACTACGACTCTACTAAACGAGCGCCCCACAGGACTTCGTCAAAATAGTGCTCGACGGGTAATCGGCTTCTGTCCGAATCCCGGGTTGCAACATCGGTGGCATCCATCTCTGCCCAGTATGTTTTGACACGGGCGAGATCCATCCGTGCACCCTGTATGCATGCCGACCGCTTCATCACCTTGATATACGGCACCACATCAAGGAATTGCTGCACTAAGCCAAAATAACTCTTCGGCTTGGGCCTTTCCGGCCACAGATGAGCCACGACATCCTTCATGGAAAGTCCGGACAACCTATTCAGCTCAGTCCACTCAGCCAACCGATCGGTTAACGGAAGTGGATGCTCCGGACTATGGAATTGAGACCAAAAAAGCTCTTCCATTTCGTGATCCTTTTGGCTTTGGAAGTGCACGACTGCGTCCGCCGCACTCGCCGCCAAATTCAGATAAGGATCCTCCGCACCCCACAACTGGCCCAACTGAGCATACTTCAGATCCGTGAACTTCCTACGCAGCAGAAAGGGCTTTCCAGCCGCAATGTCTCCGACCTGACGCAGCTCCTCCTTTATAGCCCTCATTGTAGAACGGGCGTCCTTGGCTTCGGCAGTGGCCTTCTTCAGGTCCTCTGGCCCCACTTGGTGTTCTCTTTCAAGAACCTCACAGCGGTTGGTAGCATCCTTAAGCTTCATGGCCATTCCGGCCATCTCCTCCCTGCTTCGGCAGTGAGCAGCCTTTTCGGCTTTTAGCTCTTCGGCAGCCTTCGAGGCAGCCGCATCACTCCTTCTGGCTTGCTCCTTGGCTCGAGCAAGCTCCGCCCGAAGGCCCTCCATAGCAGCGGCGCCATCTGCATCAAGCATACATGTTGTAAGGCATGGGCATCAGCTCCCTTACCAGGCGACCGCGGAGAAACCACCCACCTTGTGACTCGTCATGTCGCTTATTGACCAGCGCGATGTCCGCATCCGCAACGTCCAGTTGCCGCTTCAGTTCGGCAACTCTATCAGTCCGGCTGGCCACTGAACGCTCCGCCCCCTGAATAGGAACGGCGACATCTTAACACTGAGATTATGATCCTCGGCACGCCGTCACTTCTGACAACGTACCGTGTCTTAGGGGCTACTATCTATACAGGGCACACTCTACGTGCAAAAACTGTCAAACGGTATGTCATTTTTATGTACCTCAAACCCCGTCAGCAAACTTCTGACGACCTCATGTAACCCGCTCTCAGCGGATGAAATTCTTTCAATCACCGTACTCATTAATGTACGGTGATCTTCTGAGATAGACGCCCTCTCAAGCAGACCCTTCAGCTCCTCCGGCCGTACACCAGTTGGTGCCGAACTCTCCGGCCCCGCCGGACTTGGGGAGACCCTCCACGATGACACCTCAGGGTTGTCTGCCCCACCTGACGGTGCGGCAGATGGAGGCGTCTCGCTCTCCATCATCTCCGGACGAAGATCCCCCGAAGATGAGCTCAGCTGAGAAGGGCGGAGATCCGAACTACGAGGTAAAAACTTCGGTTATCCTCAGAAATAAAAATAGGGATGTCTCTTATTACAAAACTCCCCTTTTTCTACTTACGGCTCGCTGGAGGGCTGATTCACTTGGGGAGACAGTGCGGCCGGGGCTTCTCCTAGCACAGGACCTTCCGGTGCAGATTTCTTCCCCCGCTTTGAGGCCTTAGCCTCCGGGTCTTCGGAAGTGGTCCTCTTCTCCCCCTGGAGGGAGGGATTCTCAATCCCCCCCTTCTTGAGAGCCTCCTTAGCAGAGGCGGTAGTTTTCCTGTTCTCCCCTTTGCCCTCTTCTGAAGGCGCAACCTCCAACATCTTGACTAACATGGGATCCGGCATGGTCTCCGGGAGGGGGGCCGGACACCGTATCAGTTTTGCTTTCATTGTCCACTCCTGTTCAAGGGATAGCCGGTTAAAAGGCAAATCTATGATAAATAAACGGACGGTATGTCCGGATACAGGACTACTTACTTGAGTATCCGGGCGATTGCAGCTTAGGCCGGCATCCTCGGTCAAGACTGGACACATCTCTTGTGATCCGAAGAACAGTTTATACATCTCCACGGGTGTTGTACCCATGAAGTGTTGAAGAGCTCGCGGTCCCTCCGGATTAAATTCCCACAGGAGGAGGGGCGGCTTTGCAGGGCAGAAGGCGCCGAATCAGCATAACCTGTGCCACTACGATCAGATTGATCTCCCTTTCTTGGAGGTCTTGAATGCGGCCCTGCAAAAGTGGCACGTCCTTGGACGGCCCCCAGTTAAGACCTTTGTTGACCCACGACGCCAGCCGTTGTGGGGGGCCCGAGCGAAAGGCGGGTGGCGCCACCTGCCTGGTGCCCCTAGGAGCGGTGATGTAGAACCACTCCTGCTGCCACAAACCAAGCTCTCGGGCCATGGAGCATCGGCCCTCTTGCTTATAACCACCCCTCCGCACTCTGCTAGTCGCCCCTCGATCATCTTCGGCTCCACATCAAAGGTCTTGAGCCACAATCCGAAGTGAGGGGTAGTGCGGAGGAAGGCTTCGCAGACAACAATGAACGATGAGATATGGAGGATGGACTCCGGAGCCAAGTCATGGAATTCCAGCCCATAGTAAAACATGAGCCCTCTCACGAAGGGATCCATCGGGAAGCCTAAACCTCGACGGAGGTGAGACACGAACACGACGCTCTCGCCAGGCTCGGGAGTGGGAATGACTTGCCCTTGGGCGGGCAACCTATGCGAAATCTCATAGGTTAGGTACCTGGCGTCTCTCAGCTTTAGCACGTCCTCTTCCGTGACGGAAGAGGGCATCCACCGGCCCTGAAGGTCGGAGCCGGACATTGTCGAATGTCCGAAGTGCCCGAATCTGGAGCCTTTGGTGTTGGAACTTGGGGCGAGCGGCGGATTCGATGGAGGATCGAAGAAAAGGATCAGGCCTTGGTCTCATTATAAAGGGGTAGAATACCAAGAGCCGTCCCCGTGACCGTTTGGAACTCGCCTTCGATGGAGAAGACGTGGCAATGGGCGCGGTTGGGTTACCCACGTCCGTATTGATGAGAATCCCGGAATAAGGGGACACGATCTCTGCTTCGACAAGACGTGCCAAGGAAACCTGTTTGCTAAACGCGCTGAGGTGGAATAATAAAAATGATTCGAGTAAAGGCTTGGTTGTGGTGTGACGTCACGCCACAAAATACGTCAGCAGATTGAACTTGTGTAAATATTATTCTCTCTACGGTGGTATGTGGAATTTATTTTGCAGAGCTGGACACTATCCTGGTGTTCACAATCTTCTGCCTTGCAATGCCGAAGACAATATGTGCGCCAGACTCATCGTCATTGAAGCCTGGTTCAGGGGCTACTGAGGGAGTCCTGGACTAGGGGGTGTCCGGATAGTTGAACTATCGTCATTGGCCGGACTCCAAGACTATGAACATACAAGATTGAAGACTTCGTCCCGTGTCCGGATGGGACTTTCCTTGGTGTGGAAGGCAAGCTTGGCAATACGGATATGTAGATCTCCTACCATTGTAACCGACTTTGTGTAACCCTAGCCCTCTCCGGTGTCTATATAAACTGGAGGGTTTTAGTCCATAGGACGAACAACAATCATACCATAGGCTAGCTTCTAGGGTTTAGCCTCCTTGATCTCGTGGTAGATCCACTCTTGTACTACCCATATCATCAATATCAATCAAGCAGGAGTAGGGTTTTACCTCCATCGAGAGGGCCCGAACCTGGGTAAAAACATCGTGTCCCTTGTCTCCTGTTACCATCCGCCTAGACGCACAGTTCGGGACCCCCTACCCGAGATCCGCCGGTTTTGACACCGACATCTAGCCTTCCCCAAGTTGCTTTCCACTCAAATCTTCTTTCCACCAGATCCAAAGCCTATGAGAGAGAGTTGAGTGTTGGGGAGTGAGGGAGTCCTGGACTAGGGGGTGTCCGGACAGCCGGACTATCATCGTCCGCCGGACTCCAAGACTACAAAGATACAAGATTGAAGACTCCGTCCCGTGTCTGGATGGGACTTTCCTTTGCGTGGAAGGCAAGTTTGGCGATACGGATATGTAGATCTCCTACTATTGTAACCGACTCTGTGTAACCCTAGCCTTCTCCGGTGTCTATATAAACCGGAGGGCTTTTAGTCCGTAGGACACAACATACATTACAACAATCATACCATAGGCTAGCTTTAGGGTTTAGCCTCCTTGATCTCGTGGTAGATCCACTCTTGTACTACCCATATCATCAATATTAATCAAGCAGGACATAGGGTTTTACCTCCATCGAGAGGGCCCGAACCTGGGTAAAACATCGTGTCCCTTGTCTCCTGTTACCATCCACCTAGACGCATAGTTCGGGACCCCCTACCCGAGATCCGCCGGTTTTGACACCGACATTGGTGCTTTCATTGAGAGTTCCTCTTTGTCGTCACCGATAGGCTCGATGGCATCTTCAACCAACAACGCCGTCCAGGGTGAGAAGGACAGATCTTCGTATTCGGCGGCTTCGCACTGCGGGCTAATCGCTTGGCCATCTGGAGTAGATCGAAAGCTACGCCCCTGGCCGTCAGGTCAGATTTGGAAGCCTAAACTTCACGGCCGACATCCACGGGGACTTGATTCTCGACGGGCTCGTGCCACAGACAAGCGTGCTGCACTGTTACGATGGGCATGATCTAGCTCTGTCACCGAACAGTGCCTTGGTGGCCGTACAACAATCCGCTCTGGCCCTTAGACCGGAGCCAATCGCCCAGATCAAGGACCGGTGGTTGGACACCGCCTCGGGGGCTCCAACTTCCACGGCGATGCAGCCGAACACTACCCTTGTCCCTCGCGAAGCTCGTGACTCCGAGGTGCCGGACTCCGGACCTCCCGCGCCCCTGCCAATCGAATCGGATTGGTCGCCGGTTATGGAATTCACCGCCACGGACATCTTCCAACACTCGCCCTTTGGCGACATCCTAAATTCGCTAAAGCATCTCTCGCTATTCGGAGAGTCCTGGCCGGACTATGGCCAGGATGGTTGGGATACGGACGACGAAGAAATTCAGAGCCCACCCACCACCCACTTTGTAGCCACTGTCTACGATCTAACCGACATGCTAGACTATGACTCCGAAGACATCGATGCTATGGACGACGATGCCGGAGACGAACAGGAACCAGCGCCTATAGGGCACTGGAAGACCACCTCGTCATACGACATATACATGGTGGACACCCCAAAAGACGGGGACGGCGAAGAAGCAGCGGAGGCAAATCCTTTAAAGAAGCAGCCCAAGCGCCGGCGTCAGCGGCGCCGCTCTAAATCCCGCCACAGCAAGAATGGAGATTCCAGCACAGGAGATAATAATACCCCAGAGAGTGCCGAAGATAATCCCCTCCAGCAAGACTCAGCGCAGGAGGATGCAGAAGCAAGCCCTCATGAGAGGGCGGTAGACGAAGAGGTCGAGGATCATAACTATATGCCTCCCTCCGAGGACGAGGCAAGCCTCAACGACGACGAATTCGTCGTGCCCGAGGATCCCGTCGAACAAGAGCGTTTCAAACGCAGGCTTATCGCCACGGCAAATAGCCTACAGAAAAAGCAGCAACAACTTCAAGCTGATCAGGACCTGCTGGCCGATCGATGGACCGAGGTCCTCGCGGCCGAAGAGTATAAACTCGAACGCCCCTCCAAAAGCTACCCAACACGCAAGTTGCTCCCCCGACTAGAGGAGGAAGCGTACATACCTTCATCACCAGCGCATGATACGGCAGACCGACCACCACGTGGTCGCGACAAAGAGGCATCCAGGCCCTCAACCAACACCGTACACCGGCATCGCTCCAAAAGTACGAAGCCAAAAGGGAACGTGCCGGACTTGCGGGTCGTATTGGAGGACAAAGCAAGGCAATCCAGATCCATCTACGGATCATGAGGGCGCCCCACGACCCGCGACGAATACCGTCGCGCCGGACACAATAACCCCGGCCGGGCCGAACATAGCAGACAATGCTCTCTCGAGCTGCGTCGTGATATTGCTCAATACAGAGGCGCCGCACACCCGCTATGCTTCACTGACAAAGTAATGGATCATCAAATCCCTGAAGGGTTTAAACCTGTAAACATCGAATCCTATGATGGCACAACAGACCCCGCGGTTTGGATCAAAGATTATCTTCTTCACATCCATATGGCCCGCGGCGACGATCTCCATGCCATCAAGTATCTCCCACTCAAGCTTAAAGGACCAGCTCGGCATTGGCTCAATAGCTTGCTCGCAGAGTCAATTGGGTGTTGGGAAGACCTGGAAGCTGCATTCCTCGACAACTTCCAGGGCACCTATGTGCGGCCACCAGATGCCGATGACCTCAGCCACATAATTCAGCAGCCAGACGAATCGACCAGACAATTCTGGACACGGTTCTTGACAAAGAAAACCAAATCGTCGATTGTCCGGATGGAGAGGCCCTTGCAGCCTTCAAACATAACATCCGCGACGAGTGGCTAGCCCGGCACCTGGGACAGGAAAAGCCGAAATCCATGGCAGCCCTCACATCATTAATGACCCGCTTTTGCATGGGAGAGGATAGCTGGCTAGCTCGCAGCAACAACCTCCGTAAAAATTCTGGCAGTCCGGATACTAAGGACAACAATGGCAAGTCACGTCGAAGTAAAAATAAACGCTGCATTAACGATGATGACAAGGAGGATACGGCAGTAAACGCCGGATTCTGAGGCTCTAAACCCGGTCAGCGGAAGAAGCCATTCAAAAGAACCACTCCGGGTCCATCCAATTTGGACAGAATACTCCACCGCTTATGCCAGATACATGGCACCCCTGAAAAGCCAGCTAATCACACCAACAGAGATTGCTGGGTGTTCAAGCAGGCAGGCAAGTTAATTGCTGAAAACAATGACAAGGGGCTAACCAGTGACGACGAGGAGGAGACCCGACCGCCGAACAATAGAGGACAGAAGGGTTTCCCCCCACAAGTGCGGATGGTGAACATGATTTAGGTAACCCATATACCCAAGAGGGAGAGGAAGCATGCACTAAGGGACGTCTATGCGATGGAGCCAGTCGCCCTGAAGTTCAATCCATGGTCCTGTTGTCCGATCACTTTCGATTGAAGAGACCATCCGACCAGCATACGCCATGGCGGATTCGCCGCATTGGTTTTTGACCCAATCGTCGATGGATTTCACCTCACGAGAGTCCTGATGGACGGCGGTAGTAGCCTGAACCTGCTTTATCAGTATACAGTGCGCAAGATGGGCATAGACCCGTCAAGGATTAAACCTACAAAGACAACCTTTAAAGGTGTCATACCAGGTGTGGAAGCCAACTGTACAGGCTCAGTCACACTGGAAGTGGTCTTCGGATCCCCGGACAATTTTCGGAACGAGGAGTTAATCTTCGACATAGTCCCGTTTCGCAGCGGCTATCACGCTCTGCTCGGACGAACCGCGTTTGCAAAGTTCAACGCGGTGCCACATTATGCATACCTCAAGCTCAAGATGCCAGGCCCTCGTGGAGTCATCACGGTCAACGGATATACGGAACGCTCCCTCCGAACGGAGGAACATATAGCGGCTCTCGTGGCAGAAGTACAGAGCAGCCTTTCAAAGCAAATTTCGAGTCCAGCCGTTAAACGGCCGGATACAGCAAAACGCGCCCGAAGCAATACCAACCAAGACCACCTGGCACGATCAGAGCACGCGTAGCAATGCGGCCCTGACCCCCGCCCTCGCATGATTGCAAGAACAACCCTCCGCGTACATCATTACGCCTTGGAGATACCATGGGCGCAGGGGAAGGGGCACGATCACAATGGACCCAGAGTGCGGCTCGACCACACCAGGGGCTTGCAAGCGTGCCCCCTTTTTTATTATTATTATTTTCCTTCTTTCTATACACAGGACTCCGTTAACCAGAGGCCCTGTCCGGCGGTGAACCTGCCGAACTCATGATGCAACAGCCATGGAAGAAAGAAGGCTGCGACGAACACTCAGGTGGTCTCAATTACGAGCAGTAAATTCG
Organism: Triticum dicoccoides; assembly: GCF_002162155.2. Lineage (NCBI taxonomy): Eukaryota > Viridiplantae > Streptophyta > Magnoliopsida > Poales > Poaceae > Triticum > Triticum dicoccoides. The sequence goes on along the minus strand of NC_041389.1, from coordinate 108,481,920 downwards.
ATTATATACACCAAGTCCGCAGCTCACCCCTGGAGGGTGACATGTTTAATTAGTCCAAATCCCTTGCTTACCGCACTATTTGTATCAGTCCGCACTCATTGCAGATTTCCTTTAATAAATAATGCAGCACTTTTTGACTGCAGTTACATTACTTTTTATATATATGTTCATTACATGACATCTTGCACCCGTATATTTTGGTACGGCCTAATACACCAGGGGCTTATGTTCCCCACGTTATGGTGTGATAAGTCCAAACATTTTCATAAGTGCGGCACCCCGAACTTATAGCATTATATGAATCGGCTCCGAATCATGTCTTGGGTCAATAGTTGGGTTTGCCCGGCTCCCATGTTTTGGTGCCTTACGTTCCGTTCTGTCGGCTAAGGTGGCACTGGGAGAACCACTGTGATTGCGCCCCGATTGAGCCGGGAAAGCGCCTCAGTGGAGAAAGCTAAAACTGACCGGCATGATAAGGCGAGAGACTGTTGCTGTTCGAGAGGTCTTTTCAGGTCCTTAAAGACTCACGCCGCTTCGGGCGAAGTTCCGGACAATGTCCGACGAAGGCGTGGATAGCGCCCCGGATTCCGTCTTCCGAATACCAGGGGCTTCGCCGAAATTTAAAATTATAGAATTCTATGGCTAAGTGAGAGTGTTCAAGCATTATAAGTCCAGTTGCCTTGTTCGTTGTGTTGAGCGCCTCCCTAGATGGACCCAAAAATGGGAACAAGAGTGCTCAAGTTTATCCCGAACACCCCAGCACTCGCGGCTCGGGGCTGAAGCCAACGAGTTGCCATCTCTCAGATTTCATAAACGGCCGCACAGAAGGTAATATCTTAAATTAAACAAGCGTTGCTTAAGGCGCACATGAACAAAGTTTTTAGCGCACAGGATAATACATAGCGAGTTTACGCAAAAATTACATCTCTGGGGCACTCATCCGCAATATCGCGGGCTCCCTTCAGGACAGTCTTATAATACATTTCGGGCGTGCGATACTCCTTGCCCGGTGGCGGTGGGTCAGTGAGAAGCTTCTCCGCATCCAGCCTGCCCCAATGCACCTTTGTGCAGGCAAGGGCCCGACGAGCACCTTCAATACAGGCGGAGAGCTTGATGACCTCCACCCAGGGGCACGCATCCACCAGCCGCCGCACGAGGCCGAAGTAGCTCCCAGGCATGGCCTGTCCAGGCCACAGCCGGACTATAAGGCCCTTCATGGCCTCCTCAGTTACCTTGTGGAGTTCGACCAGCTGCTTCAACTGGCCGCTTGGGGGCACCGGATGGCTGGCCTCAGCGTAATGAGACCAGAAGACCTTCTCCGTTGAGCTCCCCTCCTCGCCACGGTAGAATGCGGCGGCATCGGATACACTGCGCGGCAGATCTGCAAATGCCCCTGGAGAGCTCCGAATGCGGGTAAGTGTCAGGTAGTTTACATTAACATGCTTACTTTGCATGAAAAATGCCTTACCCACCGCTATCTTCTTTAAATCTTCAATCTCCTGAAGGGCCTTACGGGCCTCGGCCTTGGCGGACTTGGCACTTTCGAGAGCCGAGGCAAGCTCGGACTCTCGAGTCTTGGAGTCACGCTCTAAGCTCTCATGCTTCTCATGAGAGCCCGGAGCTCTTGCCGAACTTCCGCCACCTGTGCCTCCTTCTTTTCCCGCTCTGCCCGTTGCACGGCCGCACTGCGTTCGGCCGCGGACACAGCCTCCTTCAGGGCTGCCACCTTGTTTGTGGCCCCTGCAATACTCATATTATCCTTGTTAATTTTATTGCAACCTAAATCCTTTTCTGTAAGGTAACTATTCAAAGTGGTGTTACTCACCTTCCTTGTCCTCGAGCCGCTTCTTGGCATGGCCGAGCTCTTGCTCGGACCGCTCAAGATCCTGCTTCAACGCACTGACCTCCGCAGTCAATGCGGCAGAGGTCAGCAGCGCAGCCTGCAAACCCATATTGACATATTTTAAGCAACCCTGCGTATATCTTCTTAGATCCTCAGTCCGGCTTTTCTTTCCGAACACCGAACTGAGCATCAGGGGCTACTGTCTATGCGGTATTACATTACATAATTATAACTTCTTACCTCAAAGCCTGTTAGAAGGCTGCTGCAAGCTTCAGTCAGCCCGCTCTTGGCGAGCTGAACCTTCTGAATCACCGCACTCATGATAGTGCGGTGTTCTTCCTCGATGGAAGCGCCTTTGAGCGCCTCCAGCAAGCTGTCCGGCGCCTCCGGTTGGACGGAGGCCGCCGGTGTCACAGTCTTGCCCCTCTTTCGAGGGGGCCGCCTGCCGGACTCTGGAACCGTTGCAGGTTCCGATGTAGAGTCCGGCGCAAAGTCCGGGAGGCTGCCTGGCGGCGCCTCCGGAGCCTCCTCCTGATGGGTCCCTCTCTGGGATCCCACCTCGGCGTCCTCATCGGCGCGGGGGGTAGAGGCAATCGGAAGTGAATCCACATCCGACGGGGCCAACGACCCGCTCAATGAAGCGGGGAGATCATCATCGGCCGGACTGCGGACAATATGCGGCATTAGTAGGACACTATGTGACACAAAAGAAATTGCATATCAGGGATCCGGATACTTACGATCTCGCTGGAGGCCTGGCCCTTGAAGGCCACTCCTCCTCGCCAACGTCGATGTTGGCAGAGCTCTCCGGGGGAATAGTCCTTCCCCTCTTGGACCCTTCGGCCTTCCCTATCGGGGAAGCCTTCCTCTTCTTCTCTCCCTCCTCTGGGAGAGAGTCTTCTTCCTCCTCCTCGTCTTCGGGGGAGGATTCCGCCTCGTCGTCGGACACCTGATTACGGGAACTCTTTCGAGTCCCCGTGGCCACCTTCTTGGCCTTCTTCTCCGGCACCACGTGCGGTGCCGGAACCAGCATCCCCGCTAGACGGGCGTCCACTGGGTCTTCTGGCGTGGGAGCCGGACAGATGAGCTGCTCGGCTTTCTCCATCCATTCCTGCCAAAGGAAAAGGGAGATTGAAACCCTCTTAGAATCAATCTATTTACTACAAGTGTCCCGTAAAGGGGTTGAATCACTTACCTCGTCAGCTGGATGATGCGAGCAAAATCCGCGATCTTCCGTCGCGGATGCGGGGGCTTTGGCGCCCTTAAACAGCACCCTCCAGGAGCCTTCGTACGTCGTGTCGAAGAGACCGCTTAGCGCCCGGTGCTTTTTCGGATTGAACTCCCACAGATTGAATGCCCGTTCTTGGCATGGGAGAATCCGGCGGATGAGCATGACTTGGACCACGTCGACGAGCCTGAGCTGATTGTTCACCAGCTTCTGGATACAGGCTCGGAGTCCCGTCAGCTCCTTCGGATTGCCCCACAACAAGCCATTCTCTTTCCAGGAGGTGAGCTGCGTGGGGATACCAGATCTAAACTCGGGGGCCGCCGCCCATGTGGGCTCGCGTGGCTCGGTGATGTAGAACCACCCCGATTGCCACCCCTTGACGGAGTCCACGAAGGCCCCTTCGAGCCAAAGGACGTTGGGCAACTTGCCCAACATGGCGCCTCCGCATTCTGCTTGCGTGCCCTTCACAACCTTTGGCTTGACGTTGAAGGTCTTGAGCCACAGGCCGAAGTGGGGCCGGATGCAGAGGAAGGCCTCGCACACGACGATAAACGCCGAGATGTTGAGGATGAAGTTCGGCGCCAGATCGTGGAAATCCAGGGCGTAGTAAAACATGAGCCCCCGGACGAATGGGTGGAGTGGAAATCCCAGTCCGCGGAGGAAGTGGGGGAGAAAAACAACCCTCTCATGGGGCCCGGGAGTGGGGATGAGCTGCCCCTCGTCGGGCAGCCGATGCGCGATGTCGCTGGAAAGGTATCTAGCGCTGCGCAGCTTGGTGATGTGCTCCTCCTTAACGGTGGAGGCCAACCATTCGCCTCCCGCTCCGGATATGATCGAGAAGGTTGAGGCGAGATGCGCGAGCTTGGGCGTTGGAGCTTGAGTGCGCGGAGATGGATAAGCAAAGGAGGAAGAAGGCGTAGGTGAGAAGGTAAATCCTTATCCCTTATATAGGTGGACGGAGACTATGCGTCCCCCACCAGCCTGGTAAAACTCGCTTATCTCCCAAGCGCCACCATCAATGGCGCGGTTGGGTTACCCACGTCCGTATTGATGAGAATCCCGGTATAAGGGGAACACGATCTCTGCTTCGACAGGACGTGCCAAGGAAGCCGCTTCGTTAAACGTGCTGAGGTGGTATAATAAAAAACGATTCAAATAAAGGCTTGGTAGCGGTGTGATGTCATGCCGCATAATACGTCAGCAGATTGGACTGGTGTACATTTTATTCTCTCTACGGTGGAATGTGGAATTTATTTTGCAGAGCCGGACACTATCCTGGTGTTCATGATCTTCTCTGGATTATTCAAGGGAGGAACCCGCCTTGCAATGCCGAACATTATGCGCGCCGGACTTATCGTCATTGAAGCCTGGTTCAAGGGCTACTGAGGGAGTCCTGGACTAGGGGGTGTCCGGACAGCGGGACTATCATCGTCCGGCGGACTCCAAGACTACGAAGATACAAGATTGAAGACTCCGTCCCGTGTCCGGATGGGACTTTCCTTGGCGTGGAAGGCAAGCTTGGCGATACGGATATGTAGATCTCCTACTATTGTAACCGACTCTGTGTAACCCTAGCCTTCTCCGGTGTCTATATAAACCGGAGGGCTTTTAGTCCGTAGGACACAAAAATACATTACAACAATCATACCATAGGATAGCTTTAGGGTTTAGCCTCCTTGATCTCGTGGTAGATCCACTCTTGTACTACCCATATCATCAATATTAATCAAGCAGGACGTAGGGTTTTACCTCCATCGAGAGGGCCCGAATCTCGGTAAAACATCGTGTCCCTTGTCTCCTGTTACCATCCGCCTAGACGCACAGTTCGGGACCCCCTACCCGAGATCCGCCGGTTTTGACACCGACAGGGAGACTATCATTTGAAGCACAAGAGCAAGGAGTTCATCATCAACGCACCATTTGATACTTCTTGGAGAGTGGTGTCTCCTAGATTGGCTAGGTGTCACTTGGGAGCCTCCGACAAGATTGTGGAGTTGAACCAAGGATTTTGTAAGGGCAAGGAGATCGCCTACTTCGTGAAGATCTACCGCTAGTGAGGCAAGTCCTTCGTGGGCGACGACCATGGTGGGATAGACAAGGTTGCTTCTTCGTGGACCCTTCGTGGGTGGAGCCCTCCGTGGACTCGCGCAACCGTTACCCTTCATGGGTTGAAGTCTCCATCAACGTGGATGTACGATAGCACCACCTATCGGAACCACGCCAAAAACATCCGTGTCTCCAATCGCGTTTGAATCCTCCAAACCCTTCCATTTACTTTCTTGCAAGTTGCATGCTTTAATTTCCGCTGCTTATATACTCTTCGCATGCTTGCTTGAATTGTGTGATGATTGCTTGACTTGTCCTAAGATAGCTAAAATCTACCAAACTCCCCTTGGGAAAAGGTTAAGTTTTTAGTTGGTCAAGTAGTCTAATCACCCCCCTCTAGACATACTTCAAGGTTCTACAAGTGGTATCAGAGCTTTGGTCTCCATTTGCTTTGATTTCCATAGCTTTTGGTGGTCATAGCCTTGGTTTCACAACCTAGGAGAGTATGGCGTCTAGCGAGGGAAATTATCACCGTAGAGGTCCTTACTTTGATGGTACTAATTTTGCTAGTTGGAAGCACAAGATGAAAATGCATATTCTTGGACATAACCCCGCCGTTTGGGCAATTATTTGTATTGGCTTGCAAGGTGAATTCTTTGATGGGAGAGAACCGAACCGTGAAGCTAATGCGGAAGAATTGAAGATGCTGCAATACAACGCTCAAGCTTGTGATATCATCTTCAACGGATTGTGCCCCGAAGAATTCAACAAAATCAGCCGTCTTGAGAATGCAAAGGAAATTTGGGATACTTTGATTGATATGCATGAAGGTACCGAATCCGTCAAGGAATCCAAGTTGGATGTGCTCCAAAGTCATCTTGACAAGTTCAAAATGAAGGATGGCGAAGGTGTCGCTGAAATGTACTCTAGGCTTGCTCTTATCACAAATGAGATTGTCGGCTTAGGGACTGAAGAAATGACCGACAAATTCATCATCAAGAAGATCCTAAGAGCATTGGATGGAAAGTATGATACCATGTGCACATTGATCCAAATGATGCCAAACTACAAAGATCTCAAGCCAACGGAAGTAATTGGAAGAACTGTTGCTCATGAGATGTCACTCAAGGATAAGGAGGAACTTCACAACAAGTCAAGTGGTGCTTACAAAGCCTCAAGTGAAGCTCCCACATCATCAAGTGAGAAACAAACCTTCAATGAAGAATTGAGCTTAATGGTGAAGAACTTCAACAAATTCTACAAGAGTAGAAGCAAAGAAAGAAGCTCCAAGTCAAGGTCTTACAATGACAAAAGATCTTCTAGTTGAGAGCACAATTTCTACAATTGTGGGAGACCCGGACACTATTCCAATGAGTGTACGACACCCTAAAAAAGAAAAGAATATTCTCCAAGAAGAAGAAGCAAAAGAGAAGAATCACCACCAAGAGAGAGGAGGAGTAGAGATGATCGTTATGAACGAAGACCCTCACGGAGAAGCAAGGATTCGGAAAGGAAGGACAAGTCATCAAGGAGCTACACAAAACGAAGACATCAAGCTCATGTTGGTGAATGGGTATCCGGCTCCGACTCTGACAATCACTCCGAGAGAAGCTATCACTCCGACTCCGAATATACTCAAGATGAAGGTGTTGCCAGTCTAGCACTTGTGTCAACCAACTCCTACGACATATTTGATTCACCAAATGAAGGAATTGGAAGATGCTTCATGGCCAAAGGTCCAAAGGTAACACATCCTGAGTATGTTGATTTCAATAGTGATGAAGATGACTTGCTTGTGGATGATGATTTACTTGTTGACAACTCTAGTGATGAATACTATGATGAAACGTCAATTAATCATGCTAATTAAGATAAAACGATTGACAATGATAAGGAGAAGATTGAGCTTCTAACTAAAGAACTAAACACTCTTAAGTTGGCTCATGAAACTATCTTCGAAGATCATCGAGAACTTTTAAGGGCTCATGAGAAGTTACGCTTTGAAAAGCTCAATCTTGAGCAAGAGCATCACTACTAGGGAAAAGCCTAGCAGCAGCGCAGGTTTTGGGCCTATCAGTAGCGCGGGCAGGAGCGCTACTGATAAGGTGCTACAGCTAATGCTTAGCAATAGCGCGTCTTGACACACGCTACTGCTAAATGGACTTAGTAGCAGCGCTTCTTCAGAACATCGCTACTGGTAATTAGTAGTAGCGCTTCTCCTTACCCCCGCTACTACTACTATTTAGTATTTTATTTCTTTTCTTTTTCATGTTGTATTCATACAGATTTACACAAGTTTTCGTACAACAGGAATTTAGAGATTGTTTTTACATAATAATGAGTTATTACATCATGGGGTGAAAGAACCGTGGACTAGTTTCAAGTGGATGTCCATCCACTTGAAACTAATCCGCGGTTCTTTCACCCAATGATATAATAATATCATCATCATCATCATATCATTAACAACTTAGCATCATAATACATCATTGTCATATAACACCTCCTCAATATCACCGTTTTCATCATTGACATCACATAACACCTCCTCAAGATCATCATTATCAACTCTAACACATTACCACATAATAAACATATTGTACCTCATAGGACCTATTACATTCGATTAAGACCTACTACATTTTCTAAGGTAAAATAGCAAAAAACAAGATGGCCCCTGACTCTCCATTATGGAGAATGGAGATTAGCCTGTCTCCAATTCTTGCCTTTCGCTGAATGTTACTTCCAAGAACCTCCTTGCGAATGTCCATACATTTCTTCCATTCTCTGATGATCATGTGTTCACGGGTTTTAGAAATCCGATATGCATAGGTGAGCTCCATAGGTTTACCTGGCAGTATGTTCAGAACTGAGAGGCGACCATGCAGAGACATCAGATGAGGCACACAATCCATCGGGAGTTTCTGTTGAAAAACATAATAATAACTTCGTAGTTAGCAATGATGTACTAGTTTTAGAAGTATGCAAAAGATGCACGGACGTCGTAATAGTAAAAAATCTTACCAGGGTATCTCCAGAGAAGTTATCGTAGTTCAACACATGCACTAGTGGCACGTATTCACCATAATTTGGAGGAGTTCGATAATAGTCATTGTAATTCTCAAGAAGAGTACAAAATGCGATCAGATGATTTTTCGCCTTATACGTTAATTCGGTGCCATCGGTGTAGTGGGTTTTATCTACCATCTTCCGCACAGTCTTTGAAGAATCAAAATAAGCTGTCAATGGAAATAAGCTATCAACTATTTTGAAATAAACAATATAAATTAGTTAATAACTATGTTTGAGAAACTCACATAGCGGTACAATCGGAAGCGTATCAACAAGGACCCAAATGTCCATATTGTCTTCCTTGCTGTCAGGATCACCAAGATCCATGGTGACAATCATACCCTCATAAAAACCATACATTTTGCAAAGTGCTTCCCAATTTTGGCAACCAAAATGGGTTATGCTCTGAGCATTGCACAGATTTACTTCAAAATCCATATCATGATGGGTCCTTAGGTGTATTTTCTTTGTTTTGAAATTTTCATGGTCCTCAAAACCCATCCTCTCCAAGACATAGCGTCTTGCATGGTATGGGATAAGCTAGTCGAATTGTAAAATATGAAAATTAGACATTGAAATAGTTGAAGTCATGCTTAATTACGAAAAAAACACTTGTCGTTGTTGCCTACCGTTTCACAATCGAAGGTCTCCTCGAGCTTAATGCAGAAGCGCCGATCTTTGTCCAGCCGAACGAACCTGTCGCACATACCTCGATCGTCGTGGCACTAGCTACACTCCCCCGGGAGACCGTCGTCGTCCGAGTACGACATTTCCTACAATCATAATTCAAAGATTAAACTTGTACATATTCTAGCACAAGTCATGCCAGAATTCACGACAAAATCCGGCATGACCTTTGCTAAAAAAGGACATATCGAGCGCCTGAAATTTGCCGGAACGAAAATTAATCAACACTCCGGCAAAACATAGGCCACTCGGAGATGTAAACTGAACATGAACGGCCACTTGGGCAACCACATATCCTATTTGAGCAACAACACAAGATATACAAGGATATTTGGCTGGTCTCACCTCGATGTCGGAGGGGGTCGGTGACTGGGACGACGACGGGGATGTCGGAGGGGGTCGGTGATGGGGACGACGGAGGTCACCTGAAACCATATAAGTTATCACTAATACATCCCGAATAATTGCTTAAACTAAAAAATAACAACAAACATGACATGTTCAACTAGTTTTATTAATTCAACTAGTTCTTACTAAATATAAACTTACTATAAATAGAAAAAAAAACTAGTTCTTTCTAAAAATAAAGTAGTTCAACTAGTTATATTAATTATCTTACTAAAAATAGATTAGTTCTGTTAATTCAACTAGTTCAACTAGTTTATTAATTTACTTACTAAACTAGTTCAACTACAAATAAAGTAGTTCAACTACCACTACTACTACTAAAAATCTAGTACTAACTAAGCAACATCTAGTACTAGCTAACCCTAAATTAACATCTACTACTACTAAATCTAGTACTAACTAGTGGCAGGGGGTGGGGGCGACGGAGAGGTAGCTAGTGGCGGCGAGGTCGAGGGCGGTGGGAGGAGGGCTGCCGGCGGAGGAGGGAGGAGGGGCGGCCGCAGGCGAAGGGAGGAAGGCGGCGGCGGAGGAGGGAGGGGCGGCCGCAGGCGGAGGGAGGATGTGCGAGGAGGATGGAGGAGGGACGGAAGGAGGGGAGTACCTCGGCGGCGTACGGACGAAGGCGGCGGCGGCAGCGACGCACGACGACGGTTTACGCGGGCGAGAGTGAGAGTGTGAGTGAGAGGGCCGGTCGTGCGCGTGAGGATAAGGTAGGGATAGTTGTAACGCGTTTGCCAAAACACGCTACAGCTAACCTGAATAGCAGTAGCGCTGTTTAGTAAAGTGCGCTACTGCTATAGCTAGTGGGGGGCGAGGTCATGGCAACTATAGCAGTAGCGCTGTATGCGGTGCACGCGCTACTCCTATATCCAAGTCAGTAGCACGTTTCGGAGACACGCGCTGCTGCTAAGTAGCAGTAGCGTGGTATTTTGAAGAGCGCTGCTGGTAAGATTCTGTGTATAGGCTTTTCCCTAGTAGTGCATGAGCTCTTAAAAGCAATCAATGATGATCTCCGTAAGAAAAGTTCTTCTTACATTGCCAAGCGCTTACTCTTATCTACTTACATGCCTCAAGTCAAGTCTAGTAACAAGTACAAGAAAGATACTTCCTCTATTAGTAACAATAGCAATGTCAAATCCAATATTGTTGCTTCTAGTAGTTCTCTTGATTCCACTAATGATTCTCTTAGCCAAGTTACATTTGAGCAAGAAATTAGCTTATTGAAGGAATTATAGAGAAAGGTGTTTACAAGAGCCTTGCCGGGAGTAAGCAATTCGAGGAAATTGTACGCAAGCAAGGAAGGCACCGGAAGAATCAAGGTGATGGTTTTGAACGAAAGTTCAATGCCAATGGAGTTGAGTGGGAAGAAGATCAATACCCCAAGACAAAGTTTGTTCCTCAACAAGAGAAGTATGATCCTACTACCTTCAAGGGAACACAAGCCCAAGATGATCTTCCACCACAAGACCACAAGAACAAAGGCAAGGACAAGCTTCAAGAAGATATTGATGCATTTGAAGAAGCACCTAAGGCCTCATTCAAGTGGGTTCCCAAGACTACGTCAAGTTCTACTTCATCAAGTACAACTACAACTCCAAGGATTCCCATCAAGATGATGTGGATCCCGAAGAAGAAGAACTAGAGAGTTCTTGAGGGTGACTCCGCCAACATTCTTCACTCATATCATTATGGCAAGGACAAGTGCAATCAACTTCCACATCTTGCACTAGTTCAAGGAGTTACAAACCCTCATGTTGGTAAGGCAAGGGACAAGGTAACCTAATGATTTCATGGACATCATCTTGTGTGTGCATCAGTTTATGTCTATGGATATTCTTGTTTGTTCCTTGTGGGACTAACCCATGTAGGTAAGTTGAAAGTGCAAATCACTCCAAAGGATTGCTCCAAATGATCTACATCAACATTGAGCATCCACATCTTCAACCCCTACATGAAGTCATCATCGACAAAACCCAAGGTTAGTTCATCCCTCTAAGAGGGGATCTCACATCTAGGGGGAGCTTAACTCTAAGAATTGAGTCAAAGAAACTCTAATGATGTGAACACATCAATGCATTATGTAAAAGTGGTAACCCCACTTGAGCTTAAACGATGAGTATGACCTATGATCAAATGTCTTTCATTTGACTCCTAAGTCAATATACTCATATATAGATGACCTAGTCATCGCCAATTGTTTGATAGATGCTAGAATTGGTTGTGCATGCTTTGCCACATATTTCATTTGCCATCTTATCGTGTGAGCATGTTGGTGCATATTTTACCCATTCAAGGACATCCACTTGTTTTTTTGACTGTTTGGCTTCTTTTCTTTTTGCCAAGTGGATGGACAAGAAGGCCTATAAGAACCTTCTCTAGCTATCTATGTTTTTCTCGTCTCAAACTCTGTTCATGCTACATCACAAAATTTGATCAAGCCAGATTCGAACCACTCTGTGTGAGGAGCACTCGGAGTCCCTGATTCGTCATAGACTTCAACTTCCAAAACTTCTTTGTGATTCTTGGTCTGACCGATTCCTCCATTTCGGTCCTACTGAGATCATTAAGTCGATCTAAGTTTTCAATCTCGGTGCAACCGATTTGAACTTTTCGGTCACACCGAGTTGCTGTAACTGTACACAGTTATGCATCTCGGTGCTACCGAGTTGTTCCACTCGGTCACACCGACAGGGTCGGGCTATATATAGTCACGGGCAAAATTTTGGAAATTTCTCCGAACCCCTTCGCCCGCGCAATAGCTCACTCTGCCTCGAAGGACTCCGGATCGTCTCCTCGTCGCCAGCCGCCTCCAGTTGCTGGTCTCCCCCGCCGTCAACAGATTTCGCCCCCGCCATTGCCGCCGTAGCGAGTTCATCGCCAAGCTAGGGTATGGACTCGATCACTGTGCTATCCTCGTCCGATTCCTAGCACATTGTGTTCCGATTCCTAGCACATTGTGTTCTTATTGATTCTTGCCACGATTGAAACACTCCTATCCAGTCAATGCAATCCGTCGATTAGATTAGATTCAAAATTTTAGGGTTAGGTTTCCGCCGAAACCATCTCGGACCCACCGAGTTGAAAAACTCGGTCCCACCGATTTGGCTTATGCCATTGCACTAGTGACTCTCGGTCTGACCGAGAATTGCTAATCGGTGAGACCGATTTTAGGACTTTGTAAAACCCTAGCAGTCTCGGTGCCACCGAACTGTGACTCGGTCCAACCAAGCTCATAAGTTTAGGTTCCAAAACTGCTTCGGTATCACCGAGTTTGAAAATCGGTTGATCCAAAATGCTTTCTGTGGAAAATTAAAACTGAATTTTTGAATCATTCTTTTGCAAAAATCTCTGCATTTTGTGATGCTCATCCACTCTATCTCATCTATAACTCTTCATAGGGTCAGTAGTCAGTGTTTGCAGCATATCAGACCAGAGCGATAGCCAGAACAGGTCAGAAGAGCAAATTGACATGAGCAAGGGCACTAGTCCCTCAAGTTCAACAGATGAAGGCAGCAGAAGCACTCCAAGCAATCTGCCCAAGGCTGCTACCAGGCAAAGGAGGAAGAGAACTTCAGACTCAGAGGATGAGGACTATGTGGCAGCTGAAGATGAGGCTACTTCCAAGAAGGTAGTGCTCAAAAAGGAATATGGCTCAGCAAAGAATACAAAGCCTGGCCTCAATAAGAAAGTTCCTGCCAAGAGGACACCAATGCCCAAGGCCAGAAGGTCCACTCAAGTGCCAGAACAGACTGAACCCAAAGAGGCACCTGCAAAGAAAGTCACATCTTCCAAACCCAAGAAGGTTCCCACTGGAGAAACAATGAAGTTTACCATTGAATCAGAGGATGAAGCTGGTCAGGATAAGAAGAAGAAGAGAGCAAGAACCACAACTGCCTAGGTTCTTGGAAATTCCTCAATGAGAAGAGATTCTGAAGAGGAAGAAGAGGTTGCTGCACCAGCACCCAAGGCACAAAAGCTTATGGGTGATGCTATTAGATCAGGGGCTGCAACATCTAAGCCCAAGGAAGCACCCAAAGCTAACCCCAAGGCCAAGATTGCACCAAAGAGGAACACCAGGAGTATTCCAGCTGCTGAAAAGAACAAGGCCCCAGTGCCTAATGTTGCTGATGATCAAGATGAAGAAGGACAGGTCCTAAGGAAGCTCAAGCCCAAGATACCACACCACAATGATGCCCATCCTGTGGCTGAGGACATGAGGATCAGGAAGGACTCAGGGTTGAGGATATGGAGGATGGAAGATCCATATGCCTCAAGGAGAAGAACTGTTGTTGATTACAGGTTCCATACAAAGGAACAGCAGGACTTCTATGAGACAATCTTGTTGGATAAGAAGCCCATAGTTTGTGATATGAGGTGGGTCGATTGGACCTACATCAAGGACAATGAAGAGCACTATCCTCGAGTGCAAGACAGTTTTGTTGCTTGTGGAGTTTCTGATTTTGTTGGGAAAAGCTCACAAACTGGAATGATGAACTTATCATGCAATTCTACTCCACAGCACACTTCTATCCAGATGGTAGGATAGTTTGGATGTCTGAAGGTACAAGTTACCAATCCAGTATTGAGGAATGGGCAAGTCTGATCAATGCCCCAAAGGAAAATGAAGATGACCTGGACATTTATGCCAAGAAGAAGATGGACCACAATTCCATGGCACACATGTACAAGGAGATCCCAGACAAGGCTGTTGGAACACATAAGTTTGGATCAGTCCACTTCCTTCTGTCAGGGCTGCCAACTATCAATTGGATCCTAAGGCACACTCTGTTGCCTAAGTCTGGTGACCACAACATGATCATAGGGCATGCCATCAACATGTTGCATTTGTTTGATGTGCCACAGAAGTTTAAAGTCATGAGCCTTATGGTTGAAACCATTAAGAGGACTGCAGCAGATCAGAAGAGGAGTTGTGGATATGCCCCTCAGATTCAGGAGTTGATTAACTCAAAGATGGGCACAGGGAAATATCAATTGGATAAGAAACATTTTCCACTTTATCCAGACTTTGAGGACAATGAGGTTGTCATGAATCAGAATGATCCATCATCTGTACATGCTCAAGAAAAGAAGGAGAAGGCAAGGAAGGAGAAGGCTGCCAGGATGCCAACTCAAGAGGAGGCATCTGAGTATTTCTTGAAGAACAAGCAGGAGCAGCTTGGTTACTTGATAGCATCAACACTGAGGATTTAGAAGGGACTGGCCACCCTCACTCAGAATCAGGAGAGCTTGGAAAGAATCATGGAACTCAAATTCCATGACCTTGATGTCAAAGTAACTGAGATTCAGTCAGTTGTAGAGCAGCTGCAGGATGACATGCAGGAGAGGCAGGGCAAGACTACCACTAATGTGTTTGCCAGAGTGCCTAGAGCCCAGAGGTCAGTTGCAGTGCCTGTGACAGACACTAGAGCAACATCTTCAGCACCAGCTACAGCCCCTACTGCTCCAGTGCAACCAGCTCCAGCATCAACTCCAGCACCCTCTACCTCAACTGAAGCCTTCGTTCTTGGAGTTATCCAGACACCACCACCTGAAGATCAAGCCTGAGAGTCGATCTAGCACTATGCATTTTCTATGAACTTTTTGGTAACTTGTTGCCAAAGGGGGAGAAAAATGTATAGATCATAGGCTTCGAGAGAGAGAGAGTGTTGCCTTTATTCCCTCTTGTTTTGATTTGGTGGTTAAACTTGTTTGCTTTTGATTGCTTGAGATACTATACTATGCTTGTGAGACATTGATGATCATGTGTTTGATCATAAGCTACACTTATGCACGTTTGATGATATTATCCTATATATCCTATGTGATCATTCACTTTGCTTGGTGATGAGTGCATGTATTCAATCTTTATTATTTTGAGCGCTCCACCAAGATGTATGTGACATGGAAGAGTAACCCATGAGCCTAATTCATTGTGAATTTGCAGCCCAAAGCAAATCTTAAACTATGCACAAATTTAGGGGGAGCTCTTTCTTATCACATACTTCTCAAAGCGACGATGTTGTTAAATCTTATTATCATTTGTCGAAGCTTTGATTTATATGTTGTCATCAATTACCAAAAAGGGGGATATTGAAAGTGCAACTATCCCTAGGTGGTTTTGGTAATTCATAACAACATATAGCTCATTGAGCTAATGCTATTCCAATACTATTATTTCAGGAAAGCTCAAAGAATGGCATGGCATGGATGATGAAAGTGGATCCCTCAAAATACTAAGGACAAAGGATTGGCTCAAGCTCAAAAGCTCAAGACTCTTCATTTTATATTTTAGTGATCCAAGATCACATTGAGTCTATAGGAAAAGCCAATACTATCAAGGAGGGATGAGGTGTTGCTTAATGAGCCTCTTGCTTCATGTGCTTAGTGATATGCTCCAAAACCCTCAGCTACTTACTCACATCCACAAATGACCTAAACCTAAAGCCAAAATCGGTCACACCGATTCTTCCTATCTGGCGCCACCGATTTCAAAAGTCATAGCCACTTCCACAAACCCTAAGCAAATCGGTCTTACCGATAGGGATCTCGGTCTCACCGCGATGGGATTGTAATCTCTCTGTTTCCCTTCGTAACTTTTCGGTCTAACCGAAGTGAGTGATCGGTCCCACCGAGATTGCAATGTAAACTCTCTGTTTCCCTTTTGTAACATTTCGGTCTCACCGAAAAGAGCAAATCGGTCCTACCGAGTTTACCTGACCAACTCTCTGGAAAGCTTATTACCAAAATCGGTCTCACCGAGTTTGTGTAATCAGTCTTACTGAGATTACGTTATGCCCTAACCATAACCAAATCGGTCTCACCGAGTTGCATGTCAGTCCCACCGAAAATCCTAACGCTCACTAGGTTTGCTAAATCGGTCCGACCGAGTCTGTTGAATCGGTCCCACCGAGTTTGGTAAACTGTGGGTAACAATTAGATTTTGTGTGGAGGCTATATATACCCCTCCACCTCCTCTTCATTTGTGAAGAGAGCCATCAGAACAAACCTACACTTCCAACTTACCATTTCTGAGAGATAACCACCTACTCATGTGTTGAGGGCAAGATATTCCATTCCTACCATATGAATCTTGATCTCTAGCCTTCCCCAAGTTGCTTTCCACTCAAATCTTCTTTCCACCAGATCCAAAACCTTTGAGAGAGAGTTGAGTGTTGGGGAGACTATCATTTGAAGCACAAGAGCAAGGAGTTCATCATCAACGCACCATTTGTTACTTCTTGGAGAGTGGTGTCTCCTAGATTGGCTAGGTGTCACTTGGGAGCCTCCGACAAGATTGTGGAGTTGAACCAAGGAGTTTGTAAGGGCAAGGAGATCGCCTACTTCGTGAAGATCTACCGCTAGTGAGGCAAGTCCTTCGTGGGCGACGGCCATGGTGGGATAGACAAGGTTGCTTCTTCGTGGACCCTTCGTGGGTGGAGCCCTCCGTGGACTCGCGCAATCATTACCCTTCGTGGGTTGAAGTCTCCATCAACGTGGATGTACGATAGCACCACTATCGGAACCATGCCAAAAACATCCATGTCTCCAATCACGTTTGAATCCTCCAAACCCTTCCCTTTACTTTCTTGCAAGTTGCATGCTTTAATTTCCGCTGCTTATATACTCTTTGCATGCTTGCTTGAATTGTGTGATGATTGCTTGACTTGTCCTAAGATAGCTAAATCTACCAAACTCTAAATTTTTTTTTGACCTTGAAGACTGCAGGGCTTGCACCCCACAACATTTTATTAATGCAAAGCAAAAACAGAGCTAATACAAGGTATCCTCAAGATGAGGAAGAAAAAACAGCAAAAGAAGGCTATACAAGTTGACTAGTCCTAATATATACAAATAAACAAAAGAGAACAAAAGCAACTCCCCTCAAGGAGGAAGGAAATCAATCCATTTAAGTAAGGCCTCCTTGTGCTTCTGTTTGATTCTATGAGAAAGCAGAATGAGATCATGAATGAATCCATATCTCCATGCTCTGAAGGAAGGCTTGATGTTCCTGAAAGCTCTGTCATTTCTAACCTTCCAAATATTCCACCAGGCAGTAAAAATCACCACCACAAAGAAAGGTTTGTTGAACTCCTTTCCAGCATGGAAGGCAATCTCCACCATGTCCTCACTGTCTATCCAGACAATTTGCAGATAGATCCAGACGCGAGCACTGAAATTGCACTGGAAAAAAGGTGGTTTCTGTCCTCCAATATCCCTGTTGGACATAGAACACATTGTGGACCCTCATTAATCTTCCATTGCCTTCTTTGAATCATGTCCTTGGTGTTAACCCTGTCCATTATAACTAGCCAAGCAAACATCTTGATCGACATAGTACAGCAGCTCTTCCAAATCCATCTCAAAATGGGGTTTGCTACCATTGGCTGATAGGCAAAATCATAAAACTTTTTTGCAGTATAAGATGACTTCTTTCCATGCCTCCATTCCCAAGAGTCATGGCAGCTAGAGTCCAAATGGAAAGACCCCATTAGGGTCGAAATCTGCTGTAATTCTTGAAAAGCTTGTTCAGTGAGCGGCAAGTAAAAGAGATCTTGCAAGCTACCAGCCTAAAAGACTTCCTTGACTGAAAGGTTTTTGTGGAGGCAAAAAGAATATAGTCTGGGAAATCGATCTTGAAGAGGCACATGGCTGTTCCCAATTTGCCAATAGTCAGGCCAGAATAACACAGTGTCTCCACTATGAACATCAACCTCAGTAACTGCTCTAAAATTATCCATCAACTTGTAGACATCCCTCCACCAAAAAGAGCCACAAAGGGTGGTATCATGAGGAATTCGTTGAAAATAATAAGAATCCCAAATTAACTGAACCCAAGGCACATCCATTTTATTGTAAAATTTATTCAGAAATTTCAGTAGCAGAGCTTGATTTTGCAAACCCAGATTTAAGATTCCAAGTCCCCCCTTTGTTTTGGGCCTGCAAACAAGGGTCCAAGCTGCCAGAGAATGGCCCTTCTACTGACCATATTTCCTCCACAAACACTTCCTTTGGATCCTTTCCAACTGCATCAAAATACCATTAGGGATTGACAGGGTACAAAGGAAGAAGATAGGCAAAGAGGAAATGACAGAATTGACTAATTGCAACCTGCTTCCCTGAGGCAAAAACCATGAACTTGTTGTCAATCTTCTCTCCATACAATCCACTAATGGAAGTAGATCCACAATCTTAGGCCTGGTAGTCCCAACAGGCAGACCCAGATATGTGAAGGGCATTTTTCCTAACTTACAGCCAAAGAAAGCAGCAAGATCAATAGCATCCTAGTCAATCACATTAATGGGATACATGGAAGATTTATGAAAGTTAATCTGAAGACCAGTTTCCTCTGAAAAAGAATATAACACTGATTTCAGTGCCCCCAAATGATCCCTGTCAGCCTTTAAGAATAACAATGTGTCATCAGCATATTGTACCACTGGAAAATTAGGATCATGTGTTGGCAGAGGCCTGCTTATCAAACCCTGCTGAAGAAGGTTACGTTTTTAATTGGTCAAGTAGTCTAATCACCCCCCACTAGACATACTTCGAGGTCCTACAAGACCCTATTCGGAAGGGCTTCCCGAGTTTGTAAATGCCCCATTGAAGAAGCGCCACAGCTGGCGCCCCAGGAGCCCCCAGGAGGAAGACAACAGAGAGATCATTTTCCTGATGGACAGGATAAACACACTGGCCAAATCAGGACTGACAATAATTGAGGTTATGTACATATGTATAATGCGGGGAGTGCAGCCACTTCAATATCGGGGGAAACCCATGTGGCACTTCAATGGAGAAGACGATGCCACCCGCTGCAGCCACAAAGGTCCGGACTCCCCTACCGCTTTGGCGAAGATATTGTTCGATTTGTACAAAGGAGAAGAAGAGGAGTTCATCCGTATCAAGCCACGGGATGGATTCTCCATGTACAACCCCCCAAGCTGGGTGAGCGGCTATCTTTTATTCCAATCTTTCCCGCATTCTTTAGCATAAATATTCACCTTGCCAATTCATAGCAGGAACTGCGAAGAGCTATGAGGGAGGTTCACAGCCCGTCTCCACAGCCAGAGCACCCCGGCCGGGCCCTCGACCCTAGACTCGAAGAAGATCCGGACACATTTGTGGAGCTCGTCGACCGGACATTTTATCAGTTAAGGTGCGACGTGTGTTGGGGCCATCATAGCTGATTATCCTGGCCTGCTCCCTGTATCACAGGTAAGTAAGACCGGAGTCCCGACTTCCAAAAAGGAATCCCTCTTTGCGCCTTACCCACCACACATGTATTGTGTTTTACAGGGAAGGCCATCGGGACGCCATGCCGAACCCGCGGTGACTCGCCCACAGGGGGCACCGAGGCCGGGTAGGCTTAAAAGGAAGGCGGTCAGGACCGAGACGCCGTTGCAAAGGTATGTTTAAAAACCTGTCATGTAATTATCATCGTTAAAATATAACAATGTCCATTATCCTCTGGCAGAAAAAGCGCTCGCCAGACTATATCCGGAGAGCCTGCCGACCACGCCTCCACCAGCCGGACATCGAGGCCGGACTCAAGGGCGAGGCCAATGCGGACGAATTCTCCTACAGAGGATCCGATAGATTTTCCGCTACGAATTCCGAAGTGGAGAGCGCCATGAATCATAGGCGCCAACGGGCCACGCTACACGACCCTAATTTCTCTGAAGAGGTGTTCAGTGCCTTCAACTCAGGGGACACGTACATCCGGGCTGCTCAAGGTGGCCTCGCCAGAGCCACGGACCAGTACATAAAGGATATATGGGCAAGAAAATTTGATAAGTATGTATATCAGTAGCCCCTGAGACTTGAAACAGTTGGCGCAACTGATTGAAGGATCCTCTTGTGCATAGATTCTGATAGAGAAGAATATGTCTAAAGAGCTAGAGGAGTGCAAAGCCCAACCGCGGGCCACAATTGCCGTAATGGAGGAGTCTACGAAGGCGCCATCTGGTAATACTTGTTTTGATAAAAAATAATGTCATGGCATGTACCAGTTTAGTATTCGGCATGAAAGCAAATCTAACAATAGATTCCGTAGACAATCCCATAGGCAATCCAGAGATCATACCAGAGGATGAGCAACATATTCGACGACAGCTGAAGGCTGGCGAGCGTGTGCTTGCAAAGGTTATAAAGGAGAAAAATACTCTCCAGGACGCGAACACCCGACTGGACATCGAATTAAAGGATGTTCGGGCCCAGCTTGCTGACTCCGTAAATGAGAATAAGAGGCTTCGACGCGGCATATTCAGTAAGTGCTCTAACGAACCACTATAAGTTCGGTGAAGAAGCGTGCTAACAGAATTATGTCTGTAGGCATGCTGACAGGTCGTCCTGAAGAGGAGATACCCATATCTGCAGGCGATCTTTTGCAGGAGCTCTCACAACTGCACGAACAAGTTCGGAAGGTGATGCAGGGCATTGCCCAAGCCTTGTGTCCATCCGCCTCCCTGCCAGGAGGCATGGGGGAGCTTGTGGAGATGCTCAAGGGAGCGTGGTGGCGCTTCCGATTATGGAAGATATCGGCCTACCGACAAGGTGCGAGGGAAGGCTGGGCCATGGTGAAGACGCGATACACCGAGGCTGACCCGAACCACATGGCCGAGGTCGAACCTGTGGGGTCGGATGGGAAAGAGATCCCTGTAAGTCTGGTATATGACCAGGTAGCATTAGCCGCTAGGTATTCCCAACAGGACTGTAGGCTAGACAGCCTGTTGGATGGTATAGAAGAAGAGTTTAGTCAGTCTAAGTGACTTTTGTACTTCGAAGGACACATTTGTCCCTAGTCGGATTGTAAATCATTTGTCTTGGCAGACCTTTTCGCTTTAGCCTCTAGAACCGAAAGTCCGGAGTGTATCCGAATACCCGCTCAGTTATGTGAAAACCAGGGCATGCGTGGAAACTAGGCGTAGGGGTCATGAGTGCTTGAACAGACAAGTACCCAACTAGTTATGTTATATTACATGGGTAGTAAGAAACATCTTCCAGGGAGAATAGTTCCATTAAGGGTTCCTTTCCCTGGGTGCGCATGCATTAATGTGCATGTCCGAACTGTGAAAAATGATGCAGGATATAAGCATCTGGGCGCATATTTTGTAATAGGTAAAAGACATCTTTTATTCACCTACCGAATATTCCCTTAAGAACGCTAGCTTTCGGCTTCACCCAGTCTGAGGTACACATCCGGCTGACCCGGCAGTAACAATCGCAGATGTGCTCCCCTTAGGCCCTAGCTGAATTAACGGGAACGTACGGCATAAATACAAGAGCCACACAACCCAGCTTGGCCAAAACTTAAGTCATATCGATGCATATAGTTGCGAAAAAAGGCACATATGGAGAAGTGATGCATATGTGGTGGGCATGAAGCACAGAAGACAATTATATTTAGCTTCTGTATAAGAAGCCCCCAGGTATATTGAGCGCGCACAGCGCGGCAGGAGTGTGCAGTCAAAGCATACTGGAAGCTCTTAAGGCTATATATATATATATATATATATATATATATATATATATATATATATATGTATATATATATTACGCTCCTCCGATGAGAACTGAAGGGACCTTCCCATTTGGGCTTGAGCTTGTCTTTTTTCTTCTCTGGTAGGCGTAGAACGAGTTCGCCAATGTTGTAAGTTTTGGCCCGTACTTCTCTGCTTTGATACCTTCGAGCCTGTTGTTGATAAAATGCAGAACGGGCCTTTGCAACATCACACTCCTCCTCCAGGGCATCTAAGCTGTCCTGCCGATCCAGCTCGGCTTCTCTCTCTTCGTACATGCGCACTCTAGGTGAGTCATGGATGATATCGCAGGGTAGCACTGCCTCTGCGCCGTACACCATGAAAAATGGTGTGTATCCGGTTGCGCGATTTGGCGTGGTCCGCAGCCCCCATAGTACGGAGTCGAGCTCCTCGACCCAGTGCGTATCTGATTCCTTCAAGGATCGCACTAGTCTGGGTTTAATGCCGCTCATAATAAGACCATTCGCTTGTTCGACTTGACCGTTTGTTTGGGGGTGATAGACAGAGGCATAATCAAGTTTTATGCCCATTTTGCTGCACCAAGTTTTCACCTCGTCGTCTGTGAAGTTTGAGCCATTATCGGTGATGATGTTGTGGGGGACACCGTAACGGTGTATGACCCCGGATATAAAGTCTATCACTGGTCCGGACTCGGCCGTTTTAACTAGTTTGGCTTCTATCCATTTGGTGAATTTATCGACCTTGACCAACAAGTAGTTCTTCTTATGGCTTCCTCCTTTAAGGGGTCCAACCATATTGAGCCCCCAGACCGCAAAGGGCCAAGCTATGGGGATTGTTTGGAGGGCGGTAGGTGGCATATGGCTTTGACTTGCAAAAAGCTGGCAACCGACACAATGTTGGACAAGGCCCTGTGCGTCTGCCCGGGCTGTCGGCCAGTAGAAACCTATACAGAAGGCCTTGCCTACGAGCACCTGAGCTGTGGCATGGTGGCCGCCGAGTCTGGCATGAATTTCGGCCAAAAGCTTCCGCCCTTCCTCTTCGGAGATGCACCTTTGGAGCACTCCGGTTGCTCTTTTCTTATAAAGCTCTCCCTCGTGGACTTTGTAGGCTTTAGCATGCCGCACAATGCAACGTGCCTCATTTTGATCCTTCGGGAGTTCCTGCCTATTTAAGTAGGCTAAGAAGGGTTCTGTCCACGGGGTGACGACCGCCATAATCGCGTGTGCGGAAGGTGTTATTTCGGTGGCAGAGCCTCCGATTACATCAGATTGTTCAGGAATCTGGGGTTGTATGCGGATCCGGACTGGTATTGCCGGTCTCCCCTTCCCATAACACGGATGGCTTGAACAGCCTTTCCAAAAAGATATTAGGTGGTACGGAGTCGCGTTTAGCACTGATGCGGGCAAGGATATCCGCCGCTTGATTGTCTTCTCGAACCACATGGTGGAATTCGAGCCCCTCGAACCGAGCTGACATTTTGAGAACGGCATTGTGGTAGGCCGCCATTTTCGGGTCCTTGGCGTCAAAGTCTCCATTTATTTGAGATATTGCGAGCTTTGAATCCCCACGTACTTCTAGGCATTGAATGCCCATGGAGACTGCCATCCGAAGACCGTGCAACAATGCCTCATAGTCGGCTGCATTGTTGGAATCTGTGTAAAGTATTTGGAGTACGTATTGGACTGTATCTCCGGTGGGGGATGTCTGGACGATGCCAGCCCCTAGACCAGCTAGCATCTTAGAGCCGTCAAAGTGCATGATCCAATTGGAGTACGCGCCATACTCTTTAGGGAGTTCGGCCTCTATCCATTCGGCGACAAAGTCAGCCAGTGCTTGCGATTTAATGGCTCACCATGGTTTGTATGTTATGTCGAACGGGAGGAGCCCGATAGCCCATTTAGCAATCCGGCTTGTGGCATCGCGGTTATTTATTATGTCATTGAGTGGTACTTCAGAGGCCACCGTGATTGAACACTCTTGAAAGTAGTGTCGTAGTTTTTGGGATGCCATGAAGACCGCGTATGCTATCTTTTGATAATGTGGGTACCGTGACTTGCATGGAGTGAGGATAGTGGATACGTATTATACCGGCTTTTGAAGTGGGAATTTATGTCCATCTGTCTCTCGTTCGACGACGAGCACTGCGCTTACAACCTGGTGTGTTGCAGCTATATATAGCAGCATGGGTTTGCCAACATTTGGCGCTGCCAAGATTGGATTGGTGGCCAAGAGGGCTTTTATTTCCTCCATCCCGGCCGTAGCCGCATCCATCCACTCGAAGTGTTCGGTGCGTCGAAGAAGGCGATAAAGGGGTAGTGCCTTTTCTTCTAATCAGGAGATAAAGCGGCTTAAGGCAGCCACACATCCAGTTCATTTCTAGATTTGCTTAAGGCCTGTTGGGGTAGCCAACTATGACAGAGCTCGGATTTTAGCCGGATTTGCTTCAATTCCTCTATTGGAAATGATAAAGCCTAGTAGCTTTCCGGCGGGTACGCCGAAAACGCATTTTTTTGGATTGAGCTTGATGTCGTATGTTCAGAGATTGTCGAACGTAAGCCTCAAGTCGTCTATTAAAGATTCGACGAGTCTGGTTTTGATGACCACATCGTCTACGTACGCCTCCACTGTTTTGCCGATTTGTGTTTCCAAGCATGTCTGGATCATGCGTTGATAGGTTGCACCGGCATTTTTGAACCCGAAGGGCATGGTGTTAAAACAGAAGGGGCCGTATGGAGTGATAAATGCCGTTGCGGCTTGATTGGACTCCGCCATCTTGATTTGATGGTATCCGGAGTATGCGTCGAGGAAGCACAATTAGTCATGTCCTGTGGTAGCATCGATGATTTGATCGATGCGGGGGAGGGGGAAGGTATCTTTAGGGCAAGCCTTATTGAGGTCTTTGAAATTGATGCATAGGTGCCAGGATTTGTCCTTCTTTGGTACCATCACCAGGTTTGCTAGCCAGTCCGGATGTTTTATTCCTGTGATGAATCCGGCTTCGAGTAGCTTGGCTAGCTTCTCTCCCATGGCTTGTCGCTTGGGTTCTGAAAAGTGCCGAAGAGTTTGCTTGACCAGCTTGTATCCCTTTAGTATGTTTAGGCTATGCTCGGCCAATCTGCATGGGATACCTGGCATGTCTGAAGGATGCCAGGCGAAGATGTCCCAATTCTCGCGCAGAAACTCTCGTAGTGCGGCATCTATTGTGGGGTTTAGATGTGCCCCAATTGATGCTGTTTTTGTAGGGTCCGTTGGGTGGACCTGGAATTTGACTATTTCTTCTACTGGTTTAAAAGAGGTGGACTTGGGTCGTTTGTCGAGTATCCCGTCGTCCCTGTCCACTACGGAGCGCAGTGCAGTTAACTCTTCGGCCGTGAGAGCTTCGGATAATGCCTCTAGGGCTAGTGCGGCGGTTTTATTTTCGGTGCAGAGTGCTATGTCCGGATCACTAGCTAGAGTGATGATTCCATTGGGCCCTGGCATCTTGAGCTTCATGTACCCGTAATTGGGTATAGCTTGGAAGCTTGTGAATGCATCCCTCCCTAAAAGGGCGTGGTATCCACTGCTGAACGGGGCCACTTGGAATGTGATTTCTTTAGACCTATAATTCTCCGGAGTGCCGAATACCACATCCAGTGTAATTTTTCCGGCGCATCGTGCCTCCCAACTAGGGATGATTCCTCTGAAGGTCGTGCTGCTTTGCTCAATGCGGCTCTTATCTATTTCCATTTTGTTAAGCGTTTCCTCATAGATGAGGTTTAATCCACTGCCGCCGTCCATGAGCACTTTTGTAAGCCAGAAGCCGTCCACAATTGGACTAAGGACCAAAGCGGCTGGTGCTCGAACTGTTCGGAATTGAGGTTCGTCGCTGGCATTGAAGGTTATGGCCGTATCGTTCCACGGGTTTATTGCTGCGACGTGGCAGACTTCGGCGAGGCTGTGGAGCGCTCGCTTGCGCCTATTGTTTGAGGCGAAAGTCTCGAAGACTATCAGTACTGTATTGTTATCTTCTGCGGGATGGTGCTCTGCGGTATTGTTGATGAGAAGGTCTTTGCCGCTCTTGACCACCTGCCGGAGTATCCAACATGCTCTAAGGTTGTGTGTTGTGGTGTGCTGTGAATTTTGCATGGCCTGTTGAGCCATCCCTCCAATATGGTTCCACGCCCTATAGAGGGTTTTGGTTTCTTTGTAATTGGGTTGGGTCACTAGCGAGAGCGCACCTTTTTAGGTCCGATTAGGGGTTTAGTTAGGGCCGGAGGATCCCAGAATTTTGTTCGGGTTTTCCAGGTGCTTTCCATCACACAATATTTCTGTACTATGGCTGCCAAGTTGGCAAAGTGTGATATGTCACAACGACTTATGGCGTTAAGAATTCCCTTGTCCGTGCAATTTTTGCATAAGAACGAGATTGTGTCTTCCTCGTGACAGTCCTTAACCATTCTCATTACAAGGAGGAATCTGGCCCAGAAGTGGTGTACTATCTCTTGGGGCTCTTGTCTGATGTGCAAAGATCACTTGTGTCTGGGTGGGTGGGTAGACTTAAGTCCATATCCTGACCCAATCTGAGACCCAGGGGCAAAGGAGCTCCCGAGATTGGCAGCTCGGGCTCTAGGATGTTGCCCAATTTTTGTGGCCCGTTGCCTGATTCTAAGTTCGGAGCCTGGGCCATGTCCTCCCGTAGATGGGTATCCGGCTCGGAGATCTCGGGAATCCGGACATAATTCATCCTCAAAATAGAGAAAGAATCACTGTTTTGTTCCTCCACCACCGCTACCTGATGGGTGACCGGCGGAGAGTTAATCTCCCTTTGGTCGGGTTTAAGCCCGATCCGATCATAGTCCGTAGCGACTCCCAGGGCGGCGATGTGATCCAAGATCTCGGTCAGGGAGGAGAGCTCCATTGGATCCATCCGCTCAGTGAATTCTGAGCCGACGTGGAGGTTGTTCTTGATGACCTGAGAAGTCATTGTCGGTGTGACAGCCGAACGGGCGGTCATGACGAAACCGCCCAGCCAGAGAGTTTGGCCTACAGCCAGGGACCCTTCAGAGGTGATGTTGTCCTTGACAACAAGGCGAGCCATCAAGCTCTATCGCGACGGCACAGTGGAACTCTCAATGAAAGCACCAATGTCGGTGTAAAAACCGGCGGATGTCAGGTAGGGGGTACCGAACTGTGTGTCTAAGGCTAATGGTAATAGGAGACAGGGGACCCGATGTTTTACCCAGGTTCAGGCCCTCTCGATGGAGGTAATACCCTACTTCCTGCTTGATTGATCTTGATGATATGAGTATTACAAGAGTTGATCTACCACGAGATCGTAGAGGCTAAACCATAGAAGCTAGCCTATGATTATGATTGTTGTTGTCCTACGGACTAAACCCTCCGGTTTATATAGACACTAGAGGGGGCTAGGGTTACACAGAGTCGGTTACAGAGAAGGAAATCTACATATCCGAATTGCCAAGCTTGCTTTCCACGCAAAGGGGAGTCCCATCTGGACACGGTACGAAGTCTTCAATCTTGTATCTTCGTACCCCAACGGTCCGGCCAAAGTATATAGTCCAGCTGTTCGAGGACCCCTTAATCCAGGACTCCCTCACCCAGGTTTGGGCTGCAAAGGTGCATAATACCCTAGTCCTGCTTGTCTATATATTTTGTGTTCTTGAGCTCTTGAACTAGCTGCGGTGCATGCCTAGTCCAAAAAATCCAAATCCCCTCTCAGTATGACTCGGGCCTCCTTCTATATGTCAAAGGGTTGCCACAGCGGCACACAGGAGGTGGAAAGTATCTAGTGCATGAGCTTATCGCTCGGCACCGTAGGACAAACGCATTTAATGTGCAGCCTACGTGCCCTCTTACTTTATCAGGGACGACAACAGAAGTTGTCCCGTCCGCCGCCGCCCTTCCTTGCCTTGACACGCATCCAGGCTGACGAGGCATGCAGTGCCATGCTGGCTAGCTAGCTGTTGTGTTGGCACGGTGGTAGAGCAATGGAGTGGTGGTGAGGTGGCAAAACCTTGTCGGGCACAGGCCTGGTCGCGGCCCCGCAATCATCCCCGGCATGCCGTTGTCCCCGGCAAGGGTCTTGTCGGGGGTCTTCGTCTTCTGGTCCCACATGGTTCCGCAGGCCATCAACCTTCACAAAGATCTACATGCCACTTTGCACGCGCCCTCTGAGCCCTGGTCTTGACGTTCTTGATGGTGTCAAAGCTCTCAGTCCTCAAGGGTGACGGCCTTGCTGATGTTTCGCAGGCTGCTCCGGCAAGGAGCTTGCCGGGGGCATGCAAGCCGCCCTGGCAAGGGTGTTGCCGGGGGAGGTTAAGCCTTTCTATTGTTCCTTGTTCGTTGTCTTGATTGTATGTCTTGGTAGTCTTGTGTTTTGTCTTCTGCTACCCCGCTAGGCCTTGCCGCAGGCATGGCTACGATTGCCCATGCACAAGTAAGGGGTACAAAAAGAGCCCATACTTTTGTACACCGACATAGAGATAGGTATAAAGATAAATAAAAGAGCAAACTAAAGTAAATATAAATAAATTGCAGCAACGTATTTTTGGTTTCGG
Source organism: Triticum dicoccoides (assembly GCF_002162155.2). Classification (NCBI taxonomy): domain Eukaryota; kingdom Viridiplantae; phylum Streptophyta; class Magnoliopsida; order Poales; family Poaceae; genus Triticum; species Triticum dicoccoides. The sequence goes on along the minus strand of NC_041389.1, from coordinate 108,453,582 downwards.
ATCTGAAAATATATGATGGAAAATAGACCCGGGGGCCATAGGTTTCACTAGAGGCTTCTCTCTTGAAGATAGCATACGGTGGGTAAACAAATTACTATTGAGCAAATTGATAGAAAGGCGCATAATTATGACGATATGTAAGGTAATGATCATGAATATAGGCATCATGTCAGTGACAAGTAGAACAAAAAAATGATCATGAATATAGGCATCATGTTAGTGACAAGTAGAACAAAGTGATTCTGCATCTACTACTATTACTCCACACATCGACCGACTCCTGCCTTCATCTAGAGTATTAAGTTCATAAGAACAAAGAAACGTTTTAAGTAAGATGACATGATGTATAGGGATAAACTCAAGCAATATGACATAAACCCCATCTTTTTATCCTTGATGGAAACAATACAATATGTGCCTCGCTACCCCATCTATCACTGGGTGAGGACACCGCAAGATTGACCCAAAACTAAGCACCTCTCCTGTTGCAAGAAAAACCAATCTAGTTGGCCAAACCAAACTGATAGTCAATGAGAAATACAAATATATCTTAATAATGCATAAAAGAGTTTATAGAAGACTCAAATAATATTCATAGATAATCTGATCATAAATCCACAATTCATCGGATCTCAACAAACGCACTGCAAAATAAGATTATATCGAATAGATCTCCAAGAACATCAAGGAGAATATTGTATTGAACACCCGAAAGAGAAAAGAAGCCATCTAGCTACTAGCTCTGGACCCGTAGGTCTGTGGTAAAGTACTCACGCATGATCGAAAGGACAACAAGGTCGATGTAGAGGCCCTCCGGGATCGAATCCCCCTCCGGCAGAGTGTCGGAAAAGGCCCCAAGACGGGGTCTTGCAGGAACAGAGGCTTGTAGCGGTGGAAAAGTATTTTGGTGGACACTTCTGATGTCTGGGAATATTTGAGAATATATAGAGGTGGAGTTAGGGTTAGGGGACTCCCGAGGGGCCCATGAGCTAGGGGCGCCCCCCGGGGCGTGCCCAAAGGGCTTGTTGCCTCCTCCGGAGTCCTCTGGCCCTCTCCCCAAGTCTTCTGGGTGTATTTTGGTCCAAGAAATATCATCATAAAGTTTTGTTCTGTTTGGACTCCATTTGATATTCCTTTTCTGTAAAGTCAAAACAAGAAAAAAAACCAGAAACTGGCACTGGGCTCTAGGTTAATAGGTTAGTCCCAAAATAATATAAAATAGCATATTAATGCATATAAAATATCCAAAACAGATAATATAATAGCATGTTACAATAAAAAAATGTAGATACATTGGAGACATATCAAGCATCCCCAAGCTTAATTCCTGCTCGTCCTCGAGTAGGTAAATGACAAAAACAGAATTTTTTGATGTGGAATGCTACCTAACATATTTATTAATGCAATTTTCTTTATTGTGGAAAGAATATTCAGATCCATAAGATTCAAAAAAACAGTTTAATATTGACATAAAAACAATAATACTTCAAGCATACTAATAAAGCAACTATGTCTACTCAAAATAACATGGCCAAAGAAAGTTATCCCCACAAAATCATATAGTCTGGCTATGCTCCATCTTCATCACACAAAGTATTTCATCATGCACAACCCTAATGACAACCCAAGCAATTGTTTCATACTTTTAGTGTTCTCAAACATTTTCAACTTTCACGCAATAAGCGTGACCCATGGATATAGCACTATAGGTGGAATAGAATATGTGGAGAATACAAAAAGGAGGAGAAAGTCTCACATCAACTAGGCAAATTAATGGGCTATGAAGATGCCCATCAACTCATATCAATGCAAGTGAGTAGGGATTACCATGAAATGGATGCACTAGAGCTATAAGTGTATGAAAGGTCAAAAAGAAACTAAGTGGGTGTGCATCCAACTTGCTTCCTCATGAAGACCTGGAGCAATTTGAGGAAGCCCATCGTTAGAATATACAAGCCAAGTTCTATAATGAAAAATTCCTACTAGTATATGAAAATGACAAAATATGAGACTCTCTATCATGAAGATCATGGTGCTACTTTGAAGCGCAAGTGTGGAAAAAGGATAGTAACATTGTCCCTTCTCTCATTTCCCTCTTTTTTTTGTTTGGGCTTCTTTGGCCTCTTTTTTTATTTGGGCTTGTTTGTCCTATTTCATTTTTTTATAAAGTCCGGAGACTCATCCCAACTTGTGAGGAAATCATAGTTTCCATCATCCTTTCCTCACATGGGACAATGTTCTAGTAATGATGATCATCACACTTTTATTTACTTACAACACAAGAATTACAACTCGATACTTGAACAAGATATGACTCTATATGAATGCCTCCGGCGGTGTAGCAGGTGTGCAATGATCAAGAGTGACATGTATAAAAAATATGAACGGTGGCCTTGCCACAATTACTATGCCAACTACATGATCACGCAAAACAATATGACAATGATGGTATGTGTCATAATGAACGGAACAGTGGAAGTTGCATGGCAATATATCTCAGAATGGCTATGGAAATGCCATAATAGGCAGGTATGGTGGCTGGTTTGAGGAAGGGAATATGGTGGGTTTAATGCACCGGCGGTACTAGAGAGGCTAGCAATGGTGGAAGGGTGAGAGTGTGTATAATCCATGGACTCAACATTAATCATAAATAACTCACATACTTATTGATAAAATTTATTAGCCATCGAAACAAAGTACTACATGCTTGCTCCTACGGGGATAGATTGGTAGGAAAATACCATCGCTCATCCCCGACCGCCACTCATAAGACAATCAAAAAATAAATCATGCTCCGACTTAATCACATAACGGTTCACCATACATGCATGCTACGGGAATCACAAACTTTAACACAAGTATCTCTACAAATCCACAATTACTCACTAGCATGACTCTAAACAAATGCAAGGAATCAAACTTCTCATATATTCAATGCTCTTTAATGAAAGTTTTTATTATATCCCTCTTGGACGCCCATCATATTAGGACTAAATTCATAACCTAAGCAAATTACCATGTTGTTTAAGACTCTCAAAATAATATAAGTGAAGCATGAGAGTTCATCAGTTTCTATAAAATAAAGCCACCGTGCTCTAAAAAGATATAAGTGAAGCACTAGAGTAAACTGCCTAGCTCAAAAGATATAAGTGAAGCACATAGAGTATTCTAATATGTTCATGATTAAAGTGTGTCCCTCTCAAAAGGTGTGTAAAGCAAGGATGATTATGGAAAACTAAAAAGCAAAGACTCATCTCATACAAGACTATCCAAGCAAAACACATATCACGTGGTGAATAAAAATATAGCCTCAAGTAAATTTACCGATGGATTGAAGACGAAAGAGGGGATGCCATCCGGAGCATCCCCAAGCTTAGTTGCTTGATCGTCCTTGAATATTACCTTGGGGTGCCTTGGGATCCCCAAGCTTAGGCTCTTGCCACTCCTTATTCCATAGTCCATCAAATCTTTACCGAAAACTTGTAAACTTCACAACACAAAACTCAACAGAAAACTCATAAGATCCGTTAGTATAATAAAATAATTCACCACTTTAGGTATGATTGTGAACTCATTCTAAATTTATATTGATGTTATATCTATTGTATTCCAATTTCTCCATGGTTCATACCCCTCGATACTACCCATAGATTCATCAAAATAAGCAAATAACACATAGAAAACAGAACTTGCCAAAAACAGAAAAGTCTGTAGTAATCAGGAAATTTCGTATACTTCTATAAGTCCAAAAATACTTAAAATTTAGAATAACCTGGTAAATTTGTATATCAATCTTGTGTAAAAAATTTAAGAATTTATCACGTTCCAGCAGATCAGATCAATTCTGTTATTGGGCATAAAAAGTTTTTGTTTTTCAGCAAAATCAAATCAACTATCACCATGACCATCCCAAAGGTCTTACTTGGCTCAAACACTAATTAAAATACAAAAACACAACTAATACAATATTAATAATGTGTATTTATTGAAGAACAAAACCAAAAACAAAAAACACAAAACAAATTGGGTTGCCTCCCAACAAGCGTTATTATTTAACGCCCCTAGCTAGGCATAAAACGTAGATCTAGGTATTGTCATCTTTGGTATGCAAACCATTAGTAGCCCTCATAATTGATTAATATGGCAACTTAATTTTATTTCTTGGAAAGTGTTCCATGCCCTTCCTTAATGAAAATCGAAATCTAATGTTTCCTTCTTTCATATCAATAATTGCACAAATCGTTCGAAGGAAAGGTCTACCAACAATAATAGGACATGTAGGAATGCAATCTATATCAAGCACAATAAAATATATGGGCACATAATTCCTATTTGGAGTAATAAGAACATCATTAATCCTTCCCATAGGTTTTTTAGTAGTGGAATCTGCTAGATGCAATTTCAAAGAACAATCATCAAATTTATGAAAACCTAGCACATCACATAATGTTTTTGGAATCGTGGAAATGCTAGCACCCAAATCACACAAAGCATTGCATTTATAGTCTTTAATATTAATCTTAATAGTTGGTTCCCACTCATCATAAAGCTTTCTAGGGATAGAAACTTTCAACTCAAGTTTTTCTTCGAACGATTTCATCATAACATCAACGATATGGTTAGTAAAAAAATTATTTTGAATTTAAGCATGAGGTGAATTAAGCATGGATTGCAACAAGGAAATACAATATATCAAAGAAAAATTATCATAATTAAATTCCTTGAAATCCAAAAGAGTTGGTTCATCGGTACTTAAAGTTTTTAACCTCTCCAATCCCACTTTTATCATTTTTTTCATTAAGATCTTTAAACTCCAAAATATTGGGACGCCTTCTAGCTAAAGTTGACTCATCTCCAGTATCAGCTTTATCAAGATTTATATTAGCAAACAAAGATTCAATAGGATTCACACCAATCACTTTAAGATCCTCATCATTATTATCACAAAAACTAGAAGAACATGCTTTTACAAACCAATCTCTCTTAGCAGGGATCCTAGCGGTTCTTTATCTACTTGCATTAATAGAAACTTGAATAGATTTTAGTGATTCATTAATATCAATCTTGGGTGGCATAGATCTAATGTTAAAAGAATCAATCTCATGAGAAATTCTATCAATGTTCCTAGCCAAATCATCAATCATAAGCAATTTTTCTTCAACCATAGCATTGAAAATCTTTTGAGAATTAATGAAATCTTTAATATTGTTCTCAAGATCAGAGGGTATTTTATTATAATTTCCATAAGAACTGTCATAGGAACTACCATAATTATTATAGGAATTGGTAGGAAACGGCCTAGGGTTGAAATTACCTCTATACGCGTTATTACCAAAATTGTTCGTACCAACAAAATTCACATCCATAGATTCATTATTATTCTCAATCAAAGTGGAAAAAGACATATCATTAGTATCAATAGGATCACTCTTACTAGCAATCAATTTCATAAGTTCATCCATATTTCCACTCAAAGTATTAATTTCTTCATTCGCATGCACTTTTTTACTAGTGGGAGATCTTTTGGTATGCCACTGAGATTATTTGCCATAATATTATCTAGGAGTTTAGTAGCTTCTCCTAATGTAATTTCCATATAAGTACCTCCCACGGTAGAATCTAAAAGATTTCTAGATGCAAAATTCAATCCGGCATAAAAAATTTGTATGATCATCCATAAACTTAAGGGATAATTGTATTTATACCCTTAATTGTGTCCCTCTCAACAGGATCGCCCCTAGTTTTTGGAAACATGTGGTCTTTCCCAACCTAATTTGTGTCTTTTGCTTTTGCCCTTTGACCGTTTGACTGTCAGTTTGAAAACTTCATAACTAATTCATACTAAATAATAAAACTGCAAATAAGATACCAAAATGTTTGGAAAAACATCACCTATATGTCAAATGTCACTTGCATTCATGATAAAAGTGTTGGTAAGTGCCCATCCGAGTTTGAGCTCTTATCATAGCACCATGAATAGGAAAATCTAAAAAAATTAAACAATTCAAAAAAAATTGGTGGCAAAGAATGAAAAATATTTCAAGTGCTTGCCAAGTTTCATCAGGGAATGACATTCATGGAAGTCGTGGCATAAAAAACAATAAACACTCTAAAATAGATTTTCTTTCCATGACTTGCACGAATGTCATTCCCTCATGAAACTTGGCAAGCACTTAAAACATTTGCAATTCTTTGCCACCAATTTTCTCTTGAATTTTCTGAATTTTTTTAGATCTTACTGTTCATGGTGGTATGATAAGAGCTAAAACTCGGATGGGCACTTACCAACACTTTGGTCGTGAATGCAAGTGACATTGACATATAGGTGATGTTTTTTATAGCATTTTGGTATCTTATTTGCATTTTTCTGATTTAGCATGAATTAGTTATGAAGTTTTCAAAATGACAGTCAAACGGTCAAAGGGCATGATACGTCTCCAACGTATCTATAATTTTTGATTGTTCCATGCTATTATATTACCCGTTTTGGATGTTTATGGGCTTTACTAAACACTTTTATATCACTTTTGGGACTAACCTATTAACCGGAGGCTCAGCCCAAATTGCTGTTTTTTGTGCTTATTTCAGTGTTTCGCAGATAAGGAATATCAAACGGAGTCCCAACGGAATGAAACCTTCGGGAGAGTTATTTTTGGAACAAATGCAATCAAGGAGACTTGGAGTGGACGTCAAGCAACGAACGAGGAAGCCACGAGGTAGGGAGGCGCGCCCTAGGGGGTGGGCCCGCCCCCACCCTCGTGGGCCCCTCATGGCTCCCCTGACCGACTTCCTTCGCCTATATATATCTACGTACCCCAAAAACATCCAGGAGCACCACGAAACCCTATTTCCACCGCCGCAACCTTTTGTTCCCGTGAGATCCCATCTTGGAGCCTTTTCCGGCGCTCCGCCTGACGGAATTCGATCATGGAGGGCTTCTACATCAACACCACAGCCTCTCCGATGAGTTGTGAGTAGTTTACCATAGACCTTTGGGTCCATAGTTATTAGCTAGATGGCTTCTTCTCTCTCTTTGAATCTCAATACAATGTACTCCTTGATCTTCTTGGAGATCTATTCGATGTAACTCTTTTTGCGGTGTGTTTGTCGAGATCCGATGAATTGTGAGTTTATGATCAAGTTTATCTATGAGAAATATTTGAATCTCCTCTGAATTATTATATGTATGATTGGTTATCTTTGCAAGTCTCTTCGAATTATCAGTTTGGTTTGGCCTACTAGATTGATCTTTCTTGCAATGGGAGAAGTGCTTAGCTTTGGGTTCAATCTTGTGGTGTCCTTTCCCAGTGACAGCAGGGGTAACAAGGCACGTATTGTATTGTTTCCATCAAGGATAAAAAGATGGGGTTTATATCATATTGGTTGAGTTTATCCCTCTGCATCATGTCATCTTGCCTAATGTGTTACTCTGTTCTTATGAACTTAATACTCTAGATGCATGCTAGATAGTGGTCGATGTGTGGAGTAATAGTAGTAGATGTAGAATCGTTTCGATCAAATTGTCGCGGATGTGATGCCTATATACATGATCATGCCTAGATATTCTCATAACTATGCACTTTTCTATCAATTGTTCGACAGTAATTTGTTCACACACCGTAATACTTATGCTATCTTGAGAGAAGCCACTAGTGAAACCTATGGCTCCCGGGTCTATTTTCTATCATATAAGTTTCCAATCTAGTTTTTTTTTGCAATCTTTACTTTCCAATCTATATCATTAAAATACCAAAAATATTTATCTTATCTTATTATCTCTATCAGATCTCACTTTCGCAAGTGGCCCTGAAGGGATTGACAACCCCTTTATCACACTGGTTGCGAGGTTCTTGTTTGTTTGTGTAGGTACGATGGACTTGCGTGTAGCCTCCTACTGGATTGATACCTTGGTTCTCAAAAACTGAGGGAAATACTTACGCTACTTTGCTGCATCACCCTTTCCTCTTCAAGGGAAAACCAACGCAGTGCTCAAGAGGTAGCAAGAAGGATTTCTGGCGCCGTTGCCGGGGAGGTCTTCGCACAAGTCAAGACATACCAAGTACCCATCACAAACTCTTATCCCACGCATTACAATATTTGCCATTTGCCTCTCGTTTTCCTCTCCCCCACTTCACCCTTGCTGTTTTATTCGCCCTCTCTTTCCCGTTCGCCTCTTTTTCGCTTGCTCCTTGTATTTGTTGTCACTATGTCTGAAACTGGGGAGGTTATCGTTGATAAGGACAATAGTAATAACATGGGAAACTTTGATACTTTTGATGATCCTATTGAAGAACCCACCATCTTACACACCAAAAAGTTTCGAATCGGTAGTGGTAATATTATTGGGAAAGGGGTTACTCAAGATTTCTTTACTTGTGACGGTGCTTTGCCCACCATGAGTGGATATATTCTCCATAGAACTAGTAGTCTTGCAGATGCTATATCCTTGCTTATAGTGGAACTTGAAAGACAGTTTATGCATATGCATCCTTTCATACAAAGGATTTTCCTAGAATTTTCCAATATTGAGCATTCTTTTGTTAAGCATGCAGCTAGTATCTTTTTGGCACATGACTTTAGATTTATAATGAAAGAAGCCAAATAAAGTTTTGCGCACTATAGGGTGGACGCTGGCCGTCCTCCCATAGAGGCGATCCTTTTTAATCAAGAAGACATAATGCGTTTACAGTCTCTAGATCATGTTGCTTATAATGAAAACCTTAGAAAAAAAGGTTCCTGCCGACGTTCTAGTTGACAGAATCTCCGAACTTAATGATGATTGATAACCCACAAGTGTAGGGGGTAATTGTAGCCTCTTTTGATAAGTAAGAGTGTCAAACCCAACGAGGAGCTAAAGGTAGAACAAATATTCCCTCAAGTCCTATCTGCCACTAATACGACTCTACGCATGCTTAGTGTTCGCTTTACCTAGAACAAGTATGAAACTAGAAGTACTTTGTAGGTGTTTAGATAAAGAAGCAATAAAGTAAATATAGCAAGTGTGGAAAAGTGGTGGTCGGAGTTGTGAAATTGTCCCTAAGCAATTGACTACTTTACTAGACCGATAGCAAGTTTTATGTGGGAGAGGCATAAGCTAACATACTTTCTCTTCTTGGATCATATGCACTTATGATTGGAACTCTAGCAAGCATCCGCAACTACTAAAGATCATTAAGGTAAAATCCAACCATAGCATTAAAGCATCAAGTCCCCTTTATCCCATACGCCACAAACCCCTTACTCAGGTTTATGCTTCTGTCACTCAAGCAACCCACTATAAGCGAATCATGAACGTATTGCAACACCCTACAACGGGAATCCCTCACGCTTGCGCGATACGGAGGGCACAATAGGATAGCAACATAACCACAATCAAATTAAACCAATCATAGCAGTTCATCAATCACCGATAGGACAACGAAAATCTACTCAGACATTATAGGATGGCAACACATCACTGGATGATAATATGAAGCATAAAGCACCATGTTCAAGTAGAAGGTACAGTGGGTTGAGGGAGAGTGGACCGCTGAATATAGATGGGGGAAGTTGATGGAGACGGTGAAGACGATGGAGGTGTTAGTGTCGATCGCGGTGGTGATGATGGCCCCCGGCGGCGTTCCGGCGCCACCGGAAGCCAGGAGGAGAGAGCCCCCCCCTTCTTCTTCTTCCTTGACCTTCTCCCTAGATGGGAGAAGGGTTCCCCTCTGGTCCTTGGCTCCCATGGCGTGGGAGGGGCGAGCCCCTCCGAGATTGGATCTGTCTCTCTGTCTCTCTCTGTTTCTGTGTTCTCAGATTCTTCCATTTCACCGTTTCCTTTATATCCGGAGATCCGTAACTACGATTGGACTGAAACCATCGCCAAGATTTTTTTTTCCTGAAAATTATCTTTCTTGCGGCAAAAGAATAGCAGCAACCGCCTTACGAGGGGCCCACGAGGGTCAGGGACGCGCCCAGGGGAGGCAGGCGCGCCGCCCTGCCTCGTGGCCACCTCGGGCACCGTCTCGCGTCGATTCTTCCTCCCATATTTACCAAATATTCCAAAAATATTCTCCTTCCGTTTTTATCCCGTTTGGACTCCATTTGATATGGGGTTTCTGCGAAACATAAAACATGCAACAAACAAGAACTAGCACTGGGCACTGGATTTAATATGTTACTCCCAAAAAATAGTATAAAAAGTTGCCAAAAGTATATGAAAGTTGTAGAATATTGGCATGGAACAATCAAAAACTATAGATATGACGGAGACGTATCAGCATCCCCAACCTTAATTCCTGCTTGTCCTCGAGTAGGTAAATGATAAAAAATATAATTTTTGATGTGGAATGCTACCTAGCATAATCTTGATCATGTATCTAATCATGGCATGAATATTAAGACACGAGTTATGTGAAAACTATAGATATGTCTATCATTTGACATGAAAACAATAATACTTCGAGCGTACTAATAAAGCAGTCATGTCTTTTAAAAACAACATGGCCAAGGAAAGTTATCCCTACAAAATCATATAGTCTGGCTATGCTCCATCTTCATCACACAAAGTATTCAAATCATGCACAACCCTGATGACAAGCCAAGCAATTATTTCATACTTTTGATGTTCTCAAACTTTTTCAACCTTCACGCAATACATGAGCGTGAGCCATGGATATAGCACTATGGGTGGAATAGAATATGATGGTGGAGGTTGTGTGGAGAAGACAAAAAGGGAGAAAGTCTCACATCGACGCGGCTAATCAACGGGCTATGGAGATGCCCATAAATTGATGTCAATGTGAGGAGTAGGGATTGCCATGCAACGGATGCACTAGAGCTATAAGTGTATGGAAGCTCAAACTGGAAACTAAGTGGGTGTGCATCCAACTTGCTTGCTCACGAAGACGTAGGGCATTTGAGGAAGCTCATCGTTGGAATATACAAGCAGAATTCTATAATGAAAATTCCCACTAGTATATGAAAGTGACAATATAGGAGGCTCTCTATATGAAGAACATGGTGCTACTCTGAAGCACAAGTGTGGTAAAAGGATAGTAACATTGCCCCTTTTTTCTTTTTCTTTTTTTCTTTTTGTTTTTTTTGCAGGCTTCTTTGGCCCCCTTTTTTTATTTCGGCTTCTTTCGCCTCTCCTTTTTTATTTTTATTTTATTTTTTTATGGGGCAATGCTCTATAATGATGATCATCACACTTTTATTTACTTACAACTTGATACTAGAACAAAGATATGACTCTATATGAATGCCTCCGGTGGTGTACCGGTATGTGCAATGATCTAGCATAGCAAAGATATCAAAAACCAGACAAGCCATGAAAACATCATGCTAGCTATCTTACGATCATGCAAAGCAATATGACAATGAATGCTCAAGTCATGTATATGATGATGATGGAAGTTGCATGGCAATATATCTCGGAATGGCTATGGAAATGCCATGATAGGTAGGTATGGTGTCTGTTTTGAGGAAGATATGAGGAGGCTTATGTGTGATAGAGCGTATCATATCACGGTGTTTGGATGCACCGGCGAAGTTTGCACCAACTCTCGAGGTGAGAAAGGGCAATGCTCGGTACCGAAGAGGCTGGCAATGATGGAAGGGTGAGAGTGCGTATAATCCATGGACTCAACATTAGTCATAAAGAACTCACATACTTATTGCAAAAATCTATTAGCCATCAAAACAAAGTACTACACGCATGCTCCAAGGGGGTAGATTGGTAGGAAAAGACCATCGCTCGTCCCCGACTGCCACTCATAAGGACAATCAATAAATACCTCATGCTCCAACTTCTTTACATAACGGTTCACCATACGTGCATGATACGGGAATCACAAACCTCAACACAAGTATTTCTACAATCCAAAAATACCCACTAGAATGACTCTAATATCACCATCTTTATATCTCAAAACTATTGCAAGGAATCAAACATATCATATTCAGCGATCTACAAGTTTATGTAGGATTTTATGACTAACCATGTGAATGACCAATTCCTGTCATCTCTCTAAATAGATATAAGTGAAGCAAGAGAGTTTAATTCTTTGTACAAAAGATATGCCCACGCTTTAACAAATTTAAGTGAAGCAAAAGAGCATTCTACAAATGGCGGTTTTCTATGTGAAGAGAAACAGGCAATCCAAACTTCAAATGATATAAGCGAAGCACATGAAGCATTCAATAAAGCCATACTCAAAAGATATAAGTGAATTCCAATGAGCATTCTATAAATCAACCAAGGACTATATCATACCAGCATGGTGCATAAAAGAAAAGTGAAAACTAAATGCAAAAGACTCTCCAAGACTTGCACATATCGCATGAACGAAACGAATCTGAAAACATACCGATACTTGTTGAAGAAAGAGGGGATGCCTTCCAGGGCATCCCCAAGCTTAGATGCTTGAGTCTACTTGATTATTTACTTGGGGTGCCTTGGGAATCCCCAAGATTGAGCTCTTGCCTCTCCTCCTTTTCCTCATATCGAGACCTCCTCGATCAAAACACTTCATCCACACAAAACTTCAACAGAAAACTCGGTAAAGATCCGTTAGTATAATAAAGCAAATCATTACTCTAAGTACTGTTGCAAACCAATTTAAGTTTTGTTTTTGCATTGTGACTACTGTAATATAACTTTTTCATGGCTTAATCCACTGATATAAATTGATAGATTCATCAAAACAAGCAAACTATGCATCAAAAACAGAATCTGTCAAAAACAGAATAGTCTGTAGCAATCTGAACATTCACCATACTTCTGGTACCCCAAAAATTCTACCAAAATTAGGAACAATAAACAATTTGTACATAAAGACAGTGCAAAAGGAATCAGAACCATTTAACGTTCCAGTAAAAAAAATGTAAAATCACACACTATAGCCAAAGTTTCTGTCCTGCACTATACAAACCAACAAGCATTGTAAACATCCTAAAGGCAAACCTTGGCACATTATTTTTATAATACAAGGGGATAATTATTTTTGATGAAAAGTTTCTGTAATTAAGATTCACAAAGTTTCCGTGAGCATGAATAAAGTTCAAGGAGCTCTCCCACTTCAACAATTCTTGTCTTTCTCACTTTCACTTCCCTTTTTGAAAAGTTTTGTGTTCCCCTCTTTATTTTATTTTTGTTTTTAGACTATATAAAAGCACTCAGCAGAAATAAATGACTCTCTAAAACTTTCGGGTTGTCTCCCTGGCAGTGCTTTCTTTAAAGCCGTGAAGCTAGGCATATAATGCTCAAGTAATGGATCCACCCGGATCCCAAGGTTTATCAAAGCCAATTTTAATTAACAATGATTTGTAATTTACTAGTGAGCACAAAGTAACATATATCAAGCAATAACGAAGTCTAACTCTCTTCCTATGCATCGGCATGTCATAAAAGAACAATTCATGCACACATAGTAAAGGCCAATGCATAGTATAAGCAGTTTCTTGCAATTCTATCATAATGGAAACATAGAGAGGTGGAGATATAGTTCCTCTCTCATAATAATTGCAAGTCGGAGAAGCAAGCACATGCATATTATATCTATCAAAATCATCATGTGTAGTAGTAAAAGGAAACCCATCAATATAATCCTTAATAAGCACAAACTTCTCCGATATAGTGTAGTTTGGATAATTCAAAAAGATAATAGGACTATCATGCGTGGGTGCAATAGCAACAATTTCATGTTTAACATAAGGAACTATAGCAAGTTCATCTCCATAAGCATAATTCATATTGGCATCTTGGCCACAAGCATAGCAAGCATCATCAAAAAGGGATATTTCAAGAGAATCAACGGGATCATAACAATCATCATAGCAATCATCCTTCGGTAAGCACGAAGGGGAATTCAACAGTGTATGAGTTGAAGAGTTACTCACATTAAAAGGTGGGCACGGGTAGCTAATCCGCTCTTCCTCCTTTTGTTCTTCGCTCTCCTCATCATCTTTTTCATCTAATGAGCTCACACTTTCATAAATTTCTTCTTCCATAGACTCCTACAAAATATTAGTCTCTTCTTGGACAGCGGAGGAGTCTTCAATATATGGTTTAACATACGCATTAGAAGCATAATTATCATAACAATATTCAAGTATGGCAAAAATTTCAGATTTGTAAAGAGTGACATCATACTTTTAAATCAAAGAAGCAATTTCATAAGCACCCTTAAAAGCAACAAATTCTTCAATTTCATGAACATCATAGTAATTACAAACACCCTTAGCATACGAAGATACTATTCCATTATCACTAAACTCACATTGGTAGGGAAGGTGTTTCTTAGGGTTTTCAGAACAACAAGTAATATCATATATTTCACATAAATTCCAAGCATAGCATTGCAAATGCTGAATTTGATCCAGTAAAAGTTTCCCTTTTTCAGATATACGGTGTCGCACATAACAAGCATGATCATCTAAAGATTTTCCCTAAACTAAGCTAGTGGGGGTTTCAGCACGAGCTCAAAGGGATCAAACATGATCCAAGTAAAAAGCTTCAGGAGTGTGATAGGTTTTGAGTGGTTCTTCAACCATTGGTTCAGTAGGTACAACTATTTTTTTTTGTATTTTGCATTTCCTACCCATAACTAAAGATAGAAAACAACTAAGAACAGCAAATAAAAATAATTAGTGATAAAGCAAACAAGCACACACGAGAATATTCACCCCACGCTATGACTCCCCGGCAACGGCGCAGGAAAAGGTCTTGATAACCCACAAGTGTAGGGGATAATTGTAGCCTCTTTTGATAAGTAAGAGTGTCGGACCCAACGAGGAGCTAAATGTAGAACAAATATTCTCGCAAGTCCTATCTACCACTGATACGACTCTACGCACACACGCTTAGTGTTTGCTTTACCTAGAACAAGTACAAAACTAAAAGTACTTTGTAGGTGTTGTTGGATAGGTTTGCAAGATAATAAAGAACGCGTAAATATAAACTAGGGGCTGTTTAGATAAAGAAGAAATAAAGTAAATATAGTGAGTGTGGATAAGTGGTGGTAGGAGTTGTGAAATTGTCCCTAAGCAATTGACTACTTTACTAGACCGATAACAAGTTTTATGTGGGAGAGGCATAAGCTAACATACTTTCTCTTCTTGGATCATATGCACTTATGATTGGAACTCTAGCAAGTATCCGCAACTACTAAAGATCATTAAGGTAAAACCCAACCATAGTATTAAAGCATCAAGTCCCCTTTATCCCATACGCCACAACCCCCTTACTCGGGTTTATGCTTCTGTCACTCAAGCAACCCACTATAAGCGAATCATGAACGTATTGCAATACCCTACAACGGGAATCCCTCACGCTTGCACGACACGGAGGGCACAATAGGACAGCAACATAACCACGAGAAAATTAAACCAATCATAGCAATTCATCAATCACCGGTAGGACAACGAAAATCTACTCAGACATCATAGGATGGCAACACATCATTGGATAATAATATGAAGCATAAAGCACCATGCTCAAGTAGAGGGTACAGCGGGTTGCGTGAGAGTGGACTACTGAATATAGATGGGATAAGTTGATGGAGACGTTGGTGAAGATGATGGAGGCGTTGGTGTAGATCGTAGTGATGATGATGGCCCCCGATGGTGTTCCGGCGCCACCGGAAGCAAGGGGGAGAGAGCCCCCCTTCTTCTCCTTCTTCCTTGACCTTCTCCCTAGATGGGAGAAGGGTTTCCCCTCTGGTCCTTGGCTCCCATGGTGTGGGAGGGGTGAGGGAGTCCTGGACTAGGGGGTGTCCGGATAGCCGAATATCATCATCGGCCGGACTCCAAGACTATGAAGATACAAGATTGAAGACTTTGTCCCGTGTCCGGATGGGACTTTCCTTGGCATGGAAGGCAAGCTTGGCAATATGGATATGTAGATCTCGTACCATTGTAATCGACTCTGTGAAACCCTAGCCCTCTCCGATGTCTATGTAAACCGGAGGGTTTTTAGTCCATAGGACGAACAACAATCATACCATAGGCTAGCTTCTAGGGTTTAGCCTCCTTGATCTCGTGGTAGATCCACTCTTGTACTAACCATATCATCAATATCAATCAAGCAGGAGTAGGGTTTTACCTCCATCGACAGGGCCCGAACCTGGGTAAAAACATCGTGTCCCTTGTCTCCTGTTACCATCCGCCTAGACGCACAGTTCGGGACCCCCTACCCGAGATCCGCCGGTTTTGACACCGACATTGGTTCTTTCATTGAGAGTTCCTCTATGCCGTCACGATTAGGAAGGATGCCTCTTCCCGTCTTTAAAGACGGTACCGTTGCCAAAGTAGCTTTGGCCGCCGACCAAACTATCCGGCTAGGTGGTTTTCTTATGACCGCCTGTTCGGCCGACGCTTCGACGATGACCTCTCGGGTCATCAAAAGCGATCTTCGCATCAGCTCGGAACTCACTGAGTAGCTAGATCCGATTGAGCTCTCTTTTGTAAACGACCTCTTGGATCGCATCGCCGCCCTGGGGGTCTCTACAGACTACGATCAGATTGGGCTTAAAACCGATCTGAGAGAGATTAACTCCCCCCAGGTTACCCGCCACGTTGCGGTGGTAGAGGAACAACGCGGCGACTCTTCTTTTGTATTAAAGACCAGTTATGTCCGGACTCCTGATCCCGCGGAGGGACGGACGTCGATCAAGTACTGAACCAAAAGTCAGGCAGCGGACCAGACTCGTTGGACAACGTCCAGCAATCCAAGCTTCCAAATTCGGAAACTTTTCGGCCCTTGAGCCTCAAGTTGGGCAGGGTTCCGCACTCGATTCCACCCACCCACCAAAACATATGCGATCTATCACAAATCTGGCAAGAGCCCGCTGAAATAGTACATCATTACTGGTACAGATTCCTCCTGGTTATGGACAGGATAAAGGACTGCCGTGAGGAAAACGCAATTTCAATTTTCTGGAACAATTGCACGGACAAGGGAATCTTGAACGCCGTAAGTCGTCGCGAAATTACACGCTTCGCCGACCTGGCGTCCATAGTACGAAAGTACTGTGCGATGGAGAGTGTCTGGAAAACCGAAACTAAGTTTTGGGACAATCCGGCTCCGAACACAACCCTAGTCCGAAACAAAAGGGTGCATCATGCTCAGGCACCCGGGACAAAAACCAAAAAGCAAAAACCCCATAAAGGGCACGGAACTGTACTGGAGGGATGGCTTAGCGGACCCTGTAAAATTCATAGTACAGAGGGCACCACTCCAACACATAGCCTTCGAGCATGTTGGATACTGCGGCAGGTGGCCAAAAGTGGCGAAGAGCTTCTAGCCCCGGGGAACCACCCCAACAGTACCAGTACGGTATTAACAGTCTTCGAGACTTTCGCATCAAATAATACGCGGAAACGAACAATCCACAGCCTCGCCGAAGTCTACCAAGTAGCAACAACAAATCCATGGAGCGACACGGCTATCACCTTCAACGCCAGCGATGAACCTAAATTCCGAACAGCCCGAGCACCAGCCACATTGGTCCTGAGTCCAATAGTGGACGGCTTTCGTCTTACCAAGGTACTCATGGATGGTGGCAGCGGATTAAACCTCATCTACGAGGAAACCCTTCGAAAAATGGAAATAGACTGGAGCCGCATTGAGCGAAGCGGCACAACCTTTAGAGGAATAATCTCTAGTCGGGAAGCACGCTGCACAGGAAAAATCACACTTGTTGTGGTGTTCGGCTCGCCGGACAATTACAAGTCTGAGGAGGTCACATTCCAAGTGGCCCCATTCAGCAACGGATATCACGCTTTATTGGGACGAGAGGCATTTACAATTTTCCAAGCCATACCCCATTACGGGTACATGAAGCTTAAAATGCCCGGACCCAATGGAACCATCACTCTTGCCAGTGATCCGGACATAGCACTCGGCATCGAAAACAAGACGGCCGCACTAGCCCTAGAGGCACTATCCGAAGCCCTAGCGGCAGAGGAACTAACTGTGTTGCACTCTACGGTGAACAGGGATGATGTGATACTCGATAAAAGATCCAAGTCCACCTCTTTTAAACCAGCGGACAAAATAGTCAAATTCCAGGTCCATCCAACGGACCCCACAAAGACGGCCTCCATTGGGGCATAGTTAATCCCTGATGTAGATGCCGCACTACGAGAATTCCTTCGGGAGAATTGGGACATCTTTGCCTGGCACCCTTCAGATATGCCAGGAATCCCACGCAGATTGGCAGAACACAGCCTAAACATCCTAAAAGGATTCAATCCAGTCAAACAGGCTCTTCGGCGATTTTCCGAACCCAAAAGACAGGCAATGGGAGAGGAGCTAGCCAAACTATTGGAAGCCGGATTCATCAGAGACATCAAACATCCGGACTGGCTAGCGAACCTGGTAATGGTACCAAAAAAGGACAAATCCTGGCGCCTGTGTGTCGATTTTAAAGACCTTAACAAGGCTTGTCCAAAGGATCCTTTCCCCCTTCCCCGCATCGATCAAATCATCGATGCTACCGCAGGACACGATTCATTGTGTTTCCTCGACGCATACTCCGGCTACCATCAAATCAAGATGGCGGAGGCAGACCAAGCCTCAACGGCATTCATTACTCCGTACGGACCATTCTGCTTCAACACAATGCCCTTCGGACTCAAAAACGCCGGCGCAACATATCAGCGCATGATTCAGACATGTCTGGCTACCCAGATCGGCAAAACAGTGGAGGCATACGTAGACGACGTGGTCGTCAAGACCAAACACGTCGAAACTCTAGTAAACGACTTGAGGCTCACATTCGACAACCTCCGAGCATATGACATTAAGCTCAACCCGGAAAAATGCGTTTTCGGCGTACCGGCCGGAAAGCTCCTGGGCTTCATTATATCCGGTAGAGGAATTGAAGCAAACCTAGCCAGGATCCGAGGTCTGTCGTAGTTGGATATCCCAAAAGACCTCAAACAAATACAAAAATTAACTGGATGCGTGGCGGCTCTAAGCCGCTTCATCTCCCGTTTGGGAGAAAAAGCATTGCCCCTCTATCGCCTCCTCAGGCGCACCGAACACTTCGAGTGGACGGATGCTGCCACGGCCGGACTCGAAGAAATAAAGGCGATATTGGCAACAAATCCGGTCCTGGCCGCGCCTAACCAGGGCAAACCAATGTTATTATATATCGCGGCAACACATCAAGTTGTCAGCACGGTACTCGTCGTTGAACGAGAAACAGAAGGACACAAATTCCCTCTTCAAAAACCACTGTACTACGTATCCACTGTCTTAACCCCATGCAAGTCCCGGTATCCACATTATCAAAAGATAGCGTACGCGGTGTTCATGGCATCACGAAAGCTGCGACACTACTTTCAAGAGTGTTCGATAACAGTTGCCTCCGAAGTACCTCTCAACGATATTATAAACAACCGCGGCGCGACAGGCAGGATTGCAAAATGGGCCATCGAGCTCTTACCATTCGACATAACCTATAAACCACGGCGATCTATAAAGTCGCAAGTCTTGGCTGACTTCATCGCTGAATGGACCGAAGCCAAACTCCCTAAAGAGTACGACGCATACTCCAATTGGATCATGCATTTCGACGGCTCCAAAATGTTGGCCGGCTTGGGGCTGGCGTCGTATTGACGTCCCCAAACGGAGACACAGTCCAATACGTACTTCAGATAATGTACACGGACTCCAACAACGCCGCCGAATATGAGGCCCTCCTACATCGTCTCCGGATGGCAATCTCCATGGGTATTCAACACCTAGAGGTGCGCGGGGATTCAAACCTCGCAATATCCCAAGTAAATGGGGACTTTGACGCCAAGGATCCAAAAATGGCAGCCTATCGTAACGCTGTCTTAAAAATGTCAGCTCGGTTCGAAGGACTCGAATTCCACCATGTAGCCCGGGATAATAACCAGGCAGCCGACGTGTTGACACGCATCGGCACAAAACGCGACGTCGTCCCTCCAAACATCTTCCTAGAGCGGCTCTTTAAGCCATCCCTATTATGGGAAGAGGAGTCCGGAAATAATAACCCGGAAGCAACCGCACCACCCAACACAGAACAATCTGACATAATCGATGGCTCAGCCAACGAAGTAACACCTTCAGCCCACGAAATAACGGCAGTAATTGCCCCGTGGACAGAACCATTCTTAGCCTACCTAATTAGGCAGGAACTTCCCGAAGAACAAAATGAGGCCCGCTGCATAGTTCGGCGATCTAAAGCCTACAAGGTCCATGAGGTAGAACTTTATAAGAAAAGCACAACCGGAGTCCTTCAAAGGTGCATCTCCGAAGAGGAAGGGCGAAACCTTCTGGCTGAAATTCATGCCAGACTAGGCGGACACCATGCTGCAGCCCGGGCCCTTGTAGGCAAAGCCTTCCGTAAAGGATTTTATTGGCCGACGGCCCGGACAGATGCTCAGGACTTAGTCCAATGATGCGTCGGTTGTCAGCTCTTTGCTAATCAGAGCCACATGCCACCCACCGCCCTCAAAACTATACCCATCACCTGGCCGTTCACAGTCTGGGGGCTTGACATGGTCGGACCCCTTAAAGGGGGAACCCACAAGCAAAAGTACCTATTGGTCATGGTGGAAAAATTCACCAAATGGATAGAGGCCAAGCCAGTTAAAACGGCCGAATCCGGACCTGTGCTAGACTTCATATCCGGGGTAGTACACCGTTATGGCGTCCCCCACAACATCATCACCGATAACGACACGAACTTCACGGCCGACGAGGTTAAACTCTGGTGCAAAAATATGGGCATTAAGCTCGACTATGCTTCAGTCTATCACCCTCAAACCAATAGTCAAGTTGAACGAGCAAATGGTCTAATTATGAGCGGCATCAAACCCAGATTAGTGCGGTCCCTTACGGAATCTAACACGAACTGGGTAGAGGAGCTCGACTCCGTACTCTGGGGGCTGCGGACCACGCCAAACCGTACTACCGGATTCACACCATTCTTTATGGTATACGGCGCAGAGGCAGTTTTGCCCTGCGGTATAATTCATGACTCACCTCGAGTGCGCATGTACGAAGAAAGAGAAGCCGAGTTGGATTGGTAGGACAGCTTGGACGCATTGGAGGAGGAGCGCGACGTGGCAAAGGCTCGTTCCGCATTCTATCAGCAGCAGGCTCGAAGATATCAAAGCAGAGAAGTACGGGCTAAAACTTACAATGTTCGCGAACTAGTTCTACGCCTGCCGGACAAGAAAAAGGACAAACTCAAGCCCAAATGGGAAGGTCCCTTCATCATCGACCAAGTCCTGACCGGCGGAGCATACCGTCTGCGAAACGCATCGGGCAACCGACTCGAGCCGAACCCATGGAACGCAGCCCGCCTCCGAAGATTCTACGCCTAGCGCCGGACTGAGAGTTCGTCTCCTTCCCCCGTCCACATTTTATACTTCAGTTGTCTTTTGTTTCTCTCTTTTTCTCCCACCTTTTTCATAAAGCCCTTGAGGGCTGATTTGCACATTGTTCGCACACACTTGACGTGCTACCCGCACTCATTATACCTGGTGGCTTCGTTCACAGAAGCTTATTTATACGGGCTTTATGCCCAACACATGCGTCAAACTTCCGCATGTACCTTTTATTCACCATTATATGCATCGATATGACTTAAGTTTTGGCCAAGATGGGTTGCCTAGCTCCTGTGCTTACCCCTACGTTCCTGATTGTTCAGCTAGGAAGTAAAGGGAGCACCTCTGCGATTGTTACTACCGGGTCAGCCGGATGTGTACCTCAGACTGGGTGAAGCCAAAAGCTAGCGTTCTTAAGGGAATATTAGGTCGGTGACTTGAAATATGATTTCTTATTTACTTATTTATCTGCCCCCAGATGCTTTTCTGCTCTTTTCGCAGTCCGGACATGCACTTTAGGGCATGCCTCCCAGGGAAAGGAACCCCTAACGGAACTATTCTCCCTGGAAGATGTTTCTTACTAACCATGTAATATAACATAACTAGTTGGGCACTTGTCTGATAAAGCACTAATGACCCCTACGCCTGGTCTCCATGTAGGCCCCGGTTTTTTCATAACCGAGAGGGTATTCGGACACACTCCGGACTCTAGGTTCCCGAGGTTGAAGCGAAAAGGTATGCAAAGACAAACGATCTACAATCCGGCTAGAAGGCATTTTACATGTCATTTTAAAATACATCATCAAATTGACTGATTGTACTCCTCTTCAATCCCATCTAACAGGTTGTCTAATTTACAGTCCCGTTGGGAATACTTAGCGGCCAACTCTACTTGGCCGTACACTAAGCTCACAGGGACCTCCTTCCCATCGGGCCCCACAGGTCCGACCTCGGCCATGTGGTTCGGATCCGCCTTCTTGTACCGCGTCTTAACCATGGCCCAGGCCTCCCTGGCGCCTTGACGACATGCCGATATCTTCCATAGATGGAAGCGCTGCCGTGCTCCCTGAAGCTTCTCCGCTAGCCCTCCAAGACCCTCGGGTAGGGAGACGGACGGCCATAAGGCCTGGGCGACGCCGCTCAGCGCCTGCCGAACACGTTCGTGCAGTTGCAGCAGTTTGGGAAGTTGGTCACCCGTTGAACCGGGCACTTCCTCCGCAGGGCGACCTGTGAGCACACCTACAGAAAAATTTCTGTCAATCGACTTCCTCGCCGAACTCTTCTTTTCAAAAGAGTTTGCTCAAGCACTTACTATAGATGCCGCAACGAAGCCGCTGATTCTCCTTCACGGAGCCAGACAGCTGGGCCCGAACACCTTTTAGCTCTTCTCCAAGCTGGGTGTGGGCATCTTGGAATTTGTTCCTCTCCTGCTGCACCTTCATAAGCACCCTCTCGCCGGCCTTCTACTGGCGCAGTAGCTGTTGCTTGTCCGGATCAAGTCCGGCAACATCTGCAATATTATTGTCAGACTTATACGCACGCCGCACACTGCTTATCTTTTTGAAATATGTGTTACCGGAGGGGGTCTCTGTGTCTCCTCCTGCGGCGGCTAGTGCGGCCTCAAGTTGGGCCTTGCACTCTTGTAGCTCCTGGGACAATAGGGTATTCTTCTCCGTAAGATCCTGCACATCAAATGATCCTTAAATCAGTTATTCTCACTACTTTTAGTCTCGAGGGCTACTGGCATATACAACTATTAAAGTCCCTTACCCGTATGTCTTTCACATACTGCTCCGTGGCTCTGGTTAAGCCATCTTGAGCGGCACGGAGGTGCGCGTCTCCCGTGTTAAAGGCATTCAACGCCTCAGGGGAGAAACACGCGTCACGAAGAACTGTCCGGCGGCGCCTGTGATTCATGGCGCTCTCCACCTCAGACCTGGTGGCGGACAGCCTGTCGGCATCCTCCGTTGGAGGAGCATCCGGTTCACGCCTTGCGCTCGCCTCCCCCTCTGGACTAGGTGTTGGAGCCTAGCTAGCGGAGGCCTGGTTGGCAACCTCTTTGGGCATAGTCCGGCTTCTTGTGAGAACGGGCATCAATACACTTCACAGGGGTCTTTTCCTTAAAAACGGTGGCATGCCATACCGTCGCGGCGACATTTCAGTCCGGACCGCACCCCTCTTCCGCCTGCTGGGCTGAACTGACCCTGGTTGGTCAGCTGCCGCGGGATCAGCTTCCCGCCCTGAAGGCACCTCCTGCGAAACACCGTTGGTATGCAGTGGTCAGAAATAAGCACGGACGAAGTAATGGTGTCAGGGCTCCGGTCATAGTTACCTGAGAAGCCGGAGATAAACCGGGGTAGTCAGCCGTAATGGCGACTAGAGCATTATCCATGCTAAGTTGGTGGAACACCCCGTCAATCAGCTCCACCTTTATGTCCAGATCCTCTTCAGAGGCCGGATTAAGGGATCTTCCCGGATCCTCGGGTTGTGGAGCCGGACTATGAATGCCCTCCACATCCCGGCGCAGTTCCTGCGTCAAAATCATAAAGTGAGACATTAACTTTGAAAGCACGGATCGAATGCGTAAATGTCCGCTTACCCAGCTCGAGGGTTATTCATGGAGAATCCGTTCAATGGGCTCGTTTGGAGGAAGTCCTCCTTCTCCCCCTTGTACAAGCCGGACAGGATCTTCACCAGATCTGCGGCCGATCCATGCCCCTTGCGGCCATGACGGGTGGCGTCATTCTCCCCATTGAAATCCCACATGGGGTGGCCCCTATATTGGAGCGGCTGCACCCCTCGCATAATGCACGTTGCCATGACTCCGATCATGGTCAATCCGGAATGAGCCAGCAACCTTATCCGGCCCATCAGATAATGGACGCTCTTGTCATCCTCCTGTTGAGGGCTCCGTGGGCGCCAACTCAGGCGTTTCTTCAGAGGAGCATTGCTGAACTCCGGGAGGCCCATCCGAACTGGGTCCGGCAGTGGAGCGTCTTCCACATAAAACAATTCTGAGGGCCAGTCTTCGGACGCCTTCTTTGGGGTTCCGGATAGATATCCGGTCCCAGCGATGCGCCATATTTCGGCTCCGCCCACTTGATATATCGACCCCTTGTGAGAACGGGGTACGAGACAAAACAATCTCTTCCACAGCGCAAAATTGGGATCGATGCACAGGAACATCTCGCAAAGAGCTATGAAGCCCGAAATGTGCAAAATGGAGGTAGGCGTAAGGTGATGAAGCTGGAGTCCGTAGAACTCCAGAAGCCCCCGGAGAAACGGATGTATGGGAAATCCGAGCCCCCTTATTAGATAAGGGACGAAACACACCCGCTCTACTTTAGAGGGACTGGGGGTGTTCTCCGCCTGCTTTCCACCTTTGTAGGTGGCCAGCCCGGCTCGAACCGGGACCATAAAGGCCGGAGGGAGGTATCCCTCCGCTTGGAGCGTCACCATCTCGTTGTGCGGGACTGAACATCTCCTCCAATCTCCTGGCTGCGGGCTGGGAGCGCGAGAGGAGGAGCCGCGACGACGGTCCATGATGGAGTGGATTCTTGTCAGAAGCGCTCGGATGAGTACTCGCGGAAGGAGGATGGTGTGATTTGGATCTGGATTCTTGCCTCTCTTATAGGCAGCTTATCCGCGTAGCTAGGGAGTAAAATGTAAAAATACCCTGGCCTTTCGCATTCGTACGACACGTGGAAGAGGGCCTTTATTAGGCGTGGAAGCCAAGGAGCGCAACATTTATAAGGAAGCCGGACACTATTCGGCAAGCACATGGAATTTGGAGGAGAACCCGCCTTGCAACGCCGAAGACAATGTACGCGCCGGACTTGTCGTCATTGAAGCCTGGTTCGGGGGCTACTGAGGGAGTCCTGGACTAGGGGGTGTCCGGATAGCCGAACTATCATCATCGGCCGGACTCCAAGACTATGAAGATACAAGATTGAAGACTTCGTCCCGTGTCCGGATGGGACTTTCCTTGGCATGGAAGGCAAGCTTGGCAATACGGATATGTAGATCTCCTACCATTGTAACCCTAGCCCTCTCCGGCGTCTATATAAACCCGAGAGTTTTTAGTCCATAGGACGAACAACAATCATACCATAGGCTAGCTTCTAGGGTTTAGCCTCCTTGATCTCGTGGTAGATCCACTCTTGTACTACCCATATCATCAATATCAATCAAGCAGGAGTAGGGTTTTACCTCCATCGAGAGGGTCCGAACCTGGGTAAAAACATCGTGTCCCTTGTCTCCTGTTACCATCCGCCTAGACGCACAGTTCGGGACCCCCTACCCGAGATCCGCCGGTTTTGACACCGACAAGGGGCGAGAGCCCCTCCGAGATTGGATCTGTCTCTCTGTCTCTCTCTGTTTCTGCGTTCTCAGATTCTACCCTTTCACCATTTCTTTTATATCCGGAGATCCGTAACTCCGATTGGACTGAAACCTTCGCCAAGATTTTTTTCCGAAAATTACCTTTCTTGCGGCAAAAGAATAGCAGAAACCGCCTTATGAGGGGCCCCTGAGGGTCAGGAGCGCGCCCAGGGGAGGTAGGCGCGCCCCCTGCCTCGTGGCCACCTCGAGCACCGTCTCGCATTGATTCTTCCTCCCATATTTCCCAAATATTCCAAAAATATTTGCCGTCTGTTTTTATCCCGTTTGGAGTCCGTTTGATATGGGGTTTCTGCGAAACATAAAACATGCAACAAACAGGAACTGGCACTGGGCACTGGATCAATATGTTAGTTCCAAAAAATAATATAAAAAGTTGCCAAATTTATATGAAAGTTGTAGAATATTGGCATGGAACAATAAAAAATTATAGATACAATGGAAATGTATCAATGATTTTGCTATTCAAAACAATGGGTTAGGATTTTCTCTTGAGCAAAGGCTCATGACTTTTTGCCAAAAGAATGCTTATAATGATGATTTGGTTGTGCATTATGAGGGGCCAAAGGAGGAACCCATACCTCCCGAGCTTGATCTTGGGGACTTTTGTCCCATTAAATTTAGCCCTTTTGATTACTTTTGCTTGCCACAGAGGAAACTTGCTGCTGAACATAGAGAATATGAGATGAGTTTTTGTTATTTACCTTATCATTATGGCAATACGTAGATCTACTCTCACTTTTATACCTAGCTAGGGGTACGATAGCGCTTGTTGGGAGGCAACCCAATTTTATTTTTGTTCCTTGCTTTTTGTTCCTGTTTAGTATTAAATAATTCATCTAGCCTCTGTTTAGATAGGATTTTATGTTTTAATTAGTGTTTGTGCCAAGTAGAACCTATAGGATCATCTTGGGTGATAGTTAATTTGATCTTGCTGAAAAACAGAAACTTTTGCGCGCACGAGAATAATTTTAATAAATCACATAAATGTTCTTTTTAGTTGATTCTTTTTGCAGATGATTAATAGACAAATTTCCTAAGACTTCAAATTTTAGTAGCATTTTTAGAGTTCCATAAGTATTCGAAAGTTACAGATTGCTACAGACTATTCTGTTTTTGACAGATTCTGCTTTTTCGTGTGTTGTTTGCTTATTTTGATGAATCTATGGCTAGTATCGGGGGGTATGATTATGAACCATAGAGAAGTTGGAATACAGTAGGTTTAACACCAATATAAATAAATAATGAGTTCATTACAGTACCTTAAAGTAGTGGTTTGCTTTCTTGCACTAATGGAGCTCATGAGATTTTCTGTTGAGTTTTTTGTTGTGATGTTTTCAAGTTTTGGGTAAAGATTTGATGGACTATGGAATAAGGAGTGGCAAGGGCCTAAGCTTGGGCATGCCCAAGGCACCCCAAGGTAAATTCAAGGACAACCAAAAGCCTAAGCTTGGGGATTCCCCAGAAGGCATCCCCTCTTTCGTCTTCGTCTATCGGTAACTTTACTTGGAGCTATATTTTTATTCACCACATGATATGTGTTTTGCTTGGAGCGTCTTGTATGATATGAGTCTTTGCTTTTTAGTTTACCACAATCATCCTTGATGTACACACCTTTTGGGAGAGACACACATGAATTGAATTTATTAGAATACTCTATGTGCTTCACTTCTTTCTTTTGAGCTAGACAATTTTGCTCTAGTGCTTCACTTATATCTTTTTAGAGCGCGGCGGTGGTTTTATTTTGTAGAAATTATTGATCTGTCATGCTTCACATATATTATTTTGAGAGTCTTTTAGAACAGCATGGTATTTGCTTCGGTTATAAAATTTGTCCTAATATGATGGGCATGCAAGTTGGGTATAATAAAAACTATCATATAGAGTGCATTGAGTGCTATGATCAATTTGATGCTTGATGATTGTTTTGAGATATGAGGATGGTAATATTACAGTCATGCTAGTTGGGTAGTTGAGAATTTGATGAATACTTGTGTTAAAAGTTTGTGATTCCCGTAGCATGCACGTATGGTGAACCGTTATGTGATGAAGTTGGAGCATGAATTATTTTTTGATTGTCTTCCTTATGAGTGGCGGTCAGGGACGAGCGATGGTATTTTCCTACCAATCTATCCCCCTAGGAGCATGCGTGTAGTACTTTGTTTTGATAACTTTTAGATTTTTGCAATAAGTATATGAGTTCTTTATGACTAATGTTGAGTCCATGGATTATACGCACTCTCACCCTTCCACCAATGCTAGCCTCTCTTGTGCCGCGCAATTTTCGCCGGTACCATACACCCACCATATACCTTCCTCAAAACAGCCACCATACCTACCTATTATGGCATTTCCATAGCCATTCCGAGATATATTGCCATGCAACTTTCCACCGTTCCATTTATTATGACACTCTCCATCATTGTCATATTGCTTTTGCATGATCATGTAGTTGACATCGTATTTGTGGCAAAGCCACCATTCATAATTATTTCATACATGTCACTCTTGATTCATTGCATATCCCGGAACACCACCGGAGGCATCCACATGGAGTCATATTTTGTTCTAAGTATTGAATTGTAATTCTTGAGTTGTAAGTAAATAAAAGTGTGATGATCTTCATTATTAGAGCATTGTCCCAAGTGAGGAAAGGATGATGGAGACTATGCTTCCCCAACAAGTTGAGATGAGACTCCGGACTTTATGAAAAATAAAAGAGGCCAAAGAAGCCTAAATAAAAAAAAAGCCAAAGAAGCCCACCAAAATAAAAAAATGAGAGAAAAAGAGAGAAGGGACAATGTTACCATCCTTTTCCACACTTGTGCTTCAAATTAGCACTATGATCTTCATGATAGAGAGTCTCCTATGTTGTCACTTTCATATACTAGTGGGAATTTTTCATTATAGAACTTGGCTTGTATATTCCAATGATGGGCTTCCTCAAAATGCCCTAGGTCTTCGTGAGCAAGCAAGTTGGATGAATACCCACTTAGTTTCTCACTACTAGGGAAAACCTTATACACAGAATGTTACCAGTAGTGCTGTACAAAATCAGACGCTACTGCTACTTAGTAGCAGCGCGTGTAGAATAACCGCGCTACTGCTATGACTTTAGCAGTAGCGCGTAACAGCAAAAAGCGCTACTGCTATGTTTGAACTGGGCGCACATGGCTGGCCCAACCTAGCAGTAGCGCGTATACTGGTCCAGCGCTACTGCTACTCTCCTTAGCTGTAGCGCGCTTACGTGTAAGGCGCTACTGCTAACGGAAATAAAATAAAGTGAAAAACAAGTAGAAAAGTAAATGAAAATAAAAGAAATAGAAAAAGGAGAAAGGAAAAAAATAAAATGTAAAAAAAATAAAAGAAAAATGGGAAAAAAGGAGAAAGGAATATCAGTAGCGCGTTTCCAAAAATGCGCTGTAGCTAACTTAGCTATAGCGCGTTTTCGGAAACGCGCTACCATTACGTTTCACTTAAACAACGGTTCCCCCCCCCCCCCGCCCCCTGGCCGCCACAATTCTTCCCCAAATCCATCGCCCTCGCCGCCGTCTCCCCAATTCGCCGTCGCCCCACTTCGCCGCCGTCTCCTGCCGGCGTGGACGCCCGCAACCTCACCGTCTCCCCCCGAGGCCGTCGTCATCCTCACCGCCGCCGCCTGAGGCCGCCCTCAGCCTCACCGCCGCCGCCC